>NC_091437.1:36716319-37043113 GCF_964237555.1 Oryctolagus cuniculus | reverse complement strand
CCATCTGAATGGGATTTTAGAAAAAGTAAAATTTTAGTGACCAAAAGCAGATACCAGGAGTGCAGAGAATGGACTGACTGCGAAGGAGCGTAAGCAACCTTTTGGCCATGACGGAAATATTCTCAAACTGTGTTTAGTGATAGCGACACGACTGCACCTGCTTGTCAAATGCACTGAAAGTCACATTTAAAGGTGTGCATTTTATTTCATGTAACTTAGACTCCAATAGAGCTACAAGTTGGCTACAAGCCCAGAGCCATGGCCTTTAGAATATTTACAGCAACTGAATTTAGGCTTCAAACCAGTGTTGTGCAGAGTAAACAGTGTCCAGAGCCAGGAGCCACCCACTCCTCACTCACTGAACACCACCCACGGGCTTGATGCTGCAGGACAGTGCTGAGCTCCAGCTGATTTCAGCTGGGCCACTCTGCAATCACACCTGGAAGAAGCCAACCAAATATAAATCCGGAACCAGCACCACGCTGGGGGATGCTGGCGGGAAGTGCCAAGGGAGGTAACCAGTGGGGCTGGAAGGCGTCAGGGAGACCACCCACCTCCCTGCATCTCCAGGGCTGCAGCCCCGGTGCAGCCTGCCCCTCTCACCGGGACTGTTGGAGCAGCCTCCTTTCTGTGGCCCTCAGGCCACTCTAACTCCCTTGGCTCCATTCTTTGCACTGCAGTCGGAGGTTTCAGTGACCACCTGAAATCCAGATCTGGCCTCAGAACTCCCTGCCTAAAATTTCTTCCAGGAGCCAGCATTGTGACACAGCACAGGTTAAGCTATGTCCCGTGATGCAGGCATCCCCTACCAGAGTGCCAGTTCCAGTCCTGGCTCTCTGCTTCCCATCCAGCTTCCTGCTGATGGGCCTGGGAAAGCGGCCAAGGACGACCCAAGTATTTGGGGCCTTGCACCCACAGGGGAGACCTGGATGGAGTTCCTGGCTCCTGGTTTTGGCTTGGCCCAGCCCCAGCCGGTGCAGCCATTTGGAGAGTGAACTAGCAGATGGAAGATCTCTGTCTCTCCCTCCGTCTTTGTTACTCTGTCTTTCAAATAAATAAAACAAATCTTTAAAAAAGTAAAAGTTCTTCCATGGTGTCTCATTGCTCCAAATTAAACTCCAAGTTCTCAATGGTGCTCACAGGACCCTTTGTGACATAACCCTGGATTGAAAGATCAGATAGGGAGATAGTGTGGTCTCTCTGTGGGCCAGCATGGAGATAAGAAACTGGGGAGCATGGACTGGAGAGATGGTAGGAGACAAAGCCACCTGCTCCGACCCTGGCTCAAAAACCCAGGCTTTAGTTTTTTATTTATTTATTTATTTTTATTTTTTTGACAGGCAGAGTGGACAGTGAGAGAGAGAGAGACAGAGAGAAAGGTCTTCCTTTGCCGTTGGTTCACCCTCCAATGGCTGCCGCGGCCGGCACATTGTGCTGATCTGATGGCAGGAGCCAGGTGCCTCTCCTGGTCTCCCATGGGGTGCAGGGCCCAAGCACTTGGGCCATCCTCCACTGCACTCCCTGGCCACAGCAGAGAGCTGGCCTGGAAGAGGGGCAACCGGGACAGAATCCAGCGCCCCGACCGGGACTAGAACCCGGTGTGCCGGCGCTGCAAGGTGGAGGATTAGTCTAGTGAGCCGCAGTGCCGGCCCAGGCTTTAGTTTCCATGAGGACTCATCTGATGGTGATTGAAAGGCCTTGGAGTTCCAAGGTTGTGAATTTGTGTTTCTCTGTCTGTTTCTAGGCTGCCCCTCTGTCTCTGACTCTCTGGATGTCTCTATCACTCAACAGACACCTTTAAGAAAACTGTTATCTACAGGTATGAGTCACAGATCATAACCGGCTCAGTCTGCAGGAGGCTTCCCAGTCCAAGCTGCTGACACGATTCTCTGCTCAGAGCAGTCTGAGGGTCACGGTACTGACCTGAAGTGCAAGGAAAACCTGGTGAGTGTCCTTTGAAACAGGAGAAGAGGGAATGCACTTACAGCCGCTGACACGCTCAGGGTGACGACTGTTCTCTGAAATCCCTCGCACACGGGAGTGACTGAGAGGAGCAGTGGTCTGGCCTTTCAGATCTTTCAGAGGCTGTGGGTCTGAGGCGCTCAGAAGGCTGCCAGGCAAGTGGCAAGGTCACCAGACTGGCCGTAAATCAGGGGGCCACTCAGTCTTGCCTTGACCTTGACAATGCTGCTTGACCTCTAACTCGATTTCTTTATCAAGCAAACACAGTAAGGATGGCTCAAGCTCGTCCAACATGCCCCTTATTTTTGAAAACAGGCAGTAGAAGTTGATTAAAGATGAGTATAAAGCATCAATAATCAAACAGAAAAAATATCCCTCAATCTCACCATCTAGACGGGAGCAGATGTTTTTCACGCTTGATCTTGGCCAAAAGGCCAAGAAGCGATAGATGTTTTTCTACTTTAGCCAAAATGAGACTGCAACTGCAATCCCCTTCTATACCCAATTATTTTCTTTAACAATATGTTGTGACCGTCTCTCTGTGTCACTTCATTCTTTTCTACATTATGATCTCAAGTGACTGGATGCCCGTGGTATTTTCCAGTTTCGGCCAGTCTCTGTACTTCTTTCCTTTTCTTTCTTTTTTTTTTTTTTCAGTTTAAATGCATTTTATTTCTAGAATGTGTTTTCCTTAAAAACAATGCTTCACTCCGACTAAGTAACAATCAAAATAAATGAAGCGTTTGACGTCAGTCCCCTGTCTTGAAGTCCCAGTACTGTGTGGACCAGTTATGATGAGCAGTGACAGATCCAAAGTCACTGCCAAATTTGTTATCATTTTTTTCCATTTCTAAACCACCCTTAAAGAAAATCATAAACAGGGGCACACCCTCCTCCCCAGAGTCCAGCACAGGAAGTGTGCCGTCTGATTCACGTTTTCGCCCATACAGAACTGCTCGTTTTGAAATTAGCCAGGATGTGCCCGATTTGGTCTGCAGCCTCCGTCGTAAAAGGTTTTACTCTTCCTGGTCTCTATTCTTCGTGCCTGCCTTTGATTGGTTGCCTGCAGTCTTTGATACTCTTCTTGTCGGCTTCTTTGTGAAGCTGGTTTCCTGCAAGGGACGGTTCGTGACAAAAGCAACACTGATTATGTTGCTTTCTGTCCAGTCCCGCTGTTTTGGCCCTGTTCCCCCACTGAGCAGCGAATCAGCAACGTCACCCTCTGTCCTGCTGACCGCCCCCCCCCCCACACCTCCAGGCACGCCTGTCTGCCCTCTCCCAATCTTGCACATCTCAGAGAACGTCTCTGGCTGATGAGGTCCCGGTGGATAATCACGAGGGCGGCTGGAAGGAGACGAAGGCGGGAGCTCGGAGCAAGTTCAGGTGCAGCTGGACTGGCCCTCGGGGTTAGCGGGGAGTGGGTGGAAAAGCAATCTATTTCATCGAAGCCTCCAAAAACACATCCAATTGCAAAAGCGATGCCAGGCACTGTAGATTTGAATTGTGTGGGCCATGAAGGAGAGAGTTACAGTACCCACCATCCAACAAGCACCCTTAAATATCCTGCTGCGTAGCTCTGATTTGTCTACAGTCTGACTTCCTACACCTCCCCCACGCGCCCTCTCAAAACCACCCCTAGCCTGGAAGGCTGCTTTTGCATCCCATGCACCACTACAACACCCAGGTGGATGCCTCCTGGAAGTTAATTTTCCTTCATTTATTCATTCATTCCTTCAATAACATTGAGCACCTATTATATGGCTGGCATTGTTTTGGGTGCTGAAGAGGATAACCCATTCCTTCTTTCAAGACCTAACCTCTCCCTGTTCACAATCCCACTGAAGGAAGTCCCATAGGTGACTTTGCAATCTCTTCCTTTTGGATGGCTCTGCTGCTTCCAGCTCCTCACATCTCCACGCTAAACAACACCGAGGTGAACATCTTCGCAGCTTAGTCTTGTGTTTCATAATGTTCAAAGACACAGATTTTGATCTATCAATATAGATATTGACAGATCTCACTTTTGCCACCATAATCTGGAGAGATTTTCCCATAAAGGAAGGAAAGCACTAAGAAAAGCCTAGCAGTGTCCTCAAGGCGACATCCTTGGGCAGCTGACGGCAGATAAAAGCCATCTTCTCCAGGGTAAGGCACGACTCATGGCCACCGTGTGCCAGGGAACCTGTGAGTCCCTTCACCGTGAGCAGGAGTCGCGGGCATTTATACAGCACTCACTGCGTGCTGCCAACCCCAACACATACAACTCACTTCACCCTCTTCTAGTATTATCCTCACTCACACGTGGGCACACAGACAGCCAACTACGGCAGGGCTTGGGTCAGGTGGGGCTGGGACCAGAGCGCTTGCTCTTTTTCTTTTTCTTTTTTTCTTTCTTTCTTTTTTTTTAACATAAAAGTAAATTTAGTTAAAAGAAAAGTTGAGGGGCCAGCGCTGTGGTGTAATGGTAAAGCTGCCACAGGCAGTGCCGGCATCCCATAAGGGCTCCAGTTCAAGTCCCGGTTGCTCCTTTTCTGATCCAGCTCTCTGCTGTGGCCTGGGAAAGCAGTGGAAGATGGTCCAAGTCCTTGGGCCCCAGAAGAAACTCCTGGCTCCTGGCTTCCGATGAGCGCAGCTCTGGGCATTGCAGCCATCTGGGGAGTGAACCAGCGGATGGAAGCCCTCTCTCTCTGTCTCTACCTCTCTCTGTAAGTCTGCCTTTCAAATAAATGAATAAATCTTTTAAAAAAAGTTGAAACTTTATTATAAGCTTTTATGAAAAACTATAACAGGCCCCTTACCTCACTTACTTTTGGCTAAGTAATCAATACTACAGGAGACACTGCATGGTGTGTGACACAAGATTGGCACATTTCACTTTCCCCAAACCATGTGGGTCAGTCTTTCCTTCTTCTTCCACTCCCCCTTCACTGTGCTGAGGAGGTGCTGAGTTCCTCCAGACCTTTGGTTAGGTGGGTGGTTCCATGCTGACTGGACTCTCCAGGTAGGCGGTGCCTGCACAGGGTCTTCGTGTCACTGAATAGATCACTTTCCCACCTTTGAAAATGACCTCAGCCAGTCCAGGTTTCACACACTTCAAGCTCCGAGAAGCACAATAGCTCCAAAGGTGCAGTGCCGAAGGCCATCCTGAGCAAAGCAGGGGTTCCTCTCACTAAAATAATCCCTTAAGTAGGGGTGCAGCGCAAGCCTGGTCACTCCCACTGTTGCATGCTGACCCAATCACGTTCCCCACAATCCCCCTGGCATGGACAGGTGAGCAGGTTACCAATACTACGTGGCTGTGGCCACCTCCCCGTCTGGCAGCCAGCCCTTGCTCTTGAGTATTCCTCTACCCAGCCTCACTGCTCCCGAGTAGCTGACTCCAGCCACAGCAAGCGTGCCACACTGAATTTCTCCTGGCTGCATGGTTATTCTCTGGCCCTACGGGTAGACGCCGGGTTTGATGCACTCTCAATACCCAACACTGAGTCTGCATAACCACAGGTGTATTCTAAACTTCTGGGAGAGGAGACCACGGGCCACTCTGCAGATCCCGGGGAGGGGAAGGAGGGTTAGAAACAGGGGGCCTTGCCGGTGCCGTGCCTCACTAGGCTAATCCTCCACCTGCGGCGCCGGCACACCGGGTTCTAGTCTCGGCTGGGGCGCCGGATTCTGTCCCAGTTGCCCCTCTTCCAGTCCAGCTCTCTGCTGTGGCCCGGGAGTGCAGTGGAGGATGGGCCAAGTGTTTGGGCCCTGCACCTGCATGGGAGATCAGGAGGAAGCACCTGGCTCATGGCTTCAGATCGGCACAGCATGCCGGCCGTAGCAACCATTTGGGGAGTGAACCAACAGAAGGAAGACCTTTCTCTCTGTCTCTCTCTCTCACTGTCCACTCTGCCTGTCAAAATAATAAAAAAACAAAAACAAAACACAGAAACAGGGGGCCTCACTCCAGCTCCTCATCTTCTCGCCTTAAGGTCAGCCATTTCTGGTAGTCCAAGCCCTGTCCGAGGTTTTGTTGCTCAAAATGGGTAGAAGATGGGAAGGAGGGCAAAAGAGTGGGAAAAGGAAAGGAGACTGTAAGAGAAGGAAGGAGGGAAGGGCAGGTGAACAGACAGAAATACAGAAGGATTGGAAAAAAATGTACAGCCAGAGATGGACGGACGGATGGGTGGGTGAAGGGTATGATGAGAGGTTAAGTGAAAGGAATAAAGGAGCACAGCTGACAGGAAGAAAGAAAAGAAGGAAGGGAGGAAGGAAGAAGGAAAAGAAAGCAGGAAGGCAGGCAGACAGGAGGACAGACGACTGCACGGATAGACACCTCCTGTAGATACCTGTGGGTGGATAGACATGGGAGAGATAGTGGGTGATATACATGGGAGAGATAGTGGGTGATATACATGGGAGAGATAGTGGGTGATATACATGGGAGAGATAGTGGGTGGATAGACATGGGAGAGACAGTGGGTGGATAGACATGGGAGAGATAGCGGGTGATACACATGGGAGAGATAGTGGGTGCATATACATGGGAGAGATACGTGGGTGCATATACATGGGAGAGATAGTGGGTGATATACATGGGAGAGATAGTGGGTGATACACATGGAGAGATAGTGGGTGCATATACATGGGAGAGATGGTGGGTGATACACATGGGAGAGATAGTGGGTGCATATACTTGGAAGAGATAGTGGGTGATACACATGGAGAGATAGTGGGTGCATATACATGGGAGAGATGGTGGGTGATATACATAGGAGAGATAGTGGGTGGATATACATGGGAGAGATAGTGGGTGGATATACATGGGAGAGAAGTATATGGATGGATGGAAGAAGGATAGTAGAAATATGGGAAGGAGGGAGAGAGAGAGATAAAGGAAGGAAGGAAGGGAGGGAGGGAGGAAGGAAGAAAGGAAGGAAATACAGCCTTGGTCAAACAGAAGATCCAGGTTTGTTTTCTTTCTAGAAACTGTCTTTTGGGCTCACATACTCCCAAGAGGAATAGGCAAGGGAGCCCTGTTTTACTGATATTTTGCATTCCAAGCCTTAACCAATTCAATATCTCACATGCTAGATTAACCCAAGGATTAGAGAAATACAGAGGTTTTTTCCTAAGAAAAGGATTAAATTTGTGGAGCTAGTCCAAATGGATAGTTAGAATTCCAAAGGTAAATCTCTAAAGGACAATGAAATCAATCTTTAAAGAAGGATTTGTTTGTTTTTCGACCCATTGAAGAGACTGTTGCATGAGGCACAGATGATCAACAAGGAAGCAGAAGCTTAAACAATGCTGCAAACCAGCTAGAACTCGTAAACATCTATAGACCACTCCAATCAACAAAAGTAGGTACACATTCTCATCTAGAACGCAAGGAACATTCTCTAGGATGGACCATATGCTAGGCCTTAAAGCAAAGTTCATAACTTTACAGGAATTGTATTCATACAAAGTATATACTCTGATAACAATGGAGAGAAATTAGAAACCAATAACAGAAAGTTTTGGACATTCATAAATATGTAGACATTAAACAACACACTCCCAAATAACCAATGAACTAAAGAAGATATTCCAAGCAAATTGGGAGAATCTTTGCTATGAGTGAAAATGAAAATACAGTATATTAAAGCTGATGGGACAGAGCCAAATCAGGGTATAAGGGAAAATGTACACCAGTAAACACACACATGAAGAAAACAAGAAAGGGTGGGCGTGGTGGTGCCATGAGTTAAGCCACCTCGTGGGAAGCCTGCATTCCATATCCCAGGGCCTGGAATCAAGTTCCACCTCTGCCTCCGATTCAGCTTCCTGCTAATACGCTTGAGAGGCAGTGGGGGATGGCCCAGGTGCTTGGGTTCCTGCCACCTGCGTGGGAGATTCAGATGTAGTTCCTGCTTCCTGGCTTTGGTCTGGCCCAGCCCTGGATGTTAGGCATTTGGGGATTAAACAAGCAGATGGAAGATCCCTGTCCCTCCCAGCCAACCCCTTCCCCTGTCACTCTACATTTCAAATAAATTAATAAATCGCTTCTTAAAAAGGACAAATCAGGGGTGGCACTGTGTCACAGCAGGTTAAACCACCACCTGTGACACTGCCACCCCACATCCCTGTGCCGGAGTCCCAGCTACTCGGCTTCTGATCCTGCTCCCTGCCGCTAGCCGTTTAACCATGATGCCAGCCCCAATAAATAAATCCTTAAAAAATTCCTGAAGATACAAACCATTAAAACTAATGCAAGAAAAATAGAGCATCTGAATAGACTACAAAAAAGATATTAAATTATTAGTCAAAAAACCACAAACAAAGAAAAATCCAGGCTGAGATGACATCATGGCTGACTTCTACCAAACATTTAAAACCAAATAATTGAAGAAGCAGCACTTCCCAATTCATTCTGAGACCAGTATTTCTTTTATACCAAAACCAATGGCATCACAACAAAACTACATGTGAATTTCTCTTGTGGATATAAACACAAAAATCCTCAATACAGAATCTTGTATATAAGAAGTATTTCTACCATGACTAAGTGGGATTTATTCCAGGAACACAAAGTTAGATTAGCACCTGCAAGTCAATTAATGTCAGACACCTTGTTAACAGAACAAAACCCCAAGATCATCTTCCTCTTCATAGACACACAAAAGGCACTTGATAAAAATCCTCCTTCTAATAAAAACACTCAACCAGCCTGTTAGAGAGCTTCCGTAAAAAGCCTATGGCTCAGTCTTAGCAGTGGTGAAAGATCAAACGCTTCCCCGACATCAGGAATAAGATGAGGATGCCCCCTCTCACTGTTTCTATTCGAACTTGAACTTGCCACAGCAATGAGACTAGAAAGTGAAATAAAAGGCGCCCAGATTGAAAAGTAAAAAGCGAAACTACAGCTACTCCCTTCGCCATTCCAGCCAGCGTCTCCCTGCCCTGGTGCCCAGGAAATGATTCGTTTCAGCACCCTGACAATTGCCTTCCTGGTGAAAAGTCTCACGTGGGCCCCTGGGACACAAAGAGGAACCTCTGGTGGGGTTGGCCCTTAAGGAGCTTCCATACTAACACACTCCTCTAAAATGAGGTCGGGGGGCTGGGGCAGGAGGGTCTTTTGGAGCTCAGAGGAAAGGGTGGGTGCGTTGACTTCCAGCAGGGGCTGGATCCAAGGAGGCCCCTGGAGTTGCAGCAGCAGAGCTGGGCCTCAGATGTTGCAAAGGATCTCACCAGGGTAACAGGAGACCAAGAGCAATGGCACTCTTCCCAAGGTCCACGGCCCATTCATTTTCCAGGAGCCGCCCAGAGTGGCCACGGGCTACCGTGGGTGGTGGGTGAGGGGAGAGCTGGAGGTGGGTCTGCACAGGTAAAGCAGACCCTGGAGGACCCGGGCAGCTCAAAGTCGCCCTGGGTAGATGTCCCCTGGCTGCGTAGACCCCTCTGTTCCGTTTATGACTTTGTTGGATGACACAATCCGAGTCTGATAAAAGGTGGCTCTCCAGGCTCAGTTTTTACTCAGTCACCCTGAGGGGTGCAGGTGGGTGACTGGGTGGTGCCTGGGCAGGGACATGGGTAGGTTTGATCTGTGTTGACAGAGGGGTTGGCCAAGCCTCACCTCATGTCTTCTAAGGCCTTCATCTGATGTGTGTCAAAACTCATATTCGTCAGCTGAGTTGAGGAGAGGGGATACGTCCTGTGTTGTAAAGGGGAAATGTCTCCTGATCCTAGTGACCCCAACCCCAGTGAACTTGGCCCAGCACTCCTGGGAGTGCTCACTCCTGTCTGCTCCTGTCTCCTGGGGGCTAGAGAAAGGCAGTCTGGCCAACAGCTGTGAACTTTAGCCTTGTGTTATCACTTTTCCTGAGAAACTCAAAAGTGGCCAAGCGATTCAAAGGTCTTTTATGACCGGGAGGACAAAAGTCAGCTGCATCCATTAGCCACTGATTCCTCTTCGCCACACCTCGGGTGAGGTCCTAGCCCTGGCTTCACAGAGAGTGAGACAGGTGTCGGGGTTATCGCCCACGTGTCCCTGTAGGATGCCAGGTTTCAGCAGGCTCTCAGACAGTGGTGTCCAGAGAGAGAAGACTTAGGAATTCACATGCACTACAGTCGTGAGAGCTGGGATCATCGGGCACAGGGACTCAGTGTCCTGTAATCCGGGAGACAGATCTACCCTTAAGCCCGGGATGCGTTCCCTCCTGGTGGGAGTGTCAGTGCTAGACAAGATGAGGAGTTTTAAAAAGATCTAGACCCTTTGATTCCACAGCTCCGCTCCCAAGAATCCCTTGCGAGGAACTAATCCTCAATACGGACAAGGCTCTGGATGCCGTGGTGTTCGGTGTAGCATTACTCACGCTAGCTGCGAAGCAGAATTACCCTATCCACGTTAGCAACAGACAAACTGCTAACTTCATTGTATCAGGCTATAGCCTAAGTGTTTTACCTGCTTCCTCCCATTGAATGCTTGTAGAGCCCTGTAATGGTTACATCCCCACTTCACAGAGAAGGAAACTGGGTTGCCCAAGATAACATAGCTAATAGCAATCAGAACCAGGACTTGGAGCAACATGAAAAAATGCCCCTGGTGAGGGCTGCTGTTGTGACCTAGAAGGCAAAGATACCACATGTGACACAGGCATCCCACTATGGGCGCTGGTTCAGGTCCCGGCTGCTCCACTTCCCATCCAGCTCCCTGCTAATGGAGGCCTGGGAAAGTAGCAGAAGATGCCCAAGTGGCTGGGTCACTGCCCTCTGCGTGGGAGACCCTGATGAAGTTGCTGGCTTCCACCTGGTCCAGACCCAGTCAATTCGGCCACCTGGAGACAGAAGATCATTCTCTCTTTCCCTCCCTTTCTCTAATTCTTAAATCTTAAAGAAAAAAAGCCTACAAAAATCAAACATGCTTATGCTGATATTTTTTATTTAAAAAAAAAAGGATCAAAACTGATATATGGAATGATCACTGCTGTATACAGCAGTAGTAAGAATGGCTCAGAAGTTTATTTGTAAAGACCTCAAAGAAATACTACAGGGATTCTCTTTAGGTGCCAGGTAAATGGGTGATTAGTGACTTTTCCTTTTTTAATAATATTTATTTATTTGTTTGTTTGAAAGGTAGAGTTACAAAGAGGGAGAGAGAGAGATCTTCTATCTGCTGGTTTACTCCACAGATTGCTGCAACAGCCAGGGTTGGGCCAGCCCGAAGCCAGGAGCCTCTTAGAGGATGGCAGGGGCTCAAGCACTTGGGCCATCTTCTGCGCTGCACTCCCAGGTGCCTTAGCAGGGAGCTGGATCAGAAGTGCAGTAGCCGGGCCACAAAACACCCACATGGGATTCTGACAGCATTGCAGACAACAGCTCAACCCACTACACCACAGCACCGCCCCCCAGTTTGTGACTTTTTTACTGGAGACTGCAGAGGGTGGTTCTTACTCTTTGCTACTTTGTACAGCTATACAGGGGAGCTTCAAATATTCAAGGAAAGCGTGTATTATGAAAACACTATGCATGAATTTCAAAAAACTTTGCATTTTTTAAAATGCTTTAAGTTAAAGAGGCAAAGAGACAGAGGCAAAGAAATAGAGAGAGCTTCCATCCCCTGGTATTCTCCCCAAATGCCCACAGCAGCTGAGGCTGGACCAGGCTGAAGCCAGAAGCCTGGAACTACCTGGGTCCCCCGTGTGCGTGGCAGGGACCCAAGTACTTGAGCCGTCACCAGCTGCCTCGCAGGGTGTGAAGGAGCAGGAAGCTGGAACTGGAAGTGGAGTCTGGACTCAAGCTCCCCCTCCAACATGGGATGCAGGCCTCCCAAGTGATGACTTCACTGCTGTGCTAACGCCCTGCCCGCCCACTGCAGGGCCCTGTATGTCTCTATAATTCAAGATGTGTGTGTGTGTGGGGGGGGAATATGTACCTTTTGCTTTGTCTTTAAAGAGGAACTGAGTTGACAGCGTAAAGGGTTAGTTCTCACGTGCTCTCACAGGGGAGGATTCCTGGCACCAGGGAGCCACTCCTTGCTGGAGCAGCCCCAGCGACCTGCGGACCTGCGGAGGTTTCTGACGGGTCCAGTGATCTGGCCTGGCTTCACCGCAGACACACGCCTGTGATGAGAACAGCAAAAACAGAGAAGCCAACAGGGGAGGAGGCTCAGAAAACAAGCCCTGGAGGAGAAGCTCCAGACTGTCGCCCAGGATGGTGGGACAGCCTGAGAGGGCATCGGGGGGCTGCAGAGTCCCTGTCCCTCTTCCCCTGCAGGGAGGGAGGCATGGGTGGTCAAACACCAAGGTCCCACACCATTGTGGGTGGCGAGGGTGGTCCAGGCGGGGTCCACTTCAAAGTCTCCATCAGGCTCCCCACCCCACCCTGTGTCTTCCTTTCAGCTGGGCAAATGATGTTTGTTCAGCCTAATATAAAGCAGGAATGAAAAACTTCTGCAACTTTACTTTTGTTTGTTTCTAATATACGATCAAAGTGAAAACACCATGCTTATTGGAGAAACACAGCTTCAAACAGTGCCCGTGCCCCCCGCCCCCCAGGAGGAGCAGGAAGCACCCTGCCCCGTCCCGCCCTAGTTCTCTGCCCAGCGTGCTGAGGTTTAGGGCTTGGCAAGCTGGGTGGACCGAGTGAGGGCAGCAGGATGGGCAGGGCCAGGATGCGGGCCAAGGAGTCTGCAGAGAGCAGGCCCAGGGGGAGGGGTCAAGGCTCCATGCAGGTCAAGGTCAGGCCAGCACTGCTCTAGCAGCTGCCTCAAACCCTTAGCTTTATGTTTAAAAATGCAATTCATTACAGACCTTTTCAACATAAAAATAATGGGTAGTGTTGTAGAAAACTTAGAGGAGGAAAAACCAACAGAGAAATAAAACAGAAGGCCTTTTCTCTGATACCTTTATTTTAAAATGTTTTATTACTATATTTACTCTGTGAACACAAGAAGTGTTCTGTTTTTACTTTATATTTTCTGTGTTGTTTGAGTGTGTTAAGAAATATGTACGGGGCTGGTGCTGTGGCATTGCAGGTAGAGCCGCAGCCTGCAGTGCCGGCATCCCATATGGGTGCCAGTTTGAGTCCTGGCTGCTCCAATTCTGATCCAGCTCTCTGCTATAGCCTGGGAAAGCAGGAGAAGATGGACCAACTGCTTGGGCCCCTGCACCGGGGTAGGAAACCCAGAGGAAGCTCCCAGATCCTGGCTTTGGTTCAGCCCAGTTCTGGCAGTTTTGGCCATGTGGGGAGTGAACCAGCAGATGGAAGACCTCTCTCTCTCTCTCTCTGTCTCTCTGTCTCTCTGTCTCTCTGTCTCTCTCTTTCTGCCTCTCTGTAACTCTGCCTTCCAAACAATTAAATAATCTTTAAAAAATGTGTTTTTGTTTTTTTACATGGACAATGTCTGTTGTCTGAAAAATTTAGGAAATGCAAAATAAGGCAAAAACCAAAAGAAAATTCTATTATACTGAATCTAAGGATCTTGTGTGTTTCAGAAATTTTGTTTTTATGCTATAAAGTAGGGACTCAAGGAAAGAAATATACATCTCAGGAAATAGGCATTAGCCAATACAAAAGCTACGACCGGGAGATGCAGGGAGTCAGCTTCCTCTTCTCCTTCCTGTTCCTCAGCCACCCATTTGCCTTCCCTGGGGAAGACCATTTTTGCTGGACTTTATTCATTTTGGCAGAGAGAATTTTTTTGCACTTGCATAATTCTCACAGAGTTTACACTCGTTAGCACCCGTGTGCGTCTATGCAAGTGTGTGTTGTGATCACACCAGATGTGGCACTCCATTCTGAATCTTGCTTCTCACGCAATGTGCCTTGGGGGGTCCCACCATAGGACAGTAGCGTTCTGTTGGTGACTTTGACCTGCTGGTTTGAAGGGTCCTCCCTGGTGTCTAACAGAAACCTGACAACTCCCAGCTAACAGCAGCATTTCCACGTGGATGAGAGAGATGAGGGGATGTAGGGTGGGCTCCCAGGGCTCCCTGTTTATCCTTACTTTCTTCCCTCTGCCCCCTTCATTTCCTTCTTGCTTTCTAAAATGAAAAGAGCTCATTATGGCTGTTATCCATTCTGATGATTCGTGCAAAGCATGATTGTTGTGAAATGTTCAGATAACACTGAAAGAGAACAGGAGAGACTGCGAAGCCACCCCTACTGTCACCCAGGAATAACAACAAGTAACATTTTATTGTCCAGTCTTCTAGTTATTTTGATGCAATGTGTACAATTTGTGTCACCACCTTAAAGCATATGGTTCAGTGGCGCCTAATTTCCTTCCCCCCCCCCCCCCCCCCCCCGCCATGCTGTGCAGCCAGCACCACTCTCCAGCTCCAGGACATTTCATGAGCTGGAAGCAGATCTCGTGCCCACCAAGGAGTCCCTCCCCATGCTCCTCTACCTCCAGCCCCTGCCAATCACTGGCTTACTTTTGGTCTCCGTAGACTTGCCTGTTCTGGGTGTATTTCACATAAATGCAATCATATATCATGCAGTCTTTTGTGTCTCACTTCTTTCCCTTGATCATAAGGTTGTTTTGTTTGTTTGTTTGTTTTTACAGGCAGAGTGGACAGTGAGAGAGAGAGACAGAGAGAAAGGTCTTCCTTCTCCGTTGGTTCACCCCTCAATGGCCACTGAGGCCTGCACACTGCAGCCGAGGCACCGTGCTTCTCCTGGTCTCCCATGCAGGTGCAGGGCCCAAGCACTTGGGCCATCCTCCACTGCACTCCCTGGCCACAGCAGAGAGCTGGCCTGGAAGAGGGGCAACCGGGACAGAATCCGGCGCCCTGACCGGGACTAGAACCCAGTGTGCCAGCACCGCAAGGCGGAGGATTAGCCTGTTGAGCTGCAGCGCCAGCCCCAAAAACAACTTTTTAAAGAATGAGTAAAATTAGAGGTATATATGTATGTAAATTTTTTAAAAGAATTATTTATTTATTTGAAAGGCAGAGATACAGAGAGCAGAGAGAGAGAGAGAGAGAGAGTCTTCCATCCATTGATTCGCTCCCCAGATGGCCGCAACAGCCGGACCTGTGCCAATCCGAAGCCAGGAGCCAGAAGCTTCCTCCAGGTCTCCCTCGCGTGTGCAGGGGCCCAAGGACTTGGGCCATCTTCTACTGCTTTCCCAGGCCACTAGCAGGGAGCTGGATCAGAAACAGAACAGCCGGGCTAGAACCTGCACCCACATGGGATGCCGAAACTGCAGATGGGGGCTTCACCTGCTACACCACAGCGCCAGACTCAAATTTATACATAAAAATTTGTTGTTTTTGGTACTTTGGCACACAATTTTTAAAAAGAACTTAAACAAAAACCCAAATAGTATGGAGGAATCTCCCTGCTAGTGACAGTGGGGGTGAAAGTCCCTCCATGACTCTATGGAGACACTGCAATGCCTCTCAACAATCCCTTATGACTGGCGATCTGCTTATGTCAGGTTTGTGGCTATCATTAAGAAGGATGCAGTGAGCTTTTCATAATGTACATCTTTGCGCATCTCTCCCATCATTTCCATTGGATTAATTCCCAGAAGCGCTTTTATTAGGTCAAAGGAGAGGCATACTCTTGAAGTTTTGATGAATGCTGTCGAATTTTCCGCCAAAAATATCAGAGCAGGACCTACTCTGAAGAGCAGGGGATGAGGCACTCGCTCCTCACACAGGCCCCAGGTCGCTTCTCCCAGGGACAGAAAACAGAGACTCCAACAGGCTTTCACCCTGGACAGGAACTGGACAAGACAGGAACCACCCCGCCAGCAGCTCAGTCCCTGTCTTAGCCCTGTGAGCTCCTTAGCAACACTTCAAGGGGATTTTCGTTGCACCAGCAATTTTGCCTAGGATATTTTCTGGCCGTTCCTTGTCTTTTTCTCCATCTGGACGGCCACTGCAAGGCGGCCGGGGACTATGGCTCGTCCACCGTGTGGGCCTGATGCCCTGTGAAATTGTCAGGCACCAGGAAGTTATCAGAACCTGCAAGTTACCATTAGGACGGGAGAGCAGGCAGCTTCCAAGCTCAGACCCAGGAGTGCAGGAGCAGCACCCGTGCCTGCCTCACGCGTCTCCAGAGCTAGCACAGTCTGGCACGCAGTAGCGGCTCAGCGAGGATCCATGCGCTGCATCCGTGAGTAAACATGACTCGCTTTGGAGAGCCCGCGGCGAGGGCAGATCCGCAGATCTGAAGACTCCTGGGTCGGTGCTCCTGTTCTCTGTGGCGCCCCCTTACTGCTTTCACTCTACTCTTTGCACTGCATTTCCACATCCATGACCCCTCGGTTTCCGCGTTTAAGCGAAACAGCCACATTTCCTACGGGTGATCGCCTGTCGGCTGCTCTCGGTCCCCACCGGCACTCTGAGGCCTCTTCCCGGAGGTGAGGGCCAGGAAGGGAGCTTCCCAGGTGTGCTCAGCCCTGGCTGCTCTGTGCCCCCTTTGCTGGGATGCTGTGCTGTGGGCTGCAGTCAGCACGAGAGCTATTTCTGACTAAGTGGCTACCTAATCTCGCATAACCCTTGGCGATTCAGGCCAAGGTCATTCATTCGGCTTAGTGCCTGAAAGACACTTCTGAGCAGTGATCCCCCTTCCTGGGAGTCCCTTCAGAGACCCAGAGCTAGGAGGGTCCACGACAGCAGTGCCCGCGGCAGCAGCTCCAGGCCCCCACTGCACAGCCCAGCTAGGACCCCACCCCCCAGCACAACTCTGCCTCTGCAGCCCCCGTGAGGATCCCCAAGTGTGCTGTTCGCCATTGTCCCTGGAACCTGGGTGGAATACGAACTCAGGAGGCAGCGTGTTGGGACACCTCACACACACACACACACACACACGCACACTCCATCCTGCTTCTCCCCCAAAAATGGAGCTGCAGGAACTGAAGCTACACAAGAGAGCCCAAGGAGGAGGAAGACATTTGTCCCCCTACAGGAGAAGTGACAAATCCACACTTGAATCTCAATTGTGTTTTATTACAAAAGAGAGTAGCATTCAAGGCCCTTTGGATCTACTCCCAAATGCCGTTCCTGTCTCATCAGCGAGCCCGCCTCCAACAAGCCCGGCGTCCACCAGCTGCGCACTGAGTGCGTGGTGAGTGGAATTTGCTGTCTGCTCCCTCACACTGGCTGCCACCCCTGAGCCCCTGGGCCTTTGCACGTGCAGCCTCCTCCACCTGATGAGTCCTCCTCCACGTGCACTACCTTCACAGCCCCGTTCAAAGCCCAGTGCCTCAAAGCCGCCTTGCCAGCCCTCTCTAAACAGAGCCAGTCGTCCTTTGGTCCATGTGTTGCTAGCACATAGCTCACACCTCCATCTGGAGCTTACAATGTAACTGGTGATGCACTCTTCTGTCTCTTCCATCAGACTGGCAATTCCTGGAGCACAGGTTCTGGCTCTCAGTGGTCACCGGATGTCCAGCACATGTGGCTTCCTGGCACTCACTGGGCCCCTGTAAATACCCATTTGTGGGATGGGTGGATGTCTGGAGACACTGGGAAAGGTGCAGTTCACAGCATTCGGCCTGGGCTGATGCAGGGAGAGAGAAAAACACGAGGACAGTTGCCTGAGTGCATGCGCCACAGATTCATGGCATCAATATAGCATTTCTCTTAAAATCTTTCCATCTCAGTAACACTCAGTGTTCATCATAAAGAACACAGCACAGCTGTAGGGAAACAACCTTTTTAAAAGATGGCCAACTTAAAAGTTATTCTGACTTATTTGAAAAGGAGAGAGAGCGAGAGAAAGTGAGTGAGCCCCCATTCACTGGCTCATTCTCAAGATGCCAGCAACAGCTGGTGCCAGGCCAGGCTGCAGTCAGGAGTCTGGAACTCCATCCAGGCCCCCCATGTGGGTGGCAGGGGCCCAGGTCTTTGAGCCATCACCTGCTGCCTCCCAGGGTGTGCATTTGCAGGAAGCTGGAATTGGAACCTGGAGCTGGTTATCAAAACCGAGTAGACCAGTGGCCAGTGCTGGAAGGCAGTAGGTATAGCCGCTGCCTGCGATGCCCGCATCCCATAGGAGCACCAGTTCATGACCTGGCTGCTTCGCTTTTGATCCAGCTCCCTGCTAATGCTCAGAAAAGCAGCAAGAAGGTGGCCCCTGGCACCCATGTGGGAGACTGGGAGGAAGCTCCTGGCCCCTGGCTTTGGCCTGGCCCAGGCCTGGCTGCTGAGGCCATCTAGGCAGTGAACTAGGAGATGGAAGATCTCTCTGTCTCCATCTCTCCCTCTCTTAACTCTGACTTTCAAATAAAATGATAAGAACAAAGTACTCCAATGTGGGATGCAGGCCAGTACAGCCTGCTGAAGATTTCTGGTTATGCGATCAAAGACAGCTTCAAGCAGACTCTGTCCCAAACCTTGTTCCCCAGCATCCAGTCTGCACTGAGACAGTGAGGCTGCCTCCGGAAGAGGCAGAGCAGCAGATGCAGAGGAAGTCCTAGAGCTGTCCGAGTCCCGAGTCCCACGCTCCTTAGGTCTGGACGCACCGTGGCCTTCCTGAGCGCGGCTGCTCAACTGGCCCTTAAGATTCCACAGCCAACACTTGGTCCCCTTGTGCTCTTTCCCCTGTGAGATGAATTTCTGTCACTTGTCTGGGGACAGGTCCAGCCACACACACAATGCATCCTGAATGTAGCGCCACGACCTGGTACACGCACGTGCACAGTGTCACTTTCAATGCTGGCAGGATACCGTTTGGGTTTCCATTTTTATCCAATCCCCTGTCACTGCAGAACTCTATTATTTCCATTTCGTTCCCACTGTGGGCCATGCTGTATTTTATCAGAATGAATTCCTAAGGAAGGAATGACTACAGTAGATGGCATTCATATTTGCAAGGTTTTGTGACACAGCCTATGACGGCCTTGGTGGCCTGTGACTGTTTCCTCTCTCAGTGTCACTGCCCACACAGTCACTGGACACCTTCATGGAATTACATTACTTCAGTCTGAGTTGGCCCCAGTGACTCTGACCTTCATTGGTCCTTTGAGAGGAGGTCCAAGGTTTGGCACCAATCTACCTATGAACTGTGCCCAAGGATTCCGCTGAAAAAAGTAGGTGTGGGGTCAGTCATGGTCAGGAGTTTTCAGGGGATTTTGTAAACACAGAGACAAGCTCCAGAGTATACACTGGATACCAGGTCTAGCTGGGCCCTGAGTGTGGACAAAGGAGTACCCAGCTGCAGGGCCACTGGCTGGGTCCCAAGAGTTTGGCCCAGAGGACAAGAGAAGGACGTGGCTGTGAGGACACAGTTGGCACCTGAATCCAGGGGGTGGAGGACAGTCCTCAGGCTGGGGGGTGAAGGACAAGCTGGCCCATGCTCCCTGTTCCAAGCACTGTGCTCAATGCTGGGTGACAGTGGGGGACAAGGCAGACACAGCCCCACCTCCCTGGGGCTCAGAGTCTGGCAGCAAATGCGGATGCTGAACGAGGAGTGAGGGTCACCACAAGGCCAGGGCTGAGTGCCTGGGGCCAACAGGGCAGGGCTCATCTTGTTCAGGGGATGTGAAAACTTCCTAAAAGTGTAGTTCCAGCTGACACTTGGAGGGTGTACCTAAGTCCAGGGGAGAGTGTGCAAGTATCCCAGCCAGAGAAAAGCCCATGAAAAGGCCTGGAAATAAGAAAGGAGAGCACTTAACGGTCAGAGACAACATTCTGCATGGCTTGAACATACAGAATCCAGGGACAAGAACAGACCAGGTGGGCTGGGTGTGATGGTGCAACCAGTTAAGCCACTGCTTGTGATACCTACAACCCATATCAGAGTGCCAGTTTAAGTCCTGGCTACCTGGCTTCTGAACCAGCTTCCTGCTACTGTGCCTGGGAGGCAGCAGATGATGATCCAAGTACTTGGGTCCCTGCCAGCCATGTGGAGACCTGGCTAGAATTCCTGGCTCTAAGCTTTGGGTTGTCCAGTCCTGGCTGGCATTTTGGGAATGAACCAGCAATGGAAAATCTCCCCCTCTCTCTCCCTTTCTGTTGCTCTGCTTTTCAAAGAAATACAATAAACATTGTTTTTTAAAAGAGTGCAACATGAAGTTGCAGAGGTGGACAAGACAGCTCATGGCCACACCTAGTGGCCCATACTACAGGCTATTTGTGGAAGGCAACGGGGTGCCTTGGAGGAGTAGAGTTGGGGACAGGTGTGATCTGTGATTTTTTCATCAGGAGGAGGAGATAGAGACTAAATCTCAAGGAATGGAGTCCACGCCTGCCACTTGTGGCCTGTGGAGGGCCAAGGCTGTACGACAGTTTCTCCGCCCACTACATGAGAGTCTCAGACCTTGTGGCTCAGCCCACTGAATGAAGGACCAGACCCCCAGAGCCTCAACCAGACTCAGCACGGCTGATGCCTTCTGTGGGTTGCCCCTCACCTGGGGCCTGCTGTCTTTTAATAGACAAATGTAGCATGCTCAAGTAGCAGTGTGCATACAAATATTTCTCTAATTTCTGCATAAAGATGTAATAGTACTATACCCTACCCACACCTGCCTCCCATACGGACAAGTATCTTTTCCATGAAATCAACTGGAACTAGATAATGGGACTAAAAGTGCTTCGGAAAAAGGGGGGAGGGTGGCTAGAATGGGGACTTTCAAACTTCATTACTTCATTTCTCTTTTAAGCAGCATGTCTGTTTTTTTTTTTTTTTCAAATAAGATCTTACTGTCCACCACTACATCCATCTGTTCCTATGATGTCACCTTTTGGAAACCTCTCAGATGTGACAAGTCCAAAACTAAGGTCCTGGATTCTGCTGTCCTCCTCACAGCTGCTCCGCCGTTATCTTCTTTATCTCCATTCTGACACCTCCTGCCACCCAGGTTCTTATGCCAGACGCAGGGCAGACAGCACTTACGCCCTCGCCATCACTGTGCTGAGCACTCTTCTCCCACATGGGTCCCCAGGCACCACCACCACCCTTCTGGCCCACCGTCACTCACATGGGTCCTACACTAGCCCCTCCCTCGTCTCTCCCAGCTTGCACCTGCCCCTTTCCAGTTCAATGCTCACACACTGGTCAGAGCAGAACACACAGAGAAATCCATGCACACATCAAGTGAGCTTGGCTGATGAGTCTGCCTCAACTTAGCACACCCGTAGTACCCAAATCAAGAGGCACGACACCACCAACATCCTGGTGCCCACCCCATGCCCTCTCCGTCACCCCACATCTGTCTGACCTGTAACATCACCAACTGGTTTGAATTCCCTGTGAAGGCGTCTTGTGCTTACTTCAACGTACTCCTCATCGTGTTTGGGAAAGCTGCCCATACTCCTTGTTTTTGTTGCTGTATAGTATTCCCTTGTGTGAATATATCATGATTTATTCAGTTAAGTACTGAGAGGCATTTGAGTGGTCTATAGATTGCGGCTGTTACAGAGAGGAAAGTTGTCAATATTTTTGTCTTTGGTCCATGGAAGTATGCATTTCTGTTGAGTGGCTACAGGGAGTAGGGTTGCTTCATTGTAAGGAATGCTTATGTTTTTGGAGTGATATTTTTTAAAGCACAATCAGACTGCAGAATTCCCCTCCTTCAGGCCTCCCTGGCTTCCCACTGCATTCAGAATGAAGTCCAGGCTTTGATCTTGGCCGAAAAAGGCCTTGCACGTCCCAGTGTCCACTGAGCTCCTCCCTACCATCTTGAACCCTGCCCTCGCACAGTCTGCTCAGCCTTCTTCCCACTCTTGGAGCTGCTCAGTTCTTTCTCAGCCAAAGAGCCCACCCACTCGACAGGCCGCAGCCTCCCGCCGGCCGGCTTGCTCATCCTTTACGTCAGGTCAAATAGGTTTTCTCAGAAAGGCTGCTCTGAAATAGCACTCACATTACTGCGTCTCACTGCACAGTGCACGAGCTGCACTTAGTCGCAATTTGAATCATCTGATTATCGATCACTGCCCTGCCCCATAGCCTGTAAGGATCAAGAGACTGGGACTATTCCGTATCGGGACCGCCCACACCCTACCCCCAGAAATCCATTCATCCCCACAGAGCCCTAAGTTTAGAAACACAGCACAGAAAACACCACATTACACAAACATCCGTGGGAGAAAATAGGAAGACCTGATCACCTAGCACTGAGAATATACTAAGTTCTCAATAAATACCAGTGTGGTCAAGAAAACAAACAAGAGAAGAGCAAGCTCCCAAAGTCACACAGAGACCAGCATGTACGGCTTGGCTCTGTCACTTACTACCCTTGTGCTCCATGGAAGTTACCTAAGCTCTCTGGGCCCCAGTCTCCTCTTCCGTATAACAGGTGCTTTCCTATGGACTCCCAGGTGGAGGGTGGTTGTAGGGACCACGGATAGATGAGCACGGGTGTACACCATCTGCACAGTGCTGGGTGCATGCTGAGTGCTGACTAAGTGGTACCTTCCTTTTGTATAAGCTCACTTATGCCTCGATCCTAGGGATGGGCACTGCTCTAAATCTCCGTCTCATAGATGGAGAAACCAAGGCCCTGGGAGATTAAATGCCTTACCCAAGAATTCTAGCTCCAAGGTGTTGGTGGCGGCCGAGGAAGGAGCAGTGGTCCTAACAGCCAGCAGCCCCACTCCCCGCCCCCACCCACAGCCATTCGGCCCCATGAAGCCCTAAGGTTAGGAACTCAGTATGAAACCATTGGGTTACACAAACATCCATTAATAGCTTTAAAGAGAGAAAACAGAAATCTGATCACATACAAATTTTAAACTTCTGTATGCCACAAACAAGGTCAACAGATAAATGAGAGTGTGGGAGAAAACATTTGAGCTTCCTGTGACAAAGGCTCACTATCCCAGGCGTGAACACGCATCTGCAAGCTAACTGGCAAACATATAAATGGTCCAGAGGACAAATGGGCAAAGAATGGCAACAGTTGACACAAGAGGAAATGAAAACGAGCCACAAATATATGTGGAAGTACAGAAATGAAAATTAAATAGAGAGCTCTCCTATGTCTCCTAATGTTGGCAAAAATGAAAACTATGGATCACATTTATAGCTGATGACAGCCTAAGAAAACCGATGCCATCATAGCTGTTGTGGGGCTGAAAAAATTACAATCTTTTAGGAAAATTTCCCAAAATGTGACAATTTTCAGAGATGAAGGCAATAATACATACAAGTAGGCTGATAGATAGGTAGCTACAAGAAGACTATGCAGCGTGATGTCTATACTGTCGACAACCTAGAAACATCCCGTGCACACCAACACAGTGGCCGAGTGAGTGCATAGCCGTTAGAACACACGAGGAAGCGCCATGCGTGCTCACTCAAGCTGTCTCCAAGGTGTACGGAATGAAGAAAGGAGGTGAAGGAGTCCTACTGGTGCCTGGACACCATTCTGCTAGAAACCAAGCCACCAAAATACACTTAGGCAATTCCCTCGGAGCACGCATGAAAGAAGGAGGATGCAAAGAAAGAAGTGGGGAAATCCAATTTCTGATGACGGTGTGTCAGAGGGCTTGGACTGGAGGATGCTAGTTTTGCTTCAGATGCACTTTCAAGTTTAATATTGTAATAAGCATATATTATATCACAAGTTTGAATATACATATTTGGAGATATATATATATATATATATATGTATGTATATATATTGCCTGTCCACCTAGTCTTGTAAAATCTTTTCTGCACTAACACTTATCTCACTTGAGTTCCTACAAACAAGTTGCTGGCTGGAGAAAGGCTGTTAATCGTCTCCTGAACAACTTCCCCTGATGAACTTCTTGGCTTACTGGGGATGAAACCTTTTAGCATCATTATTTTATTTTTTAAAGATTTATTCATGTACTTATTTGAAAGGCAGAGGCAGAGAGGGAGAACTCTTCCATCGCTGGTTCACTCCCCAAATGTCCGCAACAGTGGGACATGAACCAATCTGAAGCCAGGAGCCAGGAGCTTTTCTGGGTCTCCCATGTGGGTGCAGGGGCCCAAGGACTTGGGCCATCTTCTACTGCTTTCCCAGGCCATAGCAAAGAGCTGGATTGGAAGTGGAGCAGCCAGAACTCGAACTGACGCCCATATGGGAAAGCAGAAGAAGATGGCCCAAGTCCTTGGGTTCCTGCACTCTCACGGGAGATCCGGAGGAAGCTCCTGGCTTCAGATTGGCTCAGGTCCCGCTGTTGTGGCCATCTGGGGAGTGAACCAGTGATGGAAGAGTTCTCCATGTGGGTGCAGGAGTTCAGGCACTTGGGCCATCTTCTTCTGCTTTCCCAGGCCATAGCAGAGAGCTGCATTGGAAGTGGAACAGCCAGGACTCGAACTGGCACCCATATGGGATGCTGGTGCCACAGGTGGAGGCTTAGCCCACTATGCCACAACGCCGGCTCCAGCATTGTTATTTTAAAAACAAATATATGCACTGAAGGTGTAATACATGTTTATAGTACAAAACTCCAAAACGAACAAAAGGGTATGTAGTAAAAATGAGCGCCACGCCTCCCCTATTATCCTGGCTACTCTCTTAGCCTCGTTCTGGGAGGCAATCAATACTCCAGCTCCTGGAGTGTCCTTCAGAGGTGGTCTATGCACAGCTTAGCATATATGCACATATTTTATTCCTTATGCACAAATGCTCTGTGTCAAGTGTGTGCACCCAAACAAACGCATTCCTAAGGAAGATGTCTCTCCATTGCTTGCAGACAGAAGCTGACTGGTACCAAGGCAGCTGCTTCTCATCTAAGAAGCCTGTTACCCGAGTGAGACAACTCATCCATCCACGCACATTCGCTCATGAGTGTGGGCTACACGGTCACTCTGTGCCAGGCGCTAGGCCAGAAGCTGCAGATAAACAGCAGGAAAGATAAGGGCCTCGCTCTCACTTTGCTAAGCTCCTGGGGCCGAATGAAGTCATGTAGAGGAAGACGAGCCCTAAAAGAAAACAAAGTTCAGAAGACAGAATGCATGATGGGAAGTGTATTCTCCATTAAGAGAAGAGAGGGGGCAGGCAGCAGGCGGTGGGGAGAGGGCCGGCTTTGGATGGAGTAGACAGAGCGCTCCCCAAGCGGGTGACACTTAAGCAGACATTGAATGAAAGGAAGTTGGTGCTGCAGAGCTTTTCTCATCCTAACGGCTTTCCAAGGAGCATTCCATGGGCAGTGTCTCGGCCGGGCCCCAAACTCCTGGCTGGTGTAGGACCCCAGCTCTGCCCTAGAACGCTGGTGAGTTTTGGGCAAATTACTGCAGCTGCTGCGCCCCAGGGTTCTCATCTCTAAGATGAAGCTGTGGGAATGTAATGGAAGAATAAATGATCTTTATGAGCTGGCCTAAACAAAGTGATCAAAAATTGATAATATCAGGGACAAAGTTTTCCTAAGATGGTGCAAACAGAACGCTCTATCAAGAAAGAAATGGATGACAATTTTCTTCTTCAAAATCAGAAGTGTGGGGTCGGTGCTATGGTGTAGTAGGTTAAGCCTCCACCTGCAGCACTGGCATCACATTTGTACACAAGTTCAAGTCCCAGCTGCTCCACTTCCAATCCTGCTCCCTGCTAATGTGCCTGGAAAAGTAATGGAAGATGGCCCAAGTGCTTGGGCCCCTGCACCCACGTGGGAGACCTAGAAAAACTTCCTGGCTCTTGGCTTTGGATTGGCTCAGCTCTGGCCATTGTGGCCAATTGAGGAGTGAACCAGAGGATAGAAGATCTCTCTGTCTCTCTGTAACTGTGCCTCTCAAATAAATAAATCTTTATATAAAAAATGAGACGCATTCATGTGATGACAGACATCCTTACGAGTGAAATGATCAGGAGAACGTATTTGCAAATCATGTATCTCCCAGAAGGTTTGTACACAGAATGCAAAAAGAACCCTCAAAGCTCCACGGTAAGAGAATAAAATAACCCAATAAGAAATACCCCAACTCTGCCTTTCAAATAATAAATCTTAAGGAAAAAAAGAAAGAAAGAAAAAATGGACCAAAGATTTAATCAGTTCACCCCACAGGACCCACTGAAGACAGAGAAACACAGGAGGAGGACACCTGACAGGAGTCACTATTAGGGAAACTAATATATATGTGTATATATATATATTAATAATATATATATATGATATAAATGCCTTTCAAGTAAATAAAAAATTTTAAAAAGAGGAGGCATTTCCACCCACTAAATATTTGAAGACATTCTTAATAATCTGGCTTTGTTACTCTCCATATAAAGATAAGCGGCTGGTACTGTGGCACAGAGGGTGGGGCTGATCCAGCCCCCTGCTGATGTACCTGGGAAAGCAGTAGAAGATGGCCCAAAGCCTTGGCCCCCACACCCACGAGGGAGACCCTGATGGAGTTCCAGGCTCCTGGTTTCTGCCTGGCCCAACCTTAGCTGTTGTGGCCATTTTGGGGTTGGAGGAGTGAACCAGCAGATGGAAGATTTCTCTCCCCCTCTCTAACTGTGCCTTTCAAATAAATAAAATAAATCTTAAAAAAAAGTCTGCAAATATACGAAAGTGCACTTTTGTCGGGAAGGATGGGAGGAGCCCTAGGCATCCCACCCTCCCACATCAGCCGCTTCAGAGACGCGTGCCCCGGGACCTCCCAATGCGTCTGACACAGCTGTGTCCTCTCGAGATTCGGATTCACATTGCCGCATTTGCTCTCACTGACCCATCAGGGAGCCCAGCCTTGAAAGACTGGCATCTGGGACACTAGCTCACCCTCACATCAAGTCACAGCTTTTCGGGGTTGGACAGAGTCTTGGGGTTATCCAGTTCTTTACAGGTCATCCAGGCCCTTCCCATGCCCGTTCACCCCTCCCCAACAACGCTCCGTCTCTCAGTACAGCCCCTCCCACAGCCCCGCCTCCTCTAAGCCCCAGCTGCCACTTCTCATTGGCCACATCCATTTGCAGTCACTAGTCAAATCATTCCAAGCTCAACGACTCATTCATGGGCACGTTCCTTCCTTCATTCACTCAAACGTACTTACTAAGCACCTACAGTGTACCAGGTGCTGGGATAACCTGCAGGAGTACTGGTGCCTTCTGAACAGGATATGCACAGTTCTGCTAACATCCCAGTTGGCGAGACAGATCCTAACCCCAAAACATATTTCATAACATCCATAAAATAGAAACACACGGTGTAGGGAGACTGATCCTGGCCAGTCCAGACTTCCCTGAGGACAGAGATATTGACCTGAGACCTGCAGGAGAGGGGAAAGTTGGCCAAGTTCAGAGCAGATGGAATTCAAGGCAAAGGGTCTAAGAGACCAGGGTGGCTCAAGTGTGCCGTGGGTACCAGCAGATACTGAGAACACAGGGTACAATGACAGCTCTTCCAGGGAAATACTTGGGGACTTTTGCCACCGGCCTTAGAGTCGCCCTTCCCCTTTCTCTTGGGGTTCTTTGTATGCAACAGAATCCTTTGTGGGGCTCAGAAGGAACCATCATACCTGGGTTGCATCACTCACTGTGTGGAAACAAATAGGCAACCATTTACTTCCCGTGTCTCATTTTTCCCACCTGTAAAATGAGTCCAAGGTTATAGCCGGGGTTGTTGTGAGGATTAACTGTGTGCTCCATGTCCGGTAGCTAGTGTTGCTGCTACTGCTATTGTTCCTAATATAATTGGACATGCCAGCGTTCCTGTCCTTGGAGGTGCAGTCTTCCCATGGCCAAATATGGAGCCCACACAGGGCCAGGGAGGGTCTCCCAGCCCCTAGATTCCTATAGACAAAATCTAGGCAGTGACTCAGTTGGCAGGCTATTCCTTGAATTCATCAAGTAAGTTCTGGGAGTGGACTTGTGCTTGCCAGTGACAGGAGCAGGACAGTGGAGGACAGCTAAGACCCAGGGAGGTCCCAGAGATGACAGATCTGTGCAGCCAGTTGACATGAGCCACCCCTGCCTCCCACCCCGAAAGCTGGAGCCATGCTGTCAGTAACGGGAGCCCCACTAAATTCTCTCTGGGTGAGGAGTCACGGGTTCTGCAGTCCCAGAAAAGCACCTTTGGTCCAGCGAGAGGGTGCCTTTGGACTGATAAAGAGTCGCCATGGCCAGTTATGGGTAGGAATATTGCAAGGGGCTAAAGCTATTTTTTGCCACACACTCTATCTCTCCGGCAGGCACAGTGACATTACTCAGGATCCAAATAGCCCCAGCCGGAGAAGGTCATGGAGCTCACGGCTGGAAGGCCCGCCTCTCAAGGCCAGGTTAGGGGTGGGAGGAGATCCACACACTCCATTGGGACCTTGAGCTGTCACCTCTTCTGTCCCCAAGCTCCAGGCCCAGCCCCCATGCTGCTGAACTGAATCCCCCTGAGCCCTGAGTGTGGTGGCAACTGTCTATTTTTAGCCTATGATTCCCCAAGAATGCAGTGGGCCCTTGTGGAGAAGGCGGAGGGAGGAGGGGGGAGGAAGAGGAGAAGCTTCAAGGACTGAAGGGCCAGGGAGGACACAGCCCAGCCCAAACCCAAGTTCATCCCGGTGACGGGCCAGCTGCCAAGACACGGCCAATGTCTCTCCCTTACTGGCCTTCCCCAGCTCAGGGCCCTCCTCTTCCTCCCAGTAGGCTCTAGGGGCCTATGGGCTTCCGTTCCTCTTTTAGCCGCCTTTGAGCTCCAGGGCCAATGGGGTTCTCATCCCCAGCCACCGTGGGTGTGGAGCAGGAGCCTGCCACGCTTCCCCACTGCCTCCTCGGAACGCATCTCTGGCCTGCCCAGCAGCCCAGCAGCCTAACAGTCACTTAATGATATGACGGAAGGGCGGCTTGCACCATTTGTCCCGTAGGTAAAAGGCCTTCATAATGGAAGGAGCAGTGAGAAGTTACAGACGTTTAGAAACTATTGCGAAACCCTTACGCGGAGCCCTGAGTTGCTGGTTCCTGCCCCTTTGCTAAGCTCCCCGGAGCCCCCAGGGCCGCATCTTCGCCTCCCTGACCCACAGGAGGCTGCACTTACCCTTTTTTCTGTCCGATTCCACCTTCCTGCCACCTTCTCTCCAGGACGTTTGGGGCCTGCAGGAGAGACTGGGGGAAGGGAAACCATCAGGCCTAGGAGCTCAGATCCTGCCTCTCCCACATGGTGTCAGTGTGACCTGGGGCAGGATACCCCAGCCACTGCTGCACCTGCCAACCTGAGGGAGCTGTCGCAGGGACTCCCAGAATATGTGTAGAATGATGGGCACATAGCAGGTGCTTACTAATGGCTGCTGCTGTCTTACTAGAATCCCATACGTGAAAGGCAGGCATTTGGCAGAGCAGCTAAGACTGCTTGAGTTGCCTTCAGCCCACATCAGAGTGCTGGAGCCGGAGTCCTGGTTCGGCTCCTGATTCCAGCTTCAAGCCAGTGTGAGCCCTGGGAGCGGCAAGTGATGACTCGGGTAGTGGGGTTCCTGCCACTCGTGTGGGAGACCCAGACTGAGTTCCTAGCTCCTGGCTTTGGTCTGGCTCAGTCCCCAGCTACTGTGGGTATTAGGGGAGTAAACCAGCAGATGGAAGATACCTTTCTTTCTTTATCTCTCTCTCTCTCTCTCATAAAATGAATATTAAAAAAGTAAAGGATTATTATATTTAAAAAGATTCAACAAATGGTGCAGAGAACCTAACTTTGGGATATGCAAAGGGGGTGAAATCTCCAGAATTCAGCTACATTTATGGTTTAATTTTAATTTTCCCCACCACGATTTACTTCCCACAGCCACAAACACATAGGCCCGTCCCTTATCTCTGAAATTCAGTTTCCAGCTAAGGAAACTAGTAGTCTGGGAGGTAAGGACATAGGAATTGTGGCCTGGGGCACTCCAGGGAGTGAGCTGTGCCCATCTCCCTGTCAGAGGCCTTTTCCAAACACCACCCAAAAGCACACATGGCTCTCTTCTCTGGAGCAAGGAGGAAAGGATTCGAAATCCATGAGGGACTTCAAAACGTGGAAAACAGCATTCAAAGGTAAATTTATTCTGGTGCAAAAAATGTTGAAATCTATGCATACAAAAGATCTTCATGGGGCTGACGCTGTGGCGTAGCAGGTAAAGCAGCCACCTGTATTGCTGGCATCCCATGTGGGTGCAGTTCGAGTCCTGGCTGCTCCTCTTCCCATCCAGCTCTCTGCTCTGGCCTGGGAAAGCTGTACAAGACGGCCCAAGTACTTGGGCCAATGTACCCACATGGAAAGACCTGAGCTCCTGCCTTCAGATCAGCTCAGCTCTGGCCGTTGTGGCCATCTGGGTAGTGAACCAGGGGATGAAAGACCTCTCTCTCTTTCTCTACCTCTCTCTGTAACTGTCTTTCAAATAAATAAATCTTAAAAAAAAAAAAAGAAAGAAATGGCCTTGTTCTTGAACCTTGAGACCTAATCATCTATAAAGGGCAATGAAAAAAAGCCTTTTTTATTTATTTATTTATTTGAAAGGCAGAGTTAGACATAGAGAGAAGGAGAGGCAGAGAGAGAGAGAGGGGGGTCTTCCATCTGTGGATTCACTCCCCAATTGGCCGCAACGGGTGGAGCTGCGCTGATCTAAAGCCAGGAGTCAGGGTGTAGGGGCCCACAGACTTAGGCCATCCTCTACTGCTTTCTCAGGCCATAGCAGAGAGCTGCATCAGAAGAGGAGCAGCCAGGACTAGAACTAGCGCCCTTATGGGATGCTGGTGCTTCGGGCCAGGGTTTTAACTCACTGTGCCACAGCACCGGCCCCAAGCACAAGTCCATTTCTAACTCCCCCGAGTTCCATATTTCTCAGTCATGCCCTACCTGGATTGCCTGGAACCTGTTGGAGTAGACAAATTGAATCATCTATCTGGCTTCTCATTCATTTGCTCATTCAACATGGACTTACTGAGTGCTAGGAGCTGCACAGGTATTGGGAACTAGGTGAGCATGGGGCTGTCTCTTCATTCATCTCACTGTCTAGCGGGTAACTACTGATGACAAATAAGTAAGCAGGGGTTGGTGTTGTGGTCAGCAAGTTCAGCCTTGCTTATGATCTTGGCATACTGTACTAGAGGGCTGGTTTCAATCTGGTTGCTCTGCTTCCAATCCAGTTCCCCGATAATGGCCTAGGAAAGCAGCAGGAGATTGTTCAGGTGCTTGGGTTCCTGCCACCCATGCCGGAGATCTGGATGGAGCTCCTGGCTCCTGGCTTTGGCCTGGATCAGCCCTGGCTGTTGCAACCACTTGGGAAATGAACCAACAGATGGAAAATTTCTCCCGCTGTCACTCCCTCTCTCTCAATTCTGACTTTCAAATCAATCAGTAAATTTTTTTTTCAAAAAATTTATTTATTTATTTGAAAGGCAGAGTTACAAAGAGAGAAGAAGAGACAGAGAAAGTGAGATCTTCCATCCACTAGTTCACTCCCCAAATGGCCGTAACTGTCAGGACTGGGCTAGGCCAAAGCCAGAAGCTTCATCCAGGTCTCCCACGTGGGTGGCAGGGGCCCAGGCACTTGGACCATCTTCTGCTGCTTTTCTCAGGTCTTTAGCAGGGAGCTGGATTTGAAGTGGAACAGCCGGGACATGAACCGGTGCCCATAGCGGATCTCAGCATTGCAGGTGGCAGCCTAACCCGCTACGCCACAACACGTTGGCCCCAGTAAATAAATCTTTAAAAAACCAAGTAAGGGGCTGGCACTCCGGCATAGCAGGTGAAAGTGCCACCTGTGGGGTCGGCATCACATAGAGGCGCTGATTTGAGTCCCCGCTGTTCTACTTCTGATGCAGCTCTCTGCTGTGGCCTGGGGAAGCAGCAGAAGATGGCTCAAGTCTTTGGACCACTGCACCTGCATGGGAGACCTAGAAGAAGCTCTTGGCTTCAGATCGGCACAGCTCTGGCTGTTGCAGCCATCTGGGGGAGTGAACCAACAGATGGAAGACCTCTCTCTCTGCATCTGTCTCTGCCTCTCTATAACTCTGCTTTTCAAATAAGTAAATAAATCTTAAAAAAAAAAATAAAACCTGAGTAAACAAAGAGACAGGTTAAATCACGGTGATTGTAAAATGGCTGTGAAAGAAACTCTGTGTTTCATGCTGGCAATGCCAGTGCCAGTCAAGCTGCGGGTCACCAGGGCCCGGGGAGCATGCAGGGACACAGCTACCAATGACAAGATGGGAAGTTTTTTAGAGGAAGCTGTCTAGAGAGGGATGACCGAGTTCTCTGTCTTGCAACAGTGGCAATCCCCCAGGTCACAGAGAGCGGCTTCCCCTTGCTGCCCAAGGCCTGCAGTGCCCCGCCCTGGGTGCACAGCAGCCAGGTGCATGCACACTAGCACAGCCTGGTGCTCAAACCCTTCCTGCAGCTGGAGGTGTTTGATTTTTCTTAATTAACTCATTTTATTTGGGAGGCAGATGAGAGAGTGAGTGAGTGCTCCCATCTGCTGGTTCACTGCCCGATGCCCATAATGTCAGGAAGAGGCCTGGGTCAAAGCCAGGAGCCAGGAAATCAACCCAGTTCTCCTACATGGGGTGTAGGGACCCAAGGACTTGAGTCATCACCTGCTGGCTCCCAGGGTGTGCACTGCATTAGCAAGAGGCTGGGACTAGGAGTGGAGCCAGGCATCAAACCAGGTCCTCCAATCTAACACACAGCTGTCCCAACACCAGGCCAAACACCCACTCCATCGCTTAAATAGAGCAAAGACTACCTAGTAGTGTTGGGACAACTTTTTTTTTTTTAAGAATTTCTTATGATTTATTTGAGAGGCAGAATCTCAGAGAGAGGGAGAGAGAGAGAAAAAAGATCTTCTATCCACTGATTCACTCCCAGAGCTGGGCTGATCTGAAGCCAGGAGCTTCTTCTGGGTCTCCCACGTGGGTGCAGGGGCTTGAGCACTTGGGCCATCTTATACTGCTTTCCCAGGCCATAGCAGAGGGCTGGATCAGAAAAGGAGCAGCCAGGACACAAACCAGTGCCCATATGGGATGCCGGCACTGCAGACGGAAGCTTAGCCTCCTATGCCACAGCGCCTGCCTTGGGACAACTCATCTTGAATATTTGCTCACTGGGGGTGATTAATTTCTCTGAGGAGCCAACAAAGTTCCCAGAATAAAATGGACACTAACTTCACCCACATCTCCAACTCCCAGCGGCACGCCGGAGACCCTGTGGAAGGATCAGGGTGAGGACCTCCTCCTCTTGTGTCCTGAGAGCCGTCGCCTCGGCTTCTACCTTGGCGTTACAGGAACCCTTCCCATCCAGGATGTCAACCAGGCTCCATGACAACAGGAAGAGGAGGGCGCAAGCGCTTATGTCCAGGGTCAGGGTTCCAAACCCATTGCCGTGTTTGCGGTTCTTTGTCTCCCACCATCTGTCACTGAAGCCCTTCCCTCTTGATTTTCTTTTCATATCCCACACCAACTGCACCATTACTTACCTAATTTACAAGGGTATCTTCAAAAGTTCATCGAAAATGGAATTCAAAGATAAATTTATTTTGGTGCAAAAATTTCAAAGTCCAGTTTTTTTTTTTTCAAAATATGCATTTTCCGTGAATTTATTGACGATTCCTTAATATGCCTGAATACCAAATTTTTTGCACCAACATAAACATGTTGTTGAAATCCATTTCCATGAACTTTCTGAAGTACCCTCATATTTTTAAAGATGCCTTCCCTTTCCAACTTAGCTTAGAGGCTTTTGTCTAAAAACAAAACTTGATATCGCTGCTGTAATTGGAAATCTGGTTTCACTGCCCATAAATAGAAGGCAGCCATGACAATAAATGCAATGAAATGTTATCAAATTCCAGCTCAAAGCTGCTGCCTGCCGAAGGCTCAGAGCCTGGGGCCTGCTCTGTTTGTAAAAAAGGGAGCTTGGCAAGCGCCAGCGAGGTGTGAAAGACAGGCCATCGCCCAACCAAGCCTTTGCCCCACAGGGGCTGCGGGGGACTGAGAAAGGGCTGGAGCCAACACTCTCTGAGTAAATGATAGGTCAGGCCCATTCTGGACACCACCCACCAGGGGCACCTGTCCCCCTGCGGGGCAGACCTGAGGGGTGCCTCCCACCCTGGGCAACTCAGTACCATCCAGCTGGCAGCCGTAGGCAGCAGCCCCACAGCCACACTGCCCTGTTGCAAAGGCTGCCCTGGGCAGATCGTCTTGTCTCCACCTTCCCACGGGGAGGCCCAGGCTCCATCTCTGGCATCCGTGTCCTAGCACCAGGTGCCTCTTTTAATGCAGCCCCCACCTCACCCAGGCATCGGAGCCCCTCCTTCCCTGCCTCCACTTCTCACTTCACCCCTCCACGCCCCGCCCAGGTGGGCCTCTCTACAGCCCACACCTGGCCCTGTGGCTGCCCTCAGTATGGCGCCCTTCCTTGCCTCCAGTGGGGTAGGGGTAGGGGAAGGGGTGGGGGAAGCTCCACGGCCCAGCGTGCTGCACACCCAGCCCCCAGCTCTCCCCGCCACTAGCTCCCAGCTCCCCACAGTGCCTGGCTCCGCTGGTTTCCTTACCAGGCTCCCTCTCTTAGAAATTCCATAAACAGTGTTCCCTCGGCTGGAAGGGCTGCTTCTCGCCATCACCCACACATTCTTCCCGTCAGCGTCTCAGGCCTCTCTGGGGTGGCACCCCTCCTGCCACGACCTGTGCTTCCCTGCAGGGAGCGCAGTGCTGAGCGCAGGGCTGGAACCGTGCGGCGCGGCTAAGTCCCTGAGGATCGCGGAGGGTCATTAACTCCTCGAACCTGTAAATCCTTTCGCCCACTTTCTACCTGCCCTGCCCTTCATCCACGTAACTTCTACCCCTCCCAGCCACAACATTCTGGGTCACTTCCTATCCTTCTCATGATGTCACACAGGATGGCTCAAGTCCAACAGGATCGGCCTTCCAGCAAACTCCTGGAGTAGCGCGTGTTGGTTGAATGAATGCATGGGACAGTGCATAAAATACAGCATGGTCAGAAAACAATGTTGCTGTCATAACTTCTGCTTTCTAAGTAAGGCATAATTCCTATTCGTGGACAAAAATAATATCTCCCTATTGTTTGTTGACTTAAGGAGGTTGGTGGGAGAGACAACAGACTGAGATTGCCAAGGCTTTTTTTGGTCTTGTGTTTTTTTTTTTTTTTTTTTTTTTCTTTGACAGGCAGAGTGGACAGTGAGAGAGAGAGACAGAGAGAGAAAGGTCTTCCTTTGCCGTTGGATCACCCTCCAATGGCCGCCGCTGCAGCCGGCGCACCGCGCTGATCCGATGGCAGGAGCCAGGATCCAGGTGCTTTTCCTGGTCTCCCATGGGGTGCAGGGCCCAAGCACCTGGGCCATCCTCCACTGCACTCCCTGGCCATAGCAGAGAGCTGGCCTGGAAGAGGGGCAACCGGGACAGAATCCGGCGCCCCAACCGGGACTAGAACCCGGTGTGCCGGCGCCGCAAGGTGGAGGATTAGCCTATTGAGCCACGGCGCCGGCTCGGTCTTGTGTTGTTTTCCTTGGTGGTGGAAGGTGATATCCTAAGAGGAAGGCCCCTTTCTAACAGTATTTGAATCTTCAGGAATAACTTATAGCTGCACATGGTACAAAATTCAAATGCGGGTTAGCATGCCACATTAGTGAATCGCTGGATGTCGATATGAGTAGGGATGGAGAATCTAGCACTTTCAATGACACAGAGAGAAACTGGCGTTCCTAGGGGCACCTTGGGTGATGGGCCTGGAAAGGGGTGAGAGGGCCCAGCAGGGAGGCGGCCAGGGCTGGGTGCTCCAGCCCTGCAGTGTTGCAGTGCTGGCCAGGACCAAAGTTAGCATTGCTTGCTTGGTTGACCTCACCAGGCCACTGGCAGAGTTGGCCACACTCAAGTCCCCAGGGAGAGTTTGGGAGCAAACAAGGAAAGACAGTTCCAGTTGCCCTGGGCTCTCACAGCAGCCCCCAGGGAGAGCCGAACCCAAGGCCTGGGGCCATAGGGAGGAGAGAGAACTTGCAGAAACCTTTGGAGGGCACTGAGCTACACACACGAGGCAGGATGGGGCTCCAGCCAATTTTCCTTCACCTCCAAGGACACAGGGCCTCGGCTCACACGGGTGTTGCAGGGAGCCTTGCTTTTCGCCAGTGTCTTCTTGGCTCACTCCCTGACTGGACTGCAGGCCCTCTAAGGCCAGGGACTGGATTTCTTCTTGCTCCACCCTCTCAATCCCCTACCCAATAACAGTGAGCTCAGCACTGAACCCAGGTTTTAGAAACTAGGTAATTCTGAAATGCATGCAACATGAAATTTACCACCTTAGCCATTCTGAGTGTAAAGTTCAGAGGTGTTAAGTACGTTCACAATGCTGTGCAATCACCACTTTCATTCATCCCCGGGAACACCTTCTGTCCTGTAAAAGTGAAACTCTGTAGCCATTACACATTCCCATTCCCCGCGCCCAGCAAGCACCGGCAACCACCACTCTGCTGTCCATCTCGGTGGATCCCACTAGTTCAGGTGCCTTGCATAAGTGGAACCACGTGGTATTTGTCACTGTATAGCTTATTTTGCCTAACACAAGGTCTTCAAGGCTCACCCAGGTTGTAGCAGGTGTCAGAACTTACTTCCTTTGCTATTTGGACAGTGCTGCTGGCAACATGGGTATACACTTGCATCTACAAGACTGTTCTCTGTTTCTGAAAGCCATTCCAATCCGGGGGTGAGCTAAAACCTCATTGTGGTTTTGATTTGCATTTCCCTGATGGCTAGTGATCCTGAACATTTTTTCATGTGTCTGTTGGCCATTTGGATTTGCTCTTTTGAAACATGCCTGTTTAAGTCCTTTGCCCATTTCTAAATTGAGTTGTTTTGTTGTTGAGTTTCTTTATCTCTTTATATATTCTGGCTATTAATCCTTTATCAGTTGCATAGTTTGCAAATAATTTCTCCCCTTCTGTCAGTTGTCTCTTCACTTTGCTGTTTCTTTTGAAGTGCAGAAGCTTCTCAATTTGATGTAATCTCAGTCAATTATGACTTTGATTGCCTGTGCCTCAGGGGTCTTTTCCAGGAACTCTTTGCCTGTACCAATGTCTTGCAGGATTTCCCCAATGTTCTCTCATAATTTGATGGCATGGGTCATAGATTTAGGCTTTAATCCATGTTGAGTGGATTTTTGTGTAAGGTGTGAGGTAGGGGTGTCGCTTCATGCTTCTGCACGTGGAGATCCAGCTTTCCCAGCGCCACTTGCTGAAGAGACTGTCCCTGCTCCAGGAATTCATTTTAGCTCCTTTGTCAAAGATAAGTTGGTTGTAGACACGGGGTTGACTTCTGGAGTTTCTATTCTGTTTCATTGGCCTACCCAGTTATACCATTTTTAAAAAAATATTTATTTTTATTTATCTGAAAGGTACAGTCATAAAGAGAGAGAATTAGAGAGAGAGAGAGAGAGAGAGTGTGTGTGTGTGTGTGTGTGAGAGAGAGAGAGAGAGAGAGAGAGGATCTACCATCTACTGATTCACTCCCCAAATGCCCACAATGACTAGGGCTGGGCCAGACTGAAGCCAGGAGTCAGGAGCCCCTTCTACATCTCCCATGTGTTTGCAGGGGCCCAAGGAGTTGGACCATCTTCCACTGCTTTTCCAGGCACATGAGCAGGGAGCTGAATCATAAGTGGAGCATCCAGGACTTGAACTGGTAGCCACATGGATGCCAGCATTGCAGGCGGCAGCTTTACCTGCTACACCACAGCACTGGCCCCTAGTTACATCATTATATATTCCCACCAGCAGTGCACAGGGTTCCAGTTTCTCTGCCTCCTTGCCAACACTTGTTATTTTCTGCTTCCTTCGTTTTTACAGCCATATTAATGGTGTGAGGTGGTAGGTCATTCTAGTTTTGATTCGCATCTCCCTACTGATTGGTGATATTAAAACATCCTTTTAGGCCGGCGCCGCGGCTCACTAGGCTAATCCTCCGCCTAGCGGCGCCGGCACACCGGGTTCTAGTCCCGGTCGGGGCGCCGGATTCTGTCCCGGTTGCCCCTCTTCCAGGCCAGCTCTCTGCTGTGGCCCGGGAGTGCAGTGGAGGATGGCCCAGGTGCTTGGGCCCTGCACCCCATGGGAGACCAGGAGAAGCACCTGGCTCCTGGCTCCTGCCATCGGATCAGCGCGGTGCGCCGGCCGCAGTGTGCCAGCCGTGGCGGCCATTGGAGGGTGAACCAACGGCAAAGGAAGACCTTTCTCTCTGTCTCTCTCTCTCACTGTCCACTCTGCCTGTCAAAAAAAAAAAAAAAAAAACAAAACAAAACAAAACAAAACATCCTTTTATGTGCTTATCAGCCACTTGCACATCTTCTTTAGGAAAATGTCTATTCCAGAATGTCCTTTCATTTGAATTTGGGTGTTTGTTTCATTGTTGAGGTTTAGGAGTTTGCTACAAATTCTGGATATTAATCCTTGATCAGGTATATGATTTGCAAACATTTCTTCCCATTCTGTGGGTTGCATTTTTACTCCACTGAGAGTGTCTTTTGATGCACAAAATTTTAAATTTTCATGTCGCCCAGTGTGTCTCTTTTCTCTTTTGCTGCCTGTGCCTTTGGCGTGCTGAGAAATCACTGCACATCTAATGATGTGAAGCTCAGCTCTGAGCCCAGTTTTGTAGCCGTCCACAGCATCCTGGTTGTAAGGAGGACTGTGACTGAATGATTCATTTCTCCCCCTCTTACACACGCACATGCACATGACTGGGAAACGGCCGGCAGGAGGGAGAATGCATTGTTCTGGGCTGCCCAGAGCCCAGATGCTAGCTGGGCCCTTGCTACCAGTGTGCCATGTTGGCCAGCCTTGGGGCAAAGCCCTGGACTAGCTCAGCTTCTGCTTCCCCCACACCCTGCAATCAACAGCTCAAGGAACCACAAAGCAATCTTTATGGCTGTCATACATTGGCTGGGCTGCAGAAGTACAAATAAGGCCGTTTCTACATAATCCTCACACTGTTCAGATACGAAGGTTGCAATGGGCAAAGACTGGCATCGGCCAGGAAGTTGGGCTGTGCTAGATTGCTGGAGGCCTTTGTAACTGCTGACTGTGGCCATGCAGTTCTGGAACCGGCTCCAAGTCAAATACACATACAGACAGGAGGCTCAACCTTCCTCACTGGCTACTGCAGGAGTCTCGCCACCCCTACTAGAAAGATAAGGAAACAAAGGCACAGAGAGCCTACGTCACGTGGACATTGGCAGGGGCGTCCACAGCTAACCCCAGGGGGCCAGTATTTAATTCTTGATTCCTTAAAGGCTCCAAGTGACTAAGTCTGCCCAACTGAGGTATTCATTATCTCCTAGAAAGAAAAAAAAATCTCTAAATGATGTCACCATTATAATAATAGCGTGGAACTGTCGGAGCTTATGAACAAACAAGCTGGCTGTTGACTTGCTACCTTAAACCCATAGCGTGCTTCCATTTAAGCTTTGGGTTTTAGTTATTAGTGAGTGAACCAGAACGCTCCTGACATAAATCAGGCTGTCATTTTGCTGGGCCCAATTTTAAATCAGCACTGGGAGGCTGGTCTACTGGAAGTCAACACTCCAGGAAGTAAGCCGAGCCTGCTGCCCGGCAGCTAGATCTCAACGTGGCTTTGCTGTCACTTGTCATGTAACCCCAGAATTCTTGGGAAGTACTGCATGAAAACAGTGGCTTTCTATGGAAGACAGCCCCTTGAAAAATAAGCCAACTTGTGTTGATGATAGAAGGGAGAGTAAGAGAAGATGTATAAGCTGGTGCTAGTTCTTAAGCCAAGAAATGGAAGTTTGGGATAAACTGTAGAGTGGGAGATCAGACTCAATGGAGGCTCAAATCTACAAGGGCCAGGGTCCACCTAATTCTTTAACACTGCTAAGAAAAATCAATGTCTGCAACCATTTCAAGCAATCAACAACAACCACATAACAATAACAGAGAGACAATTCCTCCACTGATCGAGAGAAAGAACTCTAAAGATGCTAAAAAGCACCTGGTGTGTAGCATTGAAATGTGACCCTCCATGGAAATAGGGTTTGGTAGTAGGGCAATTACTGGAGCAAAGACTTCCATACACCCAACTCCAATCTCACAAGGTTTTCACCTAAGTCTGGAGAACAGCGGGCCCCTGGGAAATCTCAGCTCACCCCATCAACCTGCTCATCCTTCACTTTTACCCCCACTGCCTGCCCATCCCAACTGGGATGCCATGATGGTGGGCCACCTAGCGGTCAAAGTGATTACTGTAAGTAACTGACACCTAGGGTTTCTATGTTGGTTTCATTAAACCTTTCATTAAACCTTCATTCATTTATATATTCAATGAATTGTTTTAGTGTGTCTGGAGCTGCGAATATAATAGAGAACAAGGCAGGTCCTGCGTAGACTAGTGGGGCTGAAGAAAACACATAAAATACATGGGGCCGGCGCTGTGGCGCAGCAGGTTAAAACCCTGGCCTGAAGCGTTGGCATCCCGTATGAGTGCCAGTTCTAGTCCTGGCTGCTCCTCTTCCAATCCAGCTCTCTGCTATGGCCTGGGAAAGCAGCAGAAGATGGCCCAAGTCTTTGGGCCCCTGCACCTGTGTGGGAGACCAGGAAGAAGCTCCTGGCTCCTGGCTTCGGATTGGTGCAGCTTTGGCCTTTGCGGCCATCTAGGGAGTGAACCAGCAGATGCAAGATCTCTCTCTTTCTGCTTTTCAAATAAATAAATAAATCTTAGAGAGAAAGATACAAGTTGTGGGGAGGTAAGAATACCGAGGAAGGAGGGGTATGTAAAGAAGTGCCCTCAATGCTGGGCCTGAGGATGAGAGGACGTGTACTAAGCAAAGAAGGGGAAGGGAAGAGAGCACTCCAGGCAGAGGGAACAGGCTGCCTAAGAGTCAGGGTCAAGACAGCACACCCAGGGGCCAGTGTTGAGGCACAACATCCCTTACAGGTGCCGGTTTGTGCCTCAGCTGCTCCACTTTTTTTTTTTTTTTTTTTTTTTTAAAGATTTATTTATTTGGGCCGGCGCCGCGGCTCACTAGGCTAATCCTCCGCCTTGCGGTGCCGGCACACCCGGTTCTAGTCCTGGTCGGGGCGCCGGATTCTGTCCCGGTTGCCCCTCTTCCAGGCCAGCTCTCTGCTGTGACCCGGGAGTGTAGTGGAGGATGGCCCAAGTGCTTGGGCCCTGCACCCCATGGGAGACCAGGAGAAGTACCTGGCTCCTGCCATCAGATCAGCGTGGTGCACCGGCCGCAGCGCGCCAGCCGTGGCGGCCACTGGAGGGTGAACCAACGGCAAAAGGAAGACCTTTCTCTCTCTTTCTCTCTCTCACTGTCCACTCTGTCAAAAAAAAAAAAAAAAAAAAAAAAAAAGATTTATTTATTTGAAAGGCAAAGCTACAGAGAGGCAGAGAGAGAGGTCTTCCATCTACTGGTTCACTGTCCAGATGGCTACAATGGCCAGTGCTGCACCAATCCAAAGCCAGGAGCCAGGAGCTTCTTCCGGGTCTCCCTTGTGATCACAGGGACCCAAGGACTTAGACCATCTTCTACTACTTTCCCATGCCATAGCAGAGAGCTAGATCAGAAGTGGCGTAGCTGGGATTCGAACTGGCACCAAAATGGGATTCTGGCACTGCAGGGGGTGGCTTTACCTGCTACAGCACAGCGCCAGCCCCTGCTGCACTTCTGATATCTGTTCATGGCCTAGGAAAAGCAGAGGAAGATGGTCCAAGTATTTGAGCCCCTGCCACCTATGTGGGCGATCCGGATGAGGTTCCAGGTTTTGGCCTGGCCATGGCCATTGCAGCCATCTGGGGTGTGAAATGGCAGATGGAAGATCTTTCTCTCACTCCGTCTCTCCCACTCTCTCTGTAACACTGATTTTTAAAGTAAATAATGAATCTTTAGAGAGAGAGAGAGAGAGCGCGAGTGCACCCAGCTCTGCTGGATGTTAAGCTTTGTTGAGAACTTTGAACTTCATTCTTGGGGCTGAGAGAACCATTAGGGAAAACATTAAAAAGCCCATAGAATTGGAATTTCACCCAGGCACAACGTCTGACCTCAGAGTCGTCCCCTCACAACCCACACGCTGAAGGGGGAATGATGTTATTCTTTAATTTGTGTTTTCCCCTATGTCTGAGTTGCTCACCCACATGCCCTTGATCTCCCTTTCCCTTCCGTCAGCAAAGAAGCTGGTCCTGTGTGGCAATCATTCCTTGGCCAGGACAGAGCTTCGGCTCCCGCAAGAGCAGCTCTGGAAAAGCCAAACTCCTTTTTCAGGCCAAAGTCCTTGACAGGGAGGCAGGGGCTACTCCCAGGGGAAGGCCTGGGGCGCTCATGCCGGGACACCCAGAGGGGCATTTGTTTAATGCAGCAGCTTCCCACACCTGCTCAGTCCTCCCTCAGAGGTGGGTCTTGGAGGGGTCGCCTGCATGCCCAGTGACCCTGGGGCTCGCTTAGGTGAGCAGCACAGGCGCCGTGGTCTGAAGTCAAGTTCCCGCCACTGTCCAGTCTCAACCCTGTCTCGTCCTGGTTTGACTCAGCTGTTTGCTCTCAGACCCGTTACTTCATCTCACCAAGCCACTGCTTCCCATTTCTTGAAAATGGGACTAATTATCGTAAAACCTATTTGGTCGGGCTATTGGGAAGATTAGATGATATTATGCATGTAATGTGCTGGGCACAGAGACTGGCATACAGGAAGTGCTCCATAAAGGTTAAAGAACGAAAATAGGTCCCGGTCTACATTTTTATTTTTTTTTTATTTTTATTTTTTGACAGGCAGAGTGGACAGTGAGAGAGAGAGACAGAGAGAAAGGTCTTCCTTTGCTGTTGGTTCACCCTCCAATGGCCGTCGCGGCCAGCGCGCTGCGGCCGGCGCACCACGCTGATCCGATGGCAGGAGCCAGGTACTTCTCCTGGTCTCCCATGGGGTGCAGGGCCCAAGCACTTGGGCCATCCTCCACTGCACTCCCTGGCCACAGCAGAGAGCTGGCCTGGAAGAGGGGCAACCGGGACAGAATCCGGCGCCCCGATCAGGACTAGAACTGGGTGTGCCGGCACCGCAAGGTGGAGGATTAGCCTAGTGAGCTGCAGCTCTGGCTCCGGTCTACATTTAAATCATAAAGGGCTTGAGGGGTCACGGCAGGTGGCAGGCCCAGGTAACAGGAGCTGGGACTTAGAGGAGTGAGCTGCTAGGCCGATCCGGCACTTCACCTGACAGAGCTAGAGCCGCAACAGAGAAATGTGCACCTCTGCTCAGGCTGTCACAGAGGGTCTCCAGTGCACAGCCAAAGGATGGAGAGGGAATCCCCAGGAAACACTGGGAGAACCTGACCAGAAACTGGCTTCTTCCAGCTCTGTGTGACTGCCAAAACAAGCCAGCCTAAGCAAGAGGGAATTTTTGGTTCTGAAAAAGATGAACTGAAGACATACATTCTGAATCCAATTTTGACAGTGTCATCAGGAACCAGTCTCCAATGCTCAGCTCTGTCTCAGCTTTCTTCTTCAAGGCAGGATGGGAGAGCAGCGGTCACTCTGCACATGCAGCCCTGGTCCCTGCTGTTGTGGTGCAGCAGATTAAGCTGCTGCTTGCAACACAGCCGTGCCACGCTGGAGCACCAGTTGGAGTCCCGGCTGCTCTGCTTCGATCCCACTCCCTGCTAATGTGCCTGGAAAGGCAACAGAAGATGGCCCAAGTATTTGGGTCCCTGCCATGCATGTGGGAGACCCAGATGGAGTTCCTAGTTCCCGGTTATGGCGGCTATTTGGGGAGTAAACCCGTGGATGGAAGATTCCTCAAAGTCCTGGACCTGAGACAGCACCTGTCTCCTGATACCACCAGCACAAATCCTGAGGCTGACACTGATTGGCTCAGCTTCAGTCACATGCCCGTCTCTGAACCACTCACTGTGACCAAGGAAATGGAGGGTTCCGATTGGCCAGGCCTGTGTCATGTGCCCAATCTTTGGCTGAGATCAGCCTCAGTCAAACTACATGGATTATACAGAAAAGCTCCCTGAATGAAAATAGGGATGAGGATAAGTCAAATCAGGGGGTCCCTGTGTGAGAACCCCTGTCGCCAGCTGCCCTGGAGCCAGCTCTCCTGGGCACCTGAACACCATGTGCTTCTGTGGCAGCTCCCTCAGACTTGGTCCTTGGGCAAGGAATTCCTGCAGCGCTGGCCAACCAGGAGGCAGAGGTCCCTGCGAGAGCAGCGACACCACTGATGGTGCCGGAGAGGACGCTCCCAGGAGCAGCAGGTGCAGCTGATGGTGCATAAGCCCAGCTGCTTCCCCTGGGTCCTTCAAGAGAGGCTGCAACGGACAAACCAGGGGCCATATGGCAAGAGGGAAGTAGGGAGAGGCTAAAACCCGAGGGCTCCTCAACAAGGACCTGCAGACCCTGGGGAGCTGCAGCTGTGGGCTGGGGAGCACAAGGGATCGTGTTCCTGCTCTCTGTTCTTCCGAGCCAGCCCGAGCCGAGTGCACTCCCTCACTCTCGGGCCCGGCTATTCATTGACAACAGCCTCTAAGGAGACAGGGACAGGCCATGTCCCAGGCCAGGAGCCCACAGCTCCAGCAAGGGCAATTTTTTTTTTTTAAGATTTATTTATTTATTTGAAAGAGTTAGAGAGAAGGAGAGACAGATATGTCTCTCTCTCTCTCTCTCTCTGTGTGTGTGTGTGTATATATATATATATAGAGAGAGAGAGAGAGAGATCTTCCATCCACTGTTTCACTCCCCAACTAGCTGCAAAGGCTGGAGCTGTGCCGATCCGAAGCCAAGAGCCAGGAGCTTCTTTTGGGTCTCCCATGTGGGTGCAGGGACCCAAGGACTTGGGCCATCTTCTACTGCTTTCCCAGGCCATAGCAGAGAGCTGGATCGGAAGTGGAAAAGCTGGGACTCGAACCGGTGCCCATATGGGATGCCAGCACTGCAGGTGGCAACTCTACCTGCTACATCACAGCGCCAGCCTCACTAAGGGCAAATTTTATGAACGCCTTAGTTTTCTGTGCCCGAGTTACACATGAAATGACCCTTCTTGTAAAACACTCCCTCAATGTACTTGTTTCTGAAGCCCCTTGATGCCCCTCTCCTCAGCCAGCCCTCCCCAAAGCAACGTTGGCTGTCCATTTGGCGCAAGGCTGTTGAAACAATTTTCACGTATCTGCATCCTGATGTGTTCACAGACGGAAGTGCTGAGCTCTGGTTTTGCTGACATTCCTTTGACTAGATCTAAAGGAGCCCACAGTGAGAAGTCTGCCTTCGGCCTCAGTGCCCTCCTGGAACAGCTGCAGGGGCACCAATTTCCAACATTTCCCTCCAGATGGTTGAGGCCAGGAGTCAGCAGGCCTTCTCTGTAGAGGGTCAGACGGCAAACACTGCAGGCTCTGTAGGCTTATGGTCTCTGTCATAGCTAACCAGCTCCATCATCGAATTGACAGTAGCCGTAAACAACGTACCAATGAATGAGCAGGCTGTGTGTCAATAAAACTTTATTTACAGACACAGATTCGAATTCATGTCATTTTCTTATGTCATGAATTTTTCTTTTGGTTGTTTCTCAAGTATTTAAAAATCTGAACACCATTCTTAGCTTGCTGGCTGGACTAAGACGGGCACTGGCTGGGCTTGATCCATGGACTGTAGTGATCCATGCAAATAAAAAACAAGTTTGCATGAACATCTTCCTCTTCCCCCCAATTGTTCATTTGAGAGGCAGATATAGGCAAATGGACAGAGAGATCCCATCCACTGGTTCATTCCCTAAATTGTTGCAACTGGGGTCTGAGGCTAGGCGCCATGAATCAGCCCAGGCCTCCCACATGGGTGGCAGGAACTCACTTCCTTGCGCTATTACTGCTGCCTCCCAGGGTCTCCACTGGTAGGAAGCTGGAGTCAGGAGCGAGAGCTGTGCAGGAAGCCAGACACTCGGATAGGGAACACAGGTGTCTTAGCCAGGGGGCCACCCTCCTTCCCCTTTTTCTGACAGGACTGGAGCACGCCACACTGTTCTGCACTTTGCATTTCTTTCTTTGCCGTGGAGCCTAGAGACTCTGCCACAGGACTTCAAGAACATTTCCTCCTTTTTCACTTGTGGCACAACGTTAGATATCCAGGGGAGTACATCCTACATAGCTTCCTTACCCAGTCACATTGTGGGTTATTTCCTTTTGCTATCATAAACAATATTTGATTGTAAAATCTTAGATCTAATTGCCTGAGTTTTAACAGCCTCTTGACATGTAGTTAAGATACCATACCACTCAATCTTTTAAAGTGTACAATTCACGGCTCTTAATCTATTTACAGAGTTGTACATCCGACGCCACAATGAATTCTAGAACAGTTTTATTACTCCCGGAAAATTCCACACTTCTTTGCTGTCATCTCTCTGTCCCCCGATCCCTCCCAGCTCTAGACAACAGCTAATCTGCTCTCTGGCGCTATAGATTTTAGTTCTGACACTTCTATCAGTGCAATGACACAGAAGGTGGTATTCCGTGAGTGGCTTCTTTCTCTAGCACAAGACTGATGAGGTTCATCCACGCAGCACCATGCATCACTACTTCATTTCTTTTTATTACACAATGTTCCATTGTACAGCTATACACTTTTATGTATCCATTTATCAGTTCATAAACATTTGGGTTGTGTTCACTTTACGGTTATAATAATCATGCTGCTATGAACATTTATGCATGTGCTTCTGTGGGAAAGCGTTCTGCTGTTTGTTTGTTTGCTTTACTTCTGTTGGTTGTATATATCCAGGAGTGGAATTGCTAGGTCATCTGGGAGCTCTGGGTTTGAGCACTGAGGACTTGCCCGAGTGTTTTCCAAAGCGGCCACCCCATTTTACATTCTTCTCTGTGGTGCACCAGAGTTCCAGTGCTGGTTTGCATCAGCAGCGTTCAACCTTTCAAGGCAGAATCACCTCGAGGAGTGGACCTGGGAATCTGCATTTTGAACAAGCGCCCTCCCATGTGATGTGGATGCCACCGACCGGGGGACGCACTCGGCTGAACCTGCGGGGCGTCCGTGGCGTTTTTCCTTCTTGGCATCCTTTCCCTCTCCGTGTGCCTTTGAGGAGCCGCTCCTCCCCATCAGGACACAAGGGTCAGTGATACTCAGCCCACCTTTGGACATCAGGGTGGGGACATGACCCAAGCCCTTTGCCCCCACTCTGCTGACTATGGTGCAATGAGAGTCTGCCCTGGGACTTTCGCTGGCATCCAGGGAAGAAATGTAAGCTGGCCAGATGTAAGCCGGGAGCTGCTGGGGACCCGTCTGCCTTTGTCCAAGAACTCAGCTGAAGACGGAGCAGGCAAAGTGAAACAGAAGAGAGTAAGGGGGACAAGTCCTGCTGACACCCATTGTCCCTGGATCCAGCCCAGCGCGCGTGCAGACGCAAACTGTTCAGCGCCATGGGCCAACTGAGCTGGCTTTTTGTCACACTTGGCTCAGAGAGTGCTGACGACACGGGACACGCCAAGTGGCTCCCCATCCAGAGAGCGCGATTCAAGCTTCTCTCTTGCATGCTGCTTCCACTGGGCGACGGTCAAGCACGGGACGCCCGAAGGGAGCAGCGCGGCCTTCAGCAGTCATTGAGTTCCACACTCTGCTTGTTTATGTGGGCAGACTGGGGGCCCCGAGGGGCAAGGACTTGCCTTGAGTCATGTACACACAAAGCCAACTCGGGTATCGGGCCTGGATTCTGTCAACAAACACACCCACACCACGAGATGATAACAGGCGCAGGCAGGGCCACAGGGGCGGCCAAGTCTCTTTCTCAAGGTCGCCTGTGCAGGGACAGGGCCCCCACCAGTGCCCTTTCTCAACGTCTCAGTAGAAACGTGGACACAGTGTGCGCGGACAGGGAAAAGTGGCTTCACAGAGGACATGGGACAAGCAGGAGCAGGAAGTCCTCCGGGAGTCCCACTGCCCACGTTTGGGGGGTGGGGTCTTCTGTGCTTGCTCTTTCATTCTTTTCTATTTTTAAAGACTTTTATTTATTTATTTGAAAGGTAGCATTACAGAGAGGCAGAGGCAGATTGAGAGAGAGAGAGATAAGAGGTCTTCCATCGACTGCTTCACTCCCCAAATGACCACAACAGCCGGAGCTGTGCCGATCCAAAGCCAGGAGCCAGGAGCTTCTTCCAGGTCCCCCATGTGGGTGAAGGGGCCCAAGGACTTGGGCCATCCTCTACTGCTTTCCCAGGCCATAGCAGAGAGCTGGCCTGCCGGGTCTCGAACCGGCGCCCATAGAAGATGCTGGTGCTGCAGGTGGCGGCTTTACCCACTATGCCATAGCGCTGGCCCCTGTGCTTGCTTTTGCCACGAAGACTTATGTCAGGCCAAGTGGGGCTTTCCCTGGGGGAGCACGGTGTGTTCCTCCCGGGGAACACACTGGGGCCAGTGTCAGAAGGACCGAGGGAGAGCAGTCTTCCATTCTCGGTGGCTGTGTCACACCAAGTTTGCAGGGCAAGCACCCGGCACTGAAGAGAAGAGGGTGGTTTGGGAAGGCCAACAGAAGCTGCCCCACTTGATGTGAGCCCAGAGGAGCAGGCTTGGGCCAGCAGGAATTAAGGAAACCTTAAAGAGCCCAGGAGGAGGAAACCGGCAAAGCAGTTGTTGTCTTTCACAGGGACAAAAGTAAGCCACCAATGAATGGCCCCTCCACAACAGCCACTGCCACAAAGACAATGGCCAGAAAGCAGAGGCCAGTCCTGCGAAAGCGCGCCTTGGAGCACCCAGGAGGATCTGACTCCTCCGACTTCAAGTGGAGGAAGCCAGCAACAGGAAGCGGCAGCCAAGAACCCCCTGCTCCCAGACAGTGGGAAAAGCCATCTCTCTTCACGGAACAGGGCTGCGGTGAGAAGAGCCTGCTGCAGCCCGGCACAGGCAGGAGCTGGGAGGTGTCCCTTCAGAGACAGCCTGCAGCTGAGCCTGGAAACTGGTCCCCACCCAGCTACCCCAACGCACAGCTGGCAAACCGGGGGAAATGATTACTGTATTTCAGGGTTTTTTTTTTTTTCCTCTCTTGGAAGCACCCCTCTATGCTGCTCTGGCTGGAGGTCTCTGACTCTAATAAATCTTGCCTTGTAAATCTCAGTACTGGGGCCGCCACTGTGGCGTAGCGGGTTAACGCCCTGGCCTGCAGTGCCGGCATCCCATATGAGCGCCAGTTCAAGACCCGGCTGCTCTACTTCCAATCCAGCTCTCTGCTATGGCCTAGGAAAGCAATAGAAGATGGCCCAAGCCGGCGCCGTGGCTCAACAGGCTAATCCTCTACCAAGTGGTGCCGGCACACCGGGTTCTAGTCCCGGTCGGGGCGCCGGATTCTGTCCCGGTTGCCCCGCTTCCAGGCCAGCTCTCTGCTGTGGCTGGGAGTGCAGTGGAGGATGGCCCAAGTGCTTGGGCCCTGCACCCCATGGGAGACCAGGAGAAGCACCTGGCTCCTGCCTTCAGATCAGCGTGGTGCAGCAGCCATTGGAGAGTGAACCAACGGCAAAGGAAGGCCTTTTTCTCTATCTCTCTCTCTCACTGTCCACTCTGCCTGTAAAAAAAAAAAAAAAAAAACGGCCCAAATCCTTGGGCCCCTGAACCCATGTGGGAAACCCGGAAGAAGCTCCTAGCTCCTGGCTTCAAATTGGTGCAGCAGATGGAAGACCTCTCTCTGCCTCTCTGTAACTCTGCCTTTCAAATAAATAAGTAAATGAGCAAGTATTTTAAAAAATGACAGTATTTGAGTGCATACACATGAATTAAGAGCTAACCACCCACACCTATGTGTCCTGGAGCCACTATAGCCGTCTAAGAGATGTCTGTTCCTTTTCCCAAAACCCCCTGAACAACAAGTGCAGGCCCAGCTGAACGGAACATGCTTTGATCAATAGTGACTTCTTTAGGGGGTATGGATGGCACCTGGGGCTGCCCACAGGTCTTAGCGACTGTGCTTCCAGGCTCCTGCAGGTGCAAGGCGGACTTTCTTTAGGTAGGCAATTGAGCTGCCTCTCTTCCACAGTGCCCTCATGTGGCAGTCCCAGGAACTGTAGGCTGCCTTACTGATTTGGCTTCCTAAGGTTTTTCCTTTGGGATATGGGAACCCAAACTGCCCTTTGGACTCAGTACCTGCCCTAAGTGCCTATCCTGGGAGGGAGGATCCCAAGTTGGGAAGAAAGTCATTCTTAGAAGAGGTGGGAGGGGATCTCAAGTCACTCCACTGCAGAAATAAAATGTCACATGACACAGCATCCTTCTATGGGAAAACTGTCCCGACTCCACTGTAATCCGCCGAGCTACCCTCGAGTCCTGTGTGTGTGTTTGACCACAAGCCTATCATGCACCTGCTTGCCGCTGCCCTGCTGAAGGTCAGATATGCCGTGTCACTCTTAGTTACTTGTCAAAGAGGGACATTAGGTGTTTACTTACAGAGAGAGCGAGAGCGAGTGAGCGACCCTGACTTTCAGGTCCCCTCTGAAGCTGGGCAGGATTGGTAGGAGACTCACCTGGCACCAGCAGTCAGGAGTCCAGATCCTTGGTCCCAGTGTTGCCACAAGCTTGCCCCGCAACCTTGAGCAAGCTGCCAGAGCCCCTTGAACCCCACATCCCTCCTCAGGGAGACGACCCTGCACTGCACACCTCAGGGACCTGCTCATTAGCTTGAATGAAGTTCAGGTGGTAGAAATGTGGAACAGACAAGTGTTGATAAGTAACCACAGGGAGCTTTCGTGCCGCAGCGTGGCCTTCTCTGTCTGCAGCTGGGAAACGAGGTCTAGGGTTTTGGGTCAGAAGAACAGCTCCGAGAGGGCCAGCGTGTGGGGCAGCAGTTCAGGTGCCACTGGGAAGCCGCAGCCCATGTCGGAGCGCCCTGTTTGCAGTCCCGCTTTACTCTCACTTGCAGCTTCCTGCTAGTGTGGGGCGGCAGGTGGCTCACGTAGTCGCGTCCCTGACACCCATATGAGAGACCCAGATTGAGTTCCCAACTCCAGCCTGGCACAGCCCTGGCTATGGCGGGCATCTGGGGAGTAAACCAGCAGATAGAGAACCTCCAACTATCTCTTTGCCTTTCAAGGAAAGAAAAAATAAGTACTTTTAAATTTTCTTTTTTTTTTTTTTTTTTTTTTTTTTGACAGGCAGAGTGGACAGTGAGAGAGAGAGACAGAGAGAAAGGTCTTCCTTTGCCGTTGGTTCACCCTCCAATGGCCGCCGCGGCCGGCGCGCTGCGGCCAGCGCACCGCGCTGATCCGATGGCAGGAGCCAGGATCCAGGTGCTTTTCCTGGTCTCCCATGGGGTGCAGGGCCCAAGCACCTGGGCCATCCTCCACTGCACTCCCTGGCCACAGCAGAGAGCTGGCCTGGAAGAGGGGCAACCGGGACAGAATCTGGCGCCCCAACCGGGACTAGAACCCGGTGTGCCGGCGCCGCTAGGCGGAGGATTAGCCTACTGAGCCACGGCGCCGGCCAAAATAAGTACTTTTATTGCTGTAAAAGATCTCTTCCTGTGGCTGTGTGTCGGCGTCACTGGGCTGTCACGCCGTCTGTCTGTCCGTCTGTCTCTCTGTCTCTCCCCACCTCTACCTTGTCTCAGCTTGGCGAGGCCAGCGCTGAGTGTTTGCACAGTGGAAGCTCAGGGCCCTTTGACTGTAGCTCTGCTCTCCTTTAATGGCTGTGGTTGACAAGATCAGACCAAGTCACAACAGCCTCCAGGTTTCTCTGAGCCTCTGGCTCCAGCCTCAGAAGGTAGAGCTTTTCTGTGGCTTATAAGTCTCAGGAGAGTATGAAAGGGGACCACATCTCAGAGCCGAGCAGCCCCAGGCTGCTGTACCCAGTCCCTGCAGGGGGCGGGCATGGGCGGCTTCAGGCCAGCCCTAACAGCACAGGTGTCCCTAACACAGCCCTGCCTGCCCGGCCGCAGCCTCAGGTGCAAATCCTGTCTCCCCATCTCCTCACTGGGTAACCTTGGGCAGGTCATGAACCCACTTTCTTGGTTAGGAAATGGAGATAATTAGGGGATGAGTTGTAAGACTCAGGTGAGGGCAGGAGCACAACACGGAGCAGTCAGCAAAACCACGGCCCACAGCCCGAATCCAGCCACCACCCGCTTCTGTACGGCCTGTGAGTGGAGGATGGATTTTTTTTTTAAAAGATTTATTATCTCTCTGTCTCTCTCACTATCCACTCTGCCTGTAAAAAAAAAAAAGTATTAATTTAATTAATTAATTAATTTATTTGAAAGTCAGAGTTACAGAGAGGGAAAGACAGAAAGATCTTCCATCTGCTGGTTCATTCTCCCAAGTGGTCGCAACAGCCGGAGCTGAGCCAGGCCCAAGCCAGAAGCTGGGAGCTTCATTCAAGTCTCCCATGTGGGTGGCAGGGCCCAAGCACTTGGGCCATCTTCTGCTGCTTTTCCCAATCTATTAACAGGGAGCTGGACTGGAAGTGGAGCATGTAGGAGCACAAACCAGTGCTATATGGGATGCCAGCATCTCAGGTAGAGGCTTAACCCACTACACACTTGATCTTAGCCAAAAGGCCGAGAAGAGATTATTAACCCACTACACTACACCAGCCCCTAAGGATGGATTTTATATTTTTAATGATGGGAGGGAAAATAAAAAAGAGCATTATTTTGTGACCTTGAAGATGACATGAAATTCAATATCTCCAGTGACCAACAATAAAGTTTTATTGGCACCATGCACTGACACAATGTGTATGGCCACTTTTGTACAACAGAGGCAAAGAGTTGAGTGGTTGAGTGTATGTGGCACAGGTCTAAGAGTGCAAACCACCAGGGTCCAAATTTCCGATCTGCCCCTTACTGCGGGACTTTGGGGAGGTCACCTAAGCTCTCTGTGCATTGGCTTCTTCCATAAAATGAGGACCACGCGGTGGCCACTTAGCCTGGCAGTCGACATGCCTGCATTCCATGCGAGAGGGCCAAGGCTCAGCATCCAGGTCCAACTCCTGGCTCAGCTCCCTACTAATGGCACTCCTGGGAGGCAGCGGTGATGGCCCACGTGGCTGGGTTGCTGTCACCCCCACGGGAGACGTGGGCTGAGTTCCAGGGCCCCATTTCAGCCCTGTCAGCCACTGGGCATTGTGGGAGTGATGCAGTAGATGGAAGCTCTGTCTCTTCATTTCTCTGTCTGCCTCTCAGATAAATACCTTAAAAAAAAAAAAAACAACCCAGATTTGTTTATTTACTTATTTGCTTTGAAAGGCAGGTACAGAGAGGCAGAGGCAGGGAAGGAGACCTTCCATTCGCTGGTGCACTTCTCAAATGGCCACAGCGGCTGGAGCTGGGCTGATTGAAAGCCAGATTCTGGGAGCCAGGAACTTGTGGGTGCAGGGGCCCAAGCACTTGGGCCATCCTCCGCTGTTTTCCTAGGCACATTAGCAGAGAGCTGAATCAGAAGTGGAGCAGCCTGGACTCCAACCAGCACCAAAAAGGGATGCTGACACTGTAGGCGGCAGCTTTACACTATGCCACAGTGCCGGCCCTTCAAATAAACACTTTTTAAATGGTGATAACAATTGCTAGAGTGGGTTGTTTTGAGAACTAAATGCATTAAAATTTATAAAACCTGTAAAGCACTGGACCAATGTCTGCACACAATATTATGTACATAAAGAAATGAGATTATGTATATGAAAATTTGAACTTTTATCTTGCGTTTTGGATTTGGAGAAGAAAGAGTGGCTTTGTCCCTGGTACTGTCCTGGGCTTTGTGTGTGTGTGTGTGTGTTTGTGTGTGTGTATTTGTAAGCCAATCGAAGGAGGACTTCAGTTATAAGATGGTGGGACGCACCAAGGGCACAGGTGCAGGGGCGTAACAGCGGGAGGGCAGAGCTGAAGTCTCAGTTCTCTCAGGAACAAACGCACCGACTACGCCAGACGATGATAACCTAGAAGGGTCTGCCCAAGTGCGGCAAGATGCGGTTCACTTTTGGGTGTTTCTGCTTTAGTTTGCTTTAGTCGTTATTTTAGAATCAAAAAGGAGAGCTGATTTCCTGTCTCCTTTTTGACCATCCCACCTTCCAGATGTTTAACTCTTAGAGTCTTGGAAAGGAGTTGGTTCTCCAGGGACGGGAGAGGAAATGGAAGGCTATCAGTGATCCGAGCAGAGACGCAACTGGGTGGCAGCCTATGTGACACCCGTGTAAATGCAAAACACAACGCTCGGCCACCAGAGTGAATGCCAGTCAGGCTGCGCTAGCAGAAGTAGAGCTTATGGGAAGAGGGAGGGGCGTCTTTGCCTTGGCTAGCACATGTGGTACTCTGGGCATTTAAGAGGGGTGTGGACGCGGCTGCGATGTCTCCAGACCCTCGCACCAGCTGCACCAGGCTCCCCCCCCCCCCCGACCTCTGACCCTTGGGAGCAGTTGGCAAAGGGCAGCAGCTCCTGGCTCCCAGGCACTCTCAGTTATACAGCACTCAGCCAACTCTTCCCTGGCCGAAGGGTGTCTGGAGGGCGCGCCCTGCCGCAGGTCAAGAATTCTACTTTATCAGCAGCCAGAAGACATGAACGCAGTCCCTAAGAGTGGAGCCTGTTTGGTGACTCCCGGGATCACCCGGCCTTGGGAGAGCCCACATTCCTTGTGATCTCAGAGACCCGGTGGCCCTGCCATATGGCCAGCCCAACTCCCCAACCTCATGTCCATTTTACCCCTTTGCACATATGTCTTGGCCTGGGCAGAGCACGCTCCAGTTTTTAAAAAACCTACTTGTTATATTGGCTGCTTTGGGTTGCAGTGGGCAGAGTGCTAACGCGGCCTGGCTCCCCCAGGAGAGGGGAGCTTCTTGACTCACGTGAGTGACATGGGTGGGGCTTCTGGCATCAGGTCCTACTGCATCCAGCCCTTCCGGGTTTCTCTATCTCTTTGTCTTAGCTTCATTCTCAGAGCAGTTTCCCCTAGGAAGTTGCAACATGGTTGCTGAGATTCCCCAGGCTCACATCTGGTAGCTGGTGGAAGCAGAACTTCTCGCCCTAAAGAATCTGAGCCCGAGGCCTAGGAATCGCCTCTCATGGGACCGAGTGCGGTTATCAGCCATCTCGGATCAGATCTGCGGCAAGAGGCATGGAATGCAGTGACGGAACAGGCCAAAGGTATACGTCCAGCGATGCAGGAAGGAGGCCTCAGAGGAGCTGGGGGCGGGGCGAGTGCTTGGCCAGCAGTGGAGATGCCAGTGAACTGTCCACACATCCCACGCCAGTGTGTGGGGTGGAGTCCCAGCTCTGGCCCCTGACTCCAGCTTCCTACTAATGTAGACCCTGGGCCGCGGCAGTGATGGCTCAAGTAGCTGGGTCCCTGCCACCCACGTGGGATACTTGGATTGAGTTCCCAGCTCCTGGCTTCAGCCGGAACTCAGACCCAGCTGTTGCAGGCATGGGGCGGGACGTGGCGGTGGGGAGCAGTTAACTGGCATCAGGAGGCTGATGGTTCCACCCGTGAAATAAACAAATGTTTTATAAAAAGAAGAAAAGCAGCTTGGGGCCCTTGAGAGTCAGCGCTGCTTACGCCATATACCTCAAGAGTAGGACAGAGCTGGTCTCCAGAGGACACACAGACTCTGTAATTAGAAGTAGGGGCCCAGGTGACGGGCAGGTAACCGCAAGTGCCCACCCCACACACACCCTTGGTCCTCCCCGCAACCCAGCGGACAGGGGGCGGGGGAGGAAAGCCAGACAGTGCCCTGGCTGTGTCGGGGGACAGGTGCCTGGTGTCCTCACGCCGCCTCCTGCTATGGGAGAGCACTGGAAGAAAGCATGAGGAGCCCTCGGGAGGAGTCTGAACTTTGAAAGTTGACCTTCTGACAAGTTGGAAAAAAAGCGGGGGGTGGACAGAGCTGGGCCCAGCATTACAGAGGAAGACCCCCAGGGCTGGAGGGGAGTAATGGGAAAGACACTACCCAACACCCTTCACCCTCTTGTTTTTATTATGTGAGAGAGAGACAAAGAGCTCCTCTCCACTGGCTCACTCTCCAATTATCTGCAACATCTGGGGCTGTGCTGGGCTGAAGTCATCCAGCAGAGTCTATACCAGCAGACGGTCCAAGCGCTTGGGCCCCTGGTGGAGTTGCTGGCTCCTGGTTTTGGCCTGGCCCAGCCCTGGCTGTTGCAGCCATTTGGGGAGTGACCCAGTGGATGGCAGACCTCTTTCTCTGTGTCTCTTTCCTTGTCACTCAAGCTTTCAAATAAGGAAATGAATAAATAAATCTTAAAAAAATTTTTTTCCTGAGAAATTCTGTCTATGGAGATGGTGCTTCAACAGATCGGAGAGGGGTGCTGCTTACTGAGGCAGAAGCACAAGTCAAACTGGTTGAAGCAAAGAAATGAGAACAGGGAAAAAGGAATCTGCTGGCATGGCTGGATCCAGGAGCTCATAACCTATCACCAGGTGTGTCTGTCTGCCCCTCCCCACCCCTCTCTCTCCCTCTCTCTCATCCCTTGTCCTGATTGGCCTGTGTGTTGGCTTCATTCTTAGCCAGAACTTCTAAGGTGACAGCTACCAGCCCAGGGCCTCAGAGAACAGAGGGCATCTCCTGCTCTTGAGTTCTGACAAAGTCCTGGGGCTGCTGCTCCGGCTGGCGTGGGCCCCTGCGCTGATCCCTCTGACTGTGGGTGGGTGGACTTCCAGGGGACCGAGCGGGGTCTCCATCCAGACCACATGAGTGGTGGAGGGGCAGGTCTGGCTCTCAGGGTGGGCCTGGGGGCTCTGCTCAGGGGAAGCAGAGTGGGTGCTGAGCAGCCCAGTGCTCCAGGGCACAGAGTCTGCATTTCTCACCAAGCCACCCAGCTGGGGATGACTGCTGAAGTCACTGCTTTTAGGCTCATAGGAGCCAGGGAGTGCCCTTCCTCCTAGGAAATCTTAAAACGGGATTGAAAAAATAAAACAGACCCCCAAATAGCAGTATGCTGGTGGAAAGGGTCATTTGAGACCTCCCACCAACCCCGAGTAACCCCGAAGGCACCTGGGGGGTCCCTGGGGCCCCCCTGGTGTCTCACTGCTCTCCCAGGACCCTCTGCTCTGACTCTCCAACCTTGCATTTGGTGCAGTGGGCAGGGGTGGGAGCTCAGAGCTACCTGGTGCTGTCCCCTCCTCTGGTCCCCACCCCCATCTCAAAAGCTGGTCCCGGCTGGCTCAGCAGGTGCATCAGGCCTGCCACATTGGATGCTTCTGGCTTTGAAAGCCCATCCTGGCCCGAGGCCAAATGGGCTCTGCAGAGCCGTGGGAGCCCAGAGGCTGCGTGGGCGTCGCTGACGCTCCTGTCTGCCAGTGACGGTGACGGTGACGGAGGGGCCGCGCTGCATCCGTCGCAGTGGAGGGAGAGGCCGTGGGGACACGGCGGCTGGGGAGAGCCGGTGGAGGATGAAGTCCATTTCACACTTTATTAGTCAGTGCAGGGCCAACTGAGGCCATCCTGAGGCTGGGCTCAGGCCCCGACTCTCCCGCCTCCTTCCCCCAGCAGCAAAGGCGTCTCCAGCCGCCTGAAACATTTCTTAGGGAGACAGCCATGCTGCTTTCTGTTCAGAACCCACAGCATCCAAACAAGGAGCTGGGGTCCCCGTTCTGCAAGAGAGTGCTACAGCCAAGAGGTGAGCAAATGGCTGGGGGTGGAGCTTGCCGTGTGCTCTTGGTTCGTTTGTCCATCATCTGTTCAGGGGACACGCTGAAGCCTCCTCTGGGCCGGCAAACTCAGCTGGATGCTAAGTTAAAATAATCATAACAATGCACTCTCCTTCATGCATTCGGGAGCTTTCTAGTGAGCACCCACCACATATCACACACGGTGCTAGGCAGACACAGCTCCTGCCCCAGGAGCTGACTCAGTGGGAGAACCTCAAGCAAAAAGGCAATTTCAACACGAGACGGGGGAGAAAGAGACAAGCAGAGGAGCACACAGGAAGAGCACCTACACCAAGCAAGGAAGGCTTCCTGGAGGAAGACACTGAAAGGATGGCTTAGCAGGGGAGGGACAGGGTAGGGAAGGGTGCTCCACCCAGAGGGAAGAGTGTGGCCAGAGGGAATCACGTAAGAGTCAGCTCAGCCAGAGTGCAGCAGTGAGGAGAAGAGAAAAACAGGGGTTAGACCACAAAGCCACGGTCAAAGCCCTGGGAGGAGTGACGGGCTGAGGTCTGTGTGTCTGTGAGCTGACCCTGGTGGTGGCCTTGTGAGGACAGGAGGCGAGATTGCAGAGTCCTCCAGAGGCTACTGTGGGTGGCAGGGAAGTGCCCACGGAACCCCAACTGGGGGTGCTCATCAGCAGTGGGGGGGCCACGTGGGTGCTCTGGGGGATGCCATTCACATTCTGTGGGGGCTCCCTGGAGGTCAGCTGGGAGCAGTGGGTGGAGACTGGACTTCCATCAACCTGGTTTCATCACCTGCTCTGTTCTTAGTTCCCAGGTGGCCAGCCCCGGGCCACGGTGCTCCTTCTCAGATGGGACTCACAGCACCCATCTAGAGGGACAAGGGGATGGGAATGTGCCCAGGAGCCTGTAAGGGCCGCGAGCGGAGTGCTGAGAGGCAGGGGAGCACCCTGACGCAACCCAGTTGCTCCCCAACTTCATTAGATCGACACAGGCACAGACTGGGGCTCTCTCTGGCCTTTCTGGTCACATGATTTCTTGGAACCTGTCTTCTCTACAAAATGGGGTCACAATACCCACCTGACAGGGCTGTGGGGGAGACTGTGTGATGTGTGTAAGGTGCTTAGCACCACACCTGGTACACAGTGTAGAGTCAAAATCAAAATGGAGGGAGTGTGGCTAAAAGCTAATTGCAGACCTCTGCTTCTGCACATATTAGCTTTGTTTGCTAATGGCTAAGCATGTCTCTTGTGAAACTATGTGGGCCCAGATTCCCAGGAACTATATTGACCAAAATGTGTCCTTCACAGTTATCTTACAACCATATCTTGGATCTGTTATTGGGTTTGTTATTGTTAACTGTTATCTTACAGTCATATTCTGTTTTTTTTTTTTTTTTTTTTTTTTTTTTTTTTTTATTGTTCAGTGCATACCAGGGGTCCAGTTCAAAATCGTGGACAGAATACTATAAAAAGCTGTGTAACCCGCTGTGGGGGGCCACACTCTGGTAAGGAGTGTCGGTCCCAATCAGTTGCCTTGCCTCTCATTTGCCTCTCATTTTCAATAAAACTCACGTGTGACTGTCACTGGTTTTTGTAATACTCTATTTTAGCTGATAAGTGGATGCAACACACAGTAGGTGTTAAATACTCACTGGCATTCTCATTCGTATATTCCAGTCTCACCGTCCTCCACCAAGGTAAGCCGAGCAGTGGTTTTGTGCCAGATCCTGGGCTGGGTGTCAGAGACAGGGGCAGAAAACAATGGAAATCTCTGCAAATACTTCAAGTGTTTCCTCCATCTAGTCACTTGGTGTGTGTGTGTCTCAGTTAATCCCCCTACCAACTCTAGCACACAGCTTCTGTTATCAGCTCCACTTTTTTTTTCTTATTAAAGGTTTATTTATTTATTTATTCGAAAGGCAGAGAGCTACAGAGAGGTAGAGGCAGAGAGAGATCTTCCATCCACTGGTTCATTTCCCAGATGGCTGCAATGGCCGGAGCTGGGCCCATCCGAAGCCAGGAGCCAGGAGCATCTTCCAGGTCTCCCACGTAAGTGCAGGGGTGCAAGGCCTTGACCTATCTTCCACTGCCCTCCCAGGCCATAGCAGAGAGTGGGACTGGAAGTGGAGCAGCCAGGACTCAAACCAGTGCCCATATGGGATGCCGGCACTGCAGGCAACGGGTTCACCCACCACGCTCAGCGCCAACCCCACCAGCTCCACTTTACACAGGAGGAAGTTGAGGCTCAAAGAAGGAAAAAGAAGGTTCTCAAAGCCATGCCATGGCTAAGAGAAAGTTGGAGCCATGCCAGTCTGCCTCCTGGGGTCTGGGCCCTGCAGCATGGTCTCAAGCATCCTCCTGCGGGCCCTCTCTGCCCACGGCACCCGGGACCTCCTTGGCCATGACAGTGACCTCACGGTCAAAGCGCTCCAGATAAGTCTGACCCCAGCGCTGCCAGCCAGTGTCTCTGACCTTGAGCACCTTGTTTAAATCCTGTGTCCCTTGGTTCTTCCCCCATGGAAGACGTGACAGTAGCATCCTCACGGGATCACAGCACTTGGGCTGGAGCCTGGCACACACAATGTCGGCTTTCATTTTTAAGCAAAAGGGAAATTTATTGGTGCCCATAAACAAATGAGATAAGACAGGGCGGAGCTGGCCCTGGGTCACTGGACTGTGGGACGCAGAACACGATCAGAGGTGACCGTAGCTCTACCTGTCACTCCTTCTCTGTCTTGCTCTGTGACCTTCGCATTCTCTCCGTCTTTCAGTCTCTCTGACTTGGTCTTCACTCCACACCCACCCCTTCTCTTGAGCTGCCTCCCCTCCTCCCTGCATGTCACCTTCTCAGTCCCTTTCACCGCCTGGTGCTCTTTAGCTTGTCCCCTCACCTCCGCCCTGCTGACTATGTCACCTTCTCTCTCCTCTCCTCTTCATATGGTAGCTTCATTCTCTGTGAGTTTCCAAGATGCACAGGTGGCCACAAGTAGGGCTGCCACACAAAATACATGCCACCTAGTTCAATTTCAACTTCAGATAAATAAATTATTCACATAAGCATGTGAGAAATCATTTGAATTTAGTATTTTTTTTTTTTTGACAGGCAGAGTTAGAGAGAGAGAGAGAAAGAGAGAGAGAAAGGTCTTCCTTTGCCGTTGGTTCACCCCCCAAGTGGCCGCTACGGCTGGTATGTTGTAGCTGGCGCGCTACAGCGATCCGAAGCCAGGAGCTAGGTGCTTCCTACTGGTCTCCCATGCGGGTGCAGGGCCCAAGCACTTGGGCCATCCTCTGCTGCACTCCCGGGCCACAGCAGAGAGCTGGACTGGAAGAGAAGCAACCGGGACAGAATCCGGCGCCCTGACTGGGACTAGAACCCAGGGTGCCGGCGCTGCAGGCGGAGGATTAGCCTAGTGAGCCGCGGCACCAGCCTGAATTTAGTATTGAATAAGATGTTTAAAATTCCCTAACTTTAAGGAGTTTACTATTTTTTTGTTTTAATTAAGATTTTTTTTATTTTTCATCTATTCATTAGAGAGAGAGAGAGAGAGAGGGAGGGAGGGAGGGAGGGAGGGAGGGAGGGAGGGAGAGAGGGAGAGAGGGAGAGAGGGAGAGAGAGAGAGAGAGAACGTGCACGCTCCTGTCTGCTGGTTCACTCCCCAAAGGCCCAAAATGACTAGGGGCTAGGCTCAGCCTCAGCCAGGAGCCTAGAACTCAGTCCAAATCTCCCACATGGGTGAAAGGAACCTGATTTCTTTTCATTTATTTTCTTAAGATTAATTTTATTTATTTGAAAGGCAGAATTACAGAGAGAGAGGAAGAGGTCTTCCATCCTCTGATTCACTCCCCAAATGGCTGCAATGGCCAGGGCTGGGCCAGGCTGAAGCCAGGAGCCAGGAGCTTCATTCAGGTCTCCCACATGGGTGAAGGGGCCCAAGCAGTTGGGCCAGCCTCCACTGTTTTCCCAGGTGCATTAGCACAAACTGGATCAGAAGTGGAGCAGCTGGGACTGGAACTGGCGCCTGTATGGGACACTGGCATTGCAGGCAGTGCCACAACACAGACCCTCTGATTTCGTTCTTTTATTTGACAGGTAGAGTTATAGACAGTGAGAGAGAGACAGAGAGAAAGGTCTTCCTTTCGTTGGTTCACTCCCCCAACGGCCGCTACGGCTGGCGCTGCGCTGATCCGAAGCCAGGAGCCAGGTGCTTCCTCCTGGTCTCCCATGCGGGTGCAGAGGCCCAAGCACTTGGGCCATCCTCCACTGCACTCCTGGGCCACAGCAGAGAGCTGGACTGGAAGAGGAGCAACCGGGACTAGTACCCAGCGCCCCAACCAGGACTAGAGCCCGGGGTGCCGGCGCCACAGGTTAGCCAAGTGAGCCACGGCACCAGCCTCTTTCTGTTTTTTAAAAACATTTATTTCGGGGCTGGTGTTGTGGCATAACAGGAAAAGTCACTGCCTGCAATGCTGGTATCCCATACAGACACTGATGCCAGTCCCGGCTGCTCTGCTTCCGATCCAGCTCCCTGCTAATGCTCCTGGGAAAGCAATGGAGGGTGGCTCAAGTGCTTGGGCCCCTGCACCCACATGGGAGACCTGGAGAAAGCTCCTGGTTCTTGGTTTCAGTCTGGCCCACCCCCAGCTATTGTGGCTATTTGGGGAGTGAGCTAGCAGATGGAAGATCTGTCTGTCTCTCTCCTTTCTCTAACTTTGCCTTTTAAATAAATAAATCTTTTTAAAAAATAAAAGAAAGAAGGAAGGAAGGGAAGAAAAGGGAGGTACACACCTTTGAATTCCTGGCCTGGGAGAGGGTGAAGGGGGGAAGGGGATGGGTATGGAGACTTCTAGTTGTGTGTGACATGTGTGCCATGGCTTTGCAGGGGTGGGGTGGTGGTGGGGGGAAGGTGAAAAGAGTTGAGAGGAAAGCACTAGAAATGTGAAAAGAAAATTTAAAAACCATCACTGGGGTGAAGGAGGGGGCTGCCCTTGGCCAAGGCTGTCCCATCTGCAGCTGGGGAGAGCTCTGGACAGGCCCAAGCTGATCAAGATGGCCCCATCTCCTGGGTCAAGAGCATCTGAGGACAAGGCTGCTGTCCCGGGCCCTGGAGAATGACTTTTGGCCTCTGCCACCTGCACCTGCTCTCAGGTTTGGAAGAGCTCAAGGCACCCATGGGGTACTTTCCTGAGCGGCCAGTGGGGAAGGGTTGGGGCCACAGGGATCAGGGGAAAGGCTGATGGCACAGCAAACAGCAGCCCAGGGAAAAGAAAACCCAGGCGTGGGGCTACTGCCCGCACCAGTCGGGAGGAATCCTGGGGAGGTGGGAGGGACCAGCACCCACCTGTGTCACCCAGGATCAATGATTTATTAAGCACCACAAAGACCAGATCCAGGGCCTCTGCTCCCAGATCCCATTTCACAACCCTCTGAGCTAGGACTCCTTCCTGGTCTATCCACAAAGAGGAAGGGGAGGTTTTTGAGAGATTAAGTAACCAGGCTGGTGAGTGTGGGCTCAGGATCTGAACTCAGGCATGTCTCATGGGAAATCTGGGCTCCTGACCACCTCTTTACCCCTGAGTCCGGCCCCTAATTCCAACTCTGAGGACAGGCCCGTGCTCCGGTGGGAAGGGTCTGAGTGGCAGCCCCAGCACCCGGTAGGAAGTCCCTCATGCTCACAGCAGGACCCTAACCTCGTGCCCAGTTCTCAGTCATGCCTCTTCCCATGATCTCTGTACCTGTAATGGGCCTGAGTCCCCAGAGCCTTGCACTTGAACCCCAACCCAAAGAGAAGAACCCTGCTGCCCACTCTCTGACCTGGCTTCACCTTCTGTTCTGCCTGGCCACTAAAAATGGCTTGGCCCCAAGTGCCCACTGGACACCTGCTGCCTCCCCTGGCATCCTTAGGGGTGTGGCCTGGGATCCCTGAGCCCTCCTTCACCTGACCTGACCCTCTTCTAGCCCTGGCCACTGGCCCTGTCCCAGGGGACAGGCCGGGAGCTCAATCTCAAGGGCTTGTCCTGTGAAACGCTTCCAGAATGAGGCCCTCCCTGGCTGGCTGCCTGACAGGTTTGTATCTGAATTGTGTTTAGCTTGCAGCTCTTAGGGCTTCCTATGTGCCAGGCCCTGGATTCCCTCACATGACCTCAAACAGCCCTGGAAAGAGCCCACAGAAGCTGCCATTAGCACTGGTCAGGTCTGCACCACAGGCTCTGCTGCTGGCGCGGCAGCCCTGAGGCCCCATGTCAGGACAGGCAGCCTGGGGGTGGCCATTTTGTCTATGGCTAGTTTTGTCTAGTGCATCCCCTATGGGCGTGCCTAGGCTTGGCTCCTGGTACTGCTCCTGACTCCAACTTCCTGCTAAGGCAGACCCTGGGAGGCAGTGGTGATGGCCCCATGATGGGCTCCAGAAGCCCATGTGGGAGACCTGGACCCGCTGCGGGTGAATATTTTGGGAGTGAGCTGTGGATGGGGTCTCTCTCTCTCTCATAAATAAATACTATTTTTACAAAGACAAGCAGCCTCTTCCCTGGCCAGAAGCCCCACCCTATTCCCCATCTCTTACACCTGTGGCTTGCTGCCCTCCCGAGTCAGGGCCAGACACTGATGCTGCTCAGACACCATGGCTGGAAGACCATGTCCCCCTCCCCACTCTCCTAATCTAGTCCTGGGTGCTGCATCAGCCACCACTCCAAACAAAGGCTGTAATGCGCATATGGAACAGAAGGATTCAACAGAGGGAGTAGGTTACATGGGGGCAAAGAAGATTCCAGAAGGACTCCAGAAACTAACAACAGCAAAAAAACATGACAAGCCCTGGGCTGGAGGGACACAGGAAGAGGTAGCGGGACTGGAGTCCAAGATTTGGGGCTGCCTGATGGAAACAGCACTGCCAGGCCCGCACCGTAAGGGAAGGGGGCTGGGGCCGCGGAGGAGAGATGCTGCCAGAAGCAGAGGGGCAAATACCTTGGCTTCTCACGCCAAGGACCAAACCCAGCAGGGAAGCTGAGGGTAAAGGAGCATGGGCGGAGCAGTTCTCTGCAGTACGGAATGACGGGCAGGGCAAGAAGCCCCTCTGGAGGCTGGAGCTGCTGGAGAGGGGTGGCCGCAGCTCCTTCGCTCCCCTGGCCCAACCTGCCTGGGGTCCGTCTGGCCCAAATCTGCAGCTTCTGTTAAAGCATGGTTTCCATTGACAGGCCCCGGGGATGCTGAGATTCCTGAGCGTTGATGATGAGCAGGTGGGCCTGAGACGGGGAACCCCCAAAGCACCCCGAGACCCCGAGATGGCAAACCTGGGCCCCTTTCTTGCACTCTCTGATCTTTTATTAGAGATTCCCTCCGGCAGAGGAACTGGGGGCCCACAGCTGCTGGTTCCCCTGGGAAGGGCCCTGGGCCCTGTGTGCTGGATTCTAGCCTCACTTTCTCCAAACTTTAGCCTTGTCTGGATGCACTGGGCAGCGGCAAGCTTGACAGCCAGAGAGAGGCGGGGGCGCCTGTGCCCATGAGCACCCGCACCAGCCTGGCAGCACCAGGGACGGGAGCCAAAGGAAGGCCCAGGAATGCCTTTGGGGTGCAACAGCAGCCCAAGGGTGAGCATCTGCATCCAGCCCAGACAAGTCCTCCAGAACCAAGACAGAGGCCTCCTACTCAGGAGCATGACGAGCCCACACCGGGAGGCAGACAGGCTCTGCACACCTTCCTCCAAGTCACATGTGCCTCTGAAGTCCCCATAGCAATGACTGTGTTCACTGAGCACTAGTGAGCCAGGTGCTGGGCTAAGTGCTGCATGTTAGTATCATTAAAGGCTCATGACAACCTGTGGGAGGACACGAGTACCATGGGGGCCCTCACTGGTAGGTCAGGAAATAAAACCAAGAAGACAACAATAGCGACAATAACCAGAAAGGAAATGACGCTTCCCAGAGATCTAGGAGGGGAAAGTAACACCTGATGAAGTAAAGAGTAGGGGAGGCCACATCAAGGCACTTCATAGGAAACACCAAGACAAGAAACCAGGTCTTCGGGGAAGATTCCCCACCCAGGACGGACAACTCATGTTCAGGCAGACAGAAGGCCTGCTGAGGGCCACCCAACTTCCACACCGAAGATTCCACATTTTAAAAAGCCCGGGGTGCCAGTGCTGTGGTGCAGTGGGTTAAAGCCCTGGCCTGAAGTGCCGGCATCCCAATTGGGTGCTGGTTCTAGTCCCAGCTTCTCCTCTTCTGATCCAGCTCTCTGCTATATCCTGGGATAGCAGTGGAAGGTGGCCCAAGTCCTTGGGCCCCTGCACCTACACAGGAGACCTGGAAGAAGCTCCTGGCTCCTGGCTTCTGATCAGTGCAGCTCTGGCTGTTGCGGCCATCTGGGAAATGAACCAGCAGATGGAAGACCTCTCTTTCTGTCTCTACCTCTCTCTGTAACTCTTTCAAATAAATAAAATAAATCTTTAAAAATAAATAAGTAAATAATAATAATAAAAAAAACCCAGGGGCCCAGTGCTGTGGTACAGTGGGTTAATCCTCCACCTGCAGTGTCAGCATCCTGTGTGGGTGCAAGTTTGAGTCCGGCTGCTCTACTTCCTATGTAGCCCTCTGCTATGGCCTAGCAGGGCAGTGGAGGATGGCCCAAGTCCTTGGGCCCCTCACCCACATGAAAGACCCAGAGGCAGCTCCTGGCTCTTGGCTTCGGATTGGCGCAGCTCCAGCCATTGCAGCCATTTGGGGAGTGAACCAATAGAAGGAAGACCTCTGTCTCTCCCTTTCACTGTTTGTAACTCTACCTCTCAAATAAATAAATGAAACCTTAAAAAAAAAAAAAAAAAGTCCAGTAACAAACAAGTAAGGATCCAGGATTCTGGCTTTTCTCAAAAAATGAGAATGTTGGGGACCACTGGAACCCCTTCTGATGTGTCCACTGCTGGTTACAGCCCAGAAGCTGCAGCTTTCTGAACTGAGGGTGCAGGCTCCAGTCTTGGCCCCTCCTCTCACTGCACAGCCTGCCTTCAGTTTGCCACCAGAGGTGCCTGCTGACTGGAAGATCCTTGCTGCCCCCTGGTGGCCACAGTTCACGTGTTCCCTCAATACACATCAGTGATACTCCTGACGCCACCCGCGACCATTCTCATTTATTCCTTTTACCAATTTTGCCTTTATTCTTTTTATTGTTTTACAGAAGAGAAAACAGAAAACCTAAGTTCTGGAATACTGAGGGGCCGGCTCTGTGGCATAGTAGGTTAAGCCTCTGCCTGCAGCACCGGCATCTCATAGAGGCGGCAGCCTGAGTCCCAGCTGCTCCACTTCCAGTACAGCCCCCAGCTAATGTGCCTGGGAAAGCAGCGGAAGAGGGCCCAAGTGCTTGGGCCCCTGCACCCATGTAGGAGAGCTGAAGAAGCTCCTGGTTCCTGGCTTCAGATTGGCCCAGCTCCAGCCACTGCAGCCATTTGGGGTGTGAACCAGCAGATGGAAGATCAATATATATCTCTCTCTCTCCCCTCCCCCTTCTCTCTCATATCTCTTCCTTTCAAATAAATAAACATATAAATCTTTTTAAAAATCACTGACAAAGCAAACAGATGAGCAAGTTTCAGTTACTAGGTTGATCAGGAGCTGCGGCCTGGAGCAGCACCCACTTCCCTCACCCCTAGTCCAGGGTGTTTGAAGCTTTTCCCTGCCATGACAGACGCTGAAATGATCCTCCACATTAGATGTGAGGTCCCAGCTGGGCTTTCGGGGCTGAGGGGGGGCAGGGCAGGCCACGGCCCCCACCACACTCCTTGTACACAGAAGCCAGGATAAGTACATTGCTGCTTCCATAGAGTCAGATCAGCCCTGGACTCTGGTTCTCTCTCTCTCTGAGTCATTTATTTTGGGCTCATGTTGTGGTACAGCAGGTAAAGCCACCACCTGCAGTGATAGCATCCCATATGGGCATCAGTTCAAGACCCAACTGCTCCACTTCTGATCCAGCTCCCTGCTAATGCACCTGGGAAAACAGCAAAGGATGGCCCAGGTGCTTGGACCCCTTCTACCCACATGGGAGACCCCTAAGAAGCTCCTGGCTTCAGACTGGCCCAGGTCCAGCTGTTGCAATCATTAGGGGACTGAATGAGTGGATGGAAAATATTTCTGTCTCTCTGTCTCTCCTCTCTGTAAACTCAGCCTTTCAAGAAAATAATTAAATCTTTTAAAAAAGTCATTTATTTAAAATGCAGAGTGACAGAAAGAGGGAGCAACAGAAAAAGAGAGAGAGAAGAGGTATCTTCCATCTGTTTGCTCCCCAAATGGACACAACAGCCAGGGTTGGGCCAGGCCGAAGCCAGGAGCCAAGACCCCCTTTCAGGTCTCCCACGTGGGTGCAGGGCCATTCTCTGCTGTTTTCCCGGGCACATCAGCAGGGAGCAGGATGAGAAGTGGAGCATCCAGGAATGACTCTCACAGACACTCTCCTATGGGAGGCCAGCATCCCAGGCAGTGGCTTCATCTGCTGCACCATGTCAGTAGGGACATCCGGCTTTCCAAGGCCAAGCGCAGGGCACTTTCCATGCACCATGCAGGCTGCCTCTCGGGCTCTGAGGAAGCCTCTCTTTGCTTTCTCATTTCTAATCCCCCTTGCCTTGGTCTGTTTCTCTTTGCTGTAACAGAATACTCGAGAGTGCAGCATTTATAAAGAAAGCAGCTTGTTTAGGTTTATGGTTCTGGAGGCTGTCTCTGGTGAGGGCCCCTAGCTACCATATTAACATGGTGTGAGTCGGACGGGGAAGCAGGCACACGCAGAAGGGAGCTGGACTCCCACCATGGCTGACTTCATTCCCAAGTAAAGGCATTAATCCACCTGTGAGGTTTCCAAGCCTGTGAGCTACATGCCTCCCACTAGGCCCCAGATCCCAACACTGCAGACTTGAAGAACTAAGGTTCCAACACTGAACTTTTGGGGGACCCAAACTACAGCACAGCTTATCCCACAAGGCCCAGCATCTGCTCCACCTTCTCCAGGAAGCCTTCCGTGTTCACCACAGCCCTCCCAAACCTCTCCATTGTCTGAGCACCTGTCGGTCTAGTCCACAGCACGTCTCTGGGGCCAGGGCATCCTCTCCCCAGTGGGTCAGAAACTTGTACATCTCGTCTCTGCCAGCTGATGGCAGAACTCTGGGGCTCCCACCCCATGTGATGTTTATCTGAGCGACGCGCACCACCCATCTGTTACTTGGGGCCCGGGCAAAGGCAGGGCAAGCTTCTGGGATGAATCTGAACTTCCTGCCCCCACAGAGTGTGTGGTCACTTGGAGCACCAGGCACATAGCCAGAGCCCAGGGCTGCTAAAATACAACCCTGGGCACTACCCCCTCTCTGTTTCAGACCCTCCAGGAGCTCCTCCCCACCTGCCTCGAAATAACCAATGAACACCTTTACCACACTGAGCCTGCTGCCCCGCCCGCACCCCTACAGAATCCCATGTCCCAGGCCCGCAGTACTTCGGTTCCCTGACGTGCCATGTTCACTGCCACCTCTGGGGCCTGGCAGGTCCTCTTGGTCACCTTTACCTAACCCCAGTCCCCCACCGGGCCCCAGCTCTGATCTCACTTCTGGGACTCAGAGTCCGAGCCTGGCCCCTGGGACTGCCCTGGCCAGCCCTGCCACGCACACTGTAGGTACGGGACTGCTGGCTTGTCTGCCTCCCTCTCCAGTCAGGGCCTCATCTGACCGCTTGCTGTACCTGAGCAGCCCAGTTCAATTTGAAGAGGCATCGAGAGTGAGCAGGAGACATTTATTACGTCAACATGAATGGACAAGACGCTATTTCCTTGCACTGCGAGTGTCGGGAAACAATGGAGCTGGCTTGCCAGTGATCGCAGACGCACGGATTGCGGAGACACGCTCATCTGCAGCCCTTTATTCTCAGCTGCTCACATCAGCACTCATTGAGCTGGCGTTTGTCACATTAACCAAGAATTCACTCATCTGCCCTTTGAAACTGTAACTCTTGCCCTCATATCCCAAACTGAGCAAGGGCTGGACGGTTAGAGGGTCTCACTCCCACGGCAGAAGAGCAAGGGATACGCTTGTGAATCAGTCTTCGATGGAAAGTCTTGTTCAGTTCACAGGCAGCTATTTTAGCAAGTTTGGGATGTGGCAGCCCAGCGGAGAAATAAATAAGACACAGTGCAATGGTTCTAGGCGTGGGGGGGAGGGGGGAAGGCACATTGCAGAGTCCCCTGAAGAAAATGCAGACCACGTGCCGTCCTCTCACTCTTCAGTGACTTTCAATCTTATCCCTGGTCTACGAGAAACCAAAACCCACATGCTGCTGAATACATCTTATTTTCCCTCCACAAGATAGACGTGATTCCAAGAACATTCCATTTTTCTCCCTATGCCTACAAGAACATCCAATTTTGTTCAGGTCCCTTTTAATGGCACTTAATAAAAATACATTCTGGGACCTGACAGAACAGGCTGTCCTATCTCAGACTGCCTCTAAGGCTACCCTGCTTGGAATGGCCAGGTCGACAAGGCTCACCCAGAACACATTCTTCCCAACAGCTCATAGCCATTGCTGACCCCAGGGCTGTCTGTCCCCAGCACTGGCTGGACCTTGGAAGCACCCAGGAAACTCCCCGAATCCCCCCCCACCTCCTGGGGCCCAGGCTGCACCCCTGTTCAATCAGATCAGGGCCTGGCGGGGATCCTGGCTTCCTGTACTGCTTCCCGCTGCCCAGCGAGCAGCCACAGTGGGGAGCCCTGAGCTTGGGTCCCAGCTGAGCAACCCATGAGTAAACTTCCCATTCTACTACCTGCTCCTCAGTGTTGACTATTTTTATCAGAAATCTGAGAAGGAAAAAGAAAGTAAAATGCGTCAAGAGCATCTCGTCAAATGGGCGTGGTGCTGTGGCGGGGGCGTGGTGGGGACAAGCTGCTGGCATGTCACGCAGTCCCTGCTTTAACAGGCTGAGAGGCGGGCAGCTGCGACTGATCTGGGCACCTACAGATTTCTTAAAGGCTCTTCCAAACCCAGGGCTGACGGCACTAGGTACTCTAGTTACAGCACGGGGTGTTCTTAGGAAATAAATCTAAGATACCACCTGCTTAAACACATTCTAACTCAAGCACTTCCAAACTCTCTAAGTCATAGAGCAGTCACAATGCCTCACTTTCCCCCATCTATGAATCTTGCCCTCTATCTCAGCCCACAACAGCCAAGAGGGGACTAGGCAGCAGAGACTGTACCCAACATAGCCGCCAGGGGTCGTCTTCCTGGAACAGGAACTGTTTGAGGGTAATTGAGAGATGGCTTTCCAAGTTCAAGGGATTGGCTACCCAGAATGCAGTACTGAGAATGACTCCAAAGAGATCCCAGGGCAATGGGAAAAGACTCCAAACGGTGACAATGCCTACTGCCTTGGGGTGGGCATGGGGCCAGACAGCAGGGAGCTTCCACTCGCCAGCCTGGCCAGCTGGGGCCACTGGCGTTGCTGTCATACTTCACAGGTTGCAAGGGCCTCCACATCCTTAGCCTCACTTTATTCTCCTGTGAGGCAGGGCTTCCTGGATGGGAAAACACTGGTTGTCTCCTGTGTCTCGGGTCCCACAGCCAGCTGATGTCACATGCCTCGAGGCCCTCAGAGACAACCTGAAACTACGGTGGATCCCCTTGGCTCTCCTCCCCAGAAACAGGGAAACGGCCATGATCCAACCTCCCCCAACCACCAGGCCCACCCCAGCCTACTCAGGTTCCTGTCTGCTTTGCATGGCACTTTGTCCCCTGGTGCACCTGACATGCTGTCAAAAGTCCCCTCTTCCTGGGAACTGTCTCTGAACTTGCCCACACACATTCCAGAACTGTGACTTGGTCACTCCCACTCGCAGGCACAGCCAAGAGTCTCCTGGGAACCTGTGCACAGCTCAGACAAACCCATAGGTCCCTGGCCTGAGAGGGCTCCATGTGGTTTACTGCCCAAAACCCCGTGGCCCAAGTCAGGGAATCAGTGACTGCCAGCCATGGTGTCTCCTGATGCCACTTACAGGCAGTGAATGGTCAGGCCAGGCAGTTCTGCAAACACCCAGCACACAGGTAACATCCACCTGGGTAAGCACTCCCATGGGCAGGCCCTGACAGAAGCATGGGGGAGACTGGCCAGTGAGCTGTGGCCTGCTGTCCAGGGTGTGTGACCCAGCATGGGATGGTTTCCCTGAGCAGACAAAACGAGTGGTCCTGCCTTAAGCCTTTGTGGCCCACCCACCTGTTCTGGCTGCCTTCCAGGTGTCCTTCCCTGACACAGGCCTGGTCTTCCCTTCTACTCCTGCCCTTTTTTGCCTCTCTTCCCTCCAAGGTCACAGCCTCTATTCCCATCTCCTCCTCTGGCAACATGGGCTCCACGGAGAATACCCTAAGAGGGCAGACTCCAGCCCCATGGAGCTGGGCTTGGGGCCCTGGCCAGGAAGCTGGAAGGCACATATCCTCTGTGTCCGTTCACCTCTACCAGGCTCCACTCTGGGTTCCCCTTCTTGTCCTGAGCCTCCAGGACAGTCACGGGCTGGCCGGCCTGCAGGCTGACTTCGTGGTGGCTCCGGGCCACAAAGGGGTAAGCAGCGACCACCTGAAACACACGGGAACGACACAGAGGGAGGACAGAGAGACTGAGTCCAAAGAGGCAGTTCACGTCATTCCACACGACGCTGGGACCCACTGCGGCTGCTGTTGCTGCTGACTGTGAGAGCAGCCTCCATGAACACCAGGGTCCAGGGGGCCGGCCTGGCCCTCCCCTCTCACCCAATCCTGACAATGACCCCACCCCTGCAAAGCCAAACCCTGCAATGGTTTTCTAGTCAGTCCCTTTTTTTCTTAAGGTATAGTTCACATACTGTCCCATTCATCCTTTTAAAATGTGCGAATGCCATGCTTTTAGCTTGTTCCCAAGGTTGTACAATCATCACCACTAATTTCATAACATTTTCCTCATCGCAGAAAATCCCTATACAGTAAGTGGTCACCCCCCTCGCCCCCTAAGGCCCTGCCCACCACCGATCGAATTTCTGTCTTTACGACCAGCCTACTGAACACATTCCTCTCAGGGGACTCATGTAGACTTCCGCCACTGGCTTCTCACTCAGCGTTCTGCACCTGAGCCCTATCCATGCCATCAACACACCTTTCCTTTTCACAGCTCAGTAATACTCCACTGCATAGAGTCTCACCTTTTGTTTATCTGCTCATGCTGACGGCATCTGGGTTGTCTCTACCTTCTGGCTCCTATGAATAATGCTGCCATGAACACGCACGCACATGCTTCCCACTGCCTTTGAAACAAAGACTGATCTCTCACCAAGGCCCTGCTGGCCCGGCCCTGCTTCAGTCTCCAGCAGCACCGCACTCTGCCTGGCTACACTGGCTTCCCCATACGCCCCATACACCCTGCGTCCTCTGCTGCCACTGGGCTTCTGCACGTGCTTGTACACTCTCTGCTCTTCCCATGTGCGCCCCTGTATACTCCCTTTATCTACTCAATTCTACTTACTCTTCCCAGCTCAGAAAAACCCCATTCTTCTCAGACAAACCTCTCCTGGGCCTGTCCACACCCAGTGCTCTGGCACTTGTCACTGCGCTAATTTTATGGCTCTTCGTATCAGGCCTTTGTTCCTCACACTTCTCCCTGCCCCTAGACCACAGGCTTGAGGACAGCAAGGACCACGATACTCTTGTTCATCAATGTATCTGTTATCTACACAGAGCTTGGCAAATATGGAAGGATGGCAGCAATGAATAGATCCCATCTGGGGGACGAGGGAGGGTCAGCTTCCTATCATTTATGTGGCTGGGTGGGAGGCCCTTTTTTCTGGATCGCTCCCTGCCTCGGACACTGACGTGACCATTGCACAAGATCCCAGCCTCACAGGGCAGCAGGCCCTCCAGATAGGCAGAACAGAGATTTTCACAGCGCAGCAAACTCCAGCCCCAGTCCAGGTGGCAGAGGTGAGGCCAGCCTCCAGCCCTGTCCCACACTCACCTGGGGCACAGCAGAGAGAGAAGGGACTGGGGCTGAGGTGCGCTGTGGTGCTGGCTGCGGGGAGTCTACACGTGGCCCCGCCTGCCCTCTGAGCTCCTGGTCACTGGGAATGATGCGGTACAGCTGCAGTCTCCCAGCCGGCACGTACCCCCGATGGCCTAGGGGACAGGCAGAAGGTCACCGGGCTGTGGACCGTCTTCCCACCCCTTGTAGTTCAGATGTCAACAGACACACATGCCCTCGGCTCAGCTTCCCGGCACACCACACTTCAGTGGATCCCACAAGGTCATCTGGGAACCCACAATGTACCCCTCCCCGGTGTTGCTTCTAGCTTCTGCTCACACCCCTCCCACCACGACAGGTGCTCACTCCCTACCCGAGGCAGCCCACTCTGCTGTGAACAGCTCTGACAGAGAGCACAAGCTGCTCTTGGGACTGATAATGAAAACTGCCTTCCTGTGCTGGCCCCATGGCCCCACGCCCCTCTGGGGGCCGCCCAGAGCCAGGCTGCTTCCTCTCACCAAGACTGCCTTGGTCCCCCACAGGCGGGAGGCCCCAGCTCCTTCTTGGCTGCTCTGGTTGCCATGGCCAAAATGGCCTGCACACTCCAAGGCACTAGGTCCACCACCCAATTTCACGGTCTTCACCAACTCCTGAAGTTGGTGGGTAAAATCAGAGGAGCTGCCTGACTTCCTTAAAACCATGCAGTTTGCTCAGTAGTGGAGCTTGGATCCCAATCCAGCCCTCCTGTCCCAGGGGTCTTGCTCTAACACCCAGTCCATGATTTCCCAAGTCCGGAGGGTGCTAGATGCCTGATGCCCACTTTTTAAATTGCCCCACTTTTTAAAACTTGATCTAGCACTATATAACCACATGATATAATTCATGGGCTTAGGGACCTGTCCTATTTTTTTCTAATAAAGATTAATATACTTAAACAATTATAATAAGCTGTCTAAAGGTGGAAAAAAGCCACCCATGGCACGGAGGGCTGGGGGGCAGGTGCTGTGCTATATAACAAGTTAAGCTGCCACTCTGCTTCTGATTCAGTCCCATGCTAATGTCCAGAAAGTTAGCAGATGATGGCCCAAGTGCTTGGGTCCCTGCTACCCTTGGGGGATACGTAGATAGAGTTCCAGGCTCCTGGCAACAGCCTGGCTCAGTCCTGGCTGTTGAGGCCATTTGTCTGTCTGTCTTTCTTGGTCATTCTACATTTCAAAGAAATAAATCTTTAAAAAAATAATCTGTGGGTCCCCTAACAGAAATCCCAAGCAACCCTTATCTTCTGGGACCCACTCTTCCTCTCTGGAAGGCTCTGCTGGGCCATCTCATCCCTAGTTGATGGTACCCCCTGCTTCAAGCCTGGATACCCAGAACTGAGCAGCACACCCCAAGGCCATGGTAGCCAGTGAAGAAGGGGAGGGCCAGTGGTTTTCCTCATCCTTGACATCAGACTTCAGTCAAGGAGCTGGGACCCACATGCACCTGCATCTTCCAGGTGGTGCTGGAGTTCTCCCTCCACACATCGCCATGCCAGCAGCCTGTGAGGCGCCCAAGGCAAGGCACTCATCTTGTCTGCACAGCACCCAGTATGGACTGGCGATGGATGCTGCGATGAGGTGGAATTCCTCCTGGTGTCGTGCACCATGGAGTTGCACTAGCTTGAGTGTGCCCCACCCCCTGTATAACATCTGTTCTCACTCCCATCCCGGATTTTTGCACAGCCAGACTTGGCCCACAAGAGTGCCCATGCCTGCCCACTGGCTTCTCTTGGGGTCTTGTCCCAGGAGGAGGAGAAGGGCCAACAAAGGCTCACGTACCCCCAGTGTCCACCAGCCAGCGGCTGCTGTTGCCTTTGGTGTCCTTGTTTTGAAGGAGGGCCACGATCTGGCCCCGTGGCAGTGTCAGGTCCAGGGTCCCAGGCCCGCTGACGTTGCTTGTCACCTGGTACAGCTTCCCAGGGCCATACTTGCTCAGGAGAGCCTGCACCTGGCGTTCAGACCCTGGCAGGAGGGGCTGGGGGGAGAAGGGCCAGAGAAAGACACAAGTGCTTGCATGAACATTTGCCACATTCTGAGAGCCCAAATCCTGGCCCGATCCTCCCTCTGCTACCAGCGGGCCCACGCCAACCCCAGCCGCAGTGCCATCAACACTAGAGGGTTGGCTCTCAGCATCCAAAGGCCATTCTGGAGAAACTTCCAGTTTCTGGGATTCTCTGAAATCCAAATTCTTCATTTTGAAATTTCTATTACAGAATTCTGAAGAGTGGGCCCTAAATCCAGCCCATAATGCCCAACTGAGTTATCCTGCAGGCAAATGCCTTGTGTAAGTATTTTAGTCCCATAAGACTGTGTGCTTCATGAGGTACCAAGCCTCAGGCATTTGGCTACCACCTGCACGGGGCCCACACAGCAGCCCTCACACATCTGCGACTCTGTGGGTTTTCAGTCCACAAGGACTCACTGAGCGCCTACCGTACATAAGGCCGCTGGTGAGCTTTGTGAATGGTGTAGAGAAACACAGGTCTGCCGGGATGCAAGCTGCCCTCTAGCCAGGGACAGTGCTTTGGTGGCCCTTTCAGCTTGTCCCCAACTCTCCTTGCACTCACTGCTTCTGGCAAAAGTGCCAACAAGGGACTCAGGTGTGAGGGTTTCCTGTTGTAAAACCAGTAAGGAACTAAAAAGGCTAAACATGTATCTACTTTATATTCTATTTGTGCAGGTATTTATATAATCTCTCTCTCTCTCTCTTACACACACACACACACACACACAAATATGCTTACTGTGAAGGATATGGTTACTTCTAGGGGGAGGATTTAGGTGTGGGGAGGTAGGCAGAGGTGCCTTTGGGGCCATTTGGGCACAGATTCTGCCATAACCCTACCCCAACAGAGACATTGAGTCAGGATTAAGGACTGGGAGGGCTTAATGTTTCCAAATGGGTCCTTAAATGGGACGGCGGAGATGGGTTGTTTAATGTGAGTATAAAAGCCAGAGCAGGCAGAGGGCATTAAGGGGCGGGCGTTGTGGTAAAGCAGGTTAAGCCACCACTTGCAAGGCCTACATCACATACTAGAGTGTCAGGTCAAGTCCTGGCTACTCCTCTTCTAATCCAGCTCCCTGCTAATGTGCCTAAAAAGGTAGCTCAAGTCTTTGGGTTTCTGGTATTCATGTAGGAGACGTGGATGGAGTTTCTGACTCCTGGCCCAGCCCTGGCTGTTGCAGCCTTTTGGGGAGTGGACCTGTGGGTGAAAGATCTCATCTCCCTCACTCGCTCTCACTGTCACTCTTTCAAGTTGATGAAAGAAATAAACTTTTTTTTTTTTTAAAGCTGGCGGTATAGCAAATATTTGCCTTCTTTAGCCTGACAAGCTCCAAGGTGTACTGAAGACAGAAGTACCCCCTGGAGGGCCCAGAGGGAAGGATAACTGCATGTATCACCAGGACTGCTCCTGACCTCACGGCTGTATTTCCAGTGGGTTCTGGACCTTCAGCCAAGTAAGTCAGGCATCTAAGAAAGGTGTGTGTGTGTGTGTGTGTGGGCAAGGAGGGGAAGGGAAAGAGTGTCTAGGATTACAAATGTTTTCACCTGGGGCCAGTGCCATGGCTCACTTGGTTAATCCTCCGCCTGTGGCACCGGCATCCCATATGGGCACCAGGTTCTAGTCCCGGCTGCTCCTCTTCCAGTCCAGCTCTCTGCTGTGGCCTGGGAGGGCAGTGGAGGATGGCCCAAGTGCTTAGGCCCCTGTACCTGCATGGGAAACCAGGAGGAAGCACCTGGCTCCTGGCTTCAGATCGGTGTAGCTCCGGCTGTAGCGGCCATTTGGGGGGTGAACCAATGGAAGGAAGACCTTTCTCTCTGTCTCTCTCTCTCTCACTGTCTAACTCTATCTGTAAAATAAATTAAAAAAAAAAGCAAATGTTTTCACCTCTTTTTTTGTTTCTCTGTCTTCTCATTTTTGTATAATGAGTACAGCTTGCCAATTGGTTTTAAGTACAAAGAGAGAAGAGGCTCCTACCACACACTTGAGGGGCTGCAGGTCTTCATTTATTTTTAAACATTTATTAATTTGAAAGGCAGAGTTAAAGGGCAGGGAGAGACAGAAAGAGAGGGATCTCCCATCTACTGGTTCACTCCCCAGGTGGCCATAACAGTTGGCGCTGGGCCACACCAAAGCCAGGAGCTTCATTCAGATCTCCCATGTGGGTAGCAGGGGCCCAAACACTTGAGCCATCTTCCACTTCTTTTCCCAGATCATTAGCAGGGAGCTGGATCAGAAGTGGCGCAGCAGGGACACAAAACAGCACCCCTAAGGGATGTGGTATGGAAGCTGGTATGAGAACATGGTGAGGGAGTAGGACACATCTTGATGACAAATGTGAAGAAGGTCCAGGTTGGTTGGTTGGTTTTGACAGGCAGAGAGAGAGAGAGAGAGAGAGAGACAGAGAGAGAGACAGAGAGACAGAGAGAGAGCGCACGTGCGCGGGAGAGCGCTCCCATTCATTGGTTCACTCCCCAAATACTCATAATGGCTGGGGCTGGGCAGGGCTGAAGCCAGGGGCTAAGAGCTCAATCCAGGTCTCCCATGTGGGTGGCAGGAACCTAAGTACCACTGGAACCATCACCACTGTCACCCAGGGTCCACATTAACAGGAAGCTGGAGGCAAAGGCAGAGCTGGGTATTTTTTTTTTAAGATTTTTTTTTTTATCTGTTTGAAAGTTAGAATTACAGAAGAGGGAGCAAGCGAGCGAGCGAGCGATTTTCCATCTGCTGGTTCACTCCCCAAATAGCTTCAACAGCAGGGGCTGGGCCAGGCTGAAGCCAGGAGTCAGGAATTCCATTTGGGTCTCCCATATGAGTGGCAGGGACCCAAGTACTTTCCTAGGCAGGGAGCTGGACCAATAGTTTAACAGGTAGGACTCTGGCCAGTGCCTATATGGGAAGTTGGTGCTGCAGATGGTAGCTTAACCTGCTATGCCACAGCACAGGTACCAGGGCCGGGTTTTGAACCCAGACACTCTGAAACAGGCCTCTTAACCACCAGGCCAAATGCCCAACCCAAAAGTTCCAGACTTTTGATGTTCATGCTACTTGCCCATGCTTATGACTAATTCCACTCAATCGTCAAGAGTTAAAGTTTTCTTATTCTTGACCTGAGAGTTCTGACTGCTTTTCAGCTTATTGGCCATGAAGAGCAGGGTGTATATGGGTGTGTCCCACCGAGACAGAAAGGAGAGGGGAAGAGAAAATCTGCCCATGGGTAACAAAACAGTGGGAAAAGACAAAGGGAAGGGGAGGAAGGGAGTGAGCCTCACCCGGGAACACTTGAAAGCCTGGGCGGTCTTTGCGGACAGGCAGGGACACTTACTTGTGTGGTGGGCAATGGCAGCACTTTCTCAAAGTTCTCTCGGAAGGAGCGAAGCTGGTCACTGGCTTGGCCTAGGGTATCCTCCACCAGCTTGTTGAAGGCCGGCTCCGAGAGGTGGCGGTGGGGCAGCTGGGTGGGGATAGACAGGACCTTCTTCAGGGAAGACAAGACACGGAAACCACGGCTACCCACACTCTAGCCAATGGAGCGCTATGATGGGCGTTTTCATCATGGTCAGCTGTGGGTGCTGCCGCCTACTGGCTCCCTCTCCTCTAAGAATACATCCCTCTCTGGGGGTCCAGGAGTGTTGCCCAGCAGGGTGCTCTCACCCGAGGACCCGTGCGCCTAGCATCCCTTCCTCCCATCCATGGAGCCTGGTCCGAGGATGACAATGGACCAGGCCAGGCCAGGGGAGCACTCTTGTGAAGGCTGAGAATGAGAGGGGGGCTCTTCCTTAGGGTTCCGAGATATGGAGGTGCACGCATGGAGCTCTGCCCAGCCAGCTCTCCCATCAAGCAGAGAAAAGCCTGTCTGAGAATAAAGCCAGTCTCGAGAGGGAAACAGAGGCAGGGGGTGGAGCAAAGACCAGGGCTCTGTGAGCGCTACTTGTTCTGCATGTGGCCAGGTCCCAGGCTTGATCCCCTGCTGGGCCTCCCAGTCCCCCCGTGAGTCCCTTCTTCATACTCAAACCAGTCTGGTTTGGGTTTAGATTACTCACAGCCTAAAGACCTGTGTGTCATACTGTGTCCAGAGAGACCCCAGCCCTGGAAAGAGTCCTGTGTCCTAATCTGACCACCTGGGAGCGAGTGAGTGAGACCCCAGAGCTCACAGACACAAGTCCAGCTCACGGAATTGTCACCAAACCCATGTCATGGATGAAGACTGGGGTTTCTGCCCTGCAGGCCTCTCCAAGCTCCATAGGACGCAGCCGAGGCAGGCTGGCAGCAGGCACTGCCCTCCCATTCCACAGTGCATGATCTGTTAGGAAATGCAGACTCGATTCTTGCTGCTATAAACCTGACTTCCACCCTCCTGGCATGCCAAAACACTCTGCAGCCCCGCACAGCCGAGCCTCAATAGGTGAGGATCCAGGGGGCCAGAGGAGAGAGAAAAGACCACTTAACCAGACTGACCTTCCTGCCAATCATCTTCTTGCAGATGGTTCTGGCCTCAAGCAAGCCAAAACCTGTGTCTGACACAGAACTCTCCTGAAAGCTCTAGGGCTGGGAAGCAGCAAAGCCCGGCCCCTGGTGCTACAGAAGGGGCTCTGGCCAGTGCTCAGCAGAAGGCCGCTCAGAGGGCTACTGGAGGAGGGAGGCTGGGGACAGGGACCTGCCATCCGGGGAGGGAAATCCTGAAAGCTTTGTGGAGAGGTTCACTCACCTGCCACATGTCTGGGGTGCCCACGACACACCAGCCACTGTGTAAGGCTGCGGGGGTGGGGTGCACAGGGCACGGTGGTGGGGAGAGGGGCATTCCTGGCTAAGAGGGAATGTATAAAGAGGTGGTCACACGCAGAAGCACTGTGCTACAGGCCGGAGCTGCAGGTGCAGAGTGTGGCTATGGGTGGGGCCAGTCTTAGAGGACTCCCCACGCTAGGAGCTGGCTCAGGAAAGCTGAGCTGGGGGACAGGAAGCACAAGAGACGCTTGTGGGATGGGGAGGACAGAAAGTGCTCCCAAGGTCCAACCACAGCCTTTCAGCCCGGATGCCGACATCACAGAGCAGGATCAGGATGCGGCTGGGTATTCTTTCCTACATCAGCTGCAACATCAAAATGCCAGAATCACAGTTTGCGCTGGGAGGTTCGTCCAAACCTCTTTGGAACCTATGTATGTTTTCAGCCCAGAGCTCCTTTCACAGGCCCTTGGGCTTTGTGGTCCAGGGCCCAGGCTCTGGGCTTGAACTGCTGTATTCAAGCCCTGCCATTAGCTGTGTGGCCTTAGGCAAACTACGGAACCTCTCTGTGCCTCAATGTTTTTATTTTTTGGAGGAGAAAAATAATAACAATGATAATAATAATAATAATAATAATACCAACTCTGCAGGGCTGCTGTGAAAATTCCATGAGATAATGCAAAACGCTCTATGGAAAGTGCTCCAAATAGGTACAATGGAAGTGCTCACCAGGAGGCAGTTACTGGAAGTATTAGTACAAATCCTAGCAGCCTGAGCCATTTACGCCTGCCCACATAGAAAGGGCCTCTGTCTCTGTCATCACCTTCACCAGCACTCCAGGGATAGGTGACAGCCTCCTGGTTTACCAGCACCTGGGAATGGCCTGGACCCTGGGTCCTGCCCTTACTTTCATGGTCTGAGTCCACCAATGGAGGGACACCAGCCGTAAGAGAGACCTAGAAGGTCCCCACTGCCCCCTCGTAAGCACCTGCTGGCCTTTGGGAAGACCCCATCTCACTCCACCCAGCCCCTGCAAACAGCCTGCTGAAGGTGCTGCCAGGCCCAGCCTGGCCCCTCCCTCGAGGCATCGCAGTCCCTGTGGCCTCACCTGGTCCATGCTGCCCTCCGCCCTCTGCAGCACTTGCTTTGCCAGGTCCCTCTGGAGGGCCACGAACGTGCACAGGATCTGGCCCAGCCACTGCACCAGCTGGTTAAACTGCGGGAGCTCAGCCACCAGCAGGGAGTTGAGTGCCTGGTACGTGTGCCGGGCTGCCTCCTCCTCATAGGTCACACTGCCTGCCTCCAGCAGCTTCTCTTCCACCCGCTCAAAGTCCAGTAGCTTGTCCAGACGCTTCTTGATCAGGTTCTGAGGGCCAACTAGGGCTTTGGCCAGGCTGCACAATGGCTGCCACACCAGGCCTTCCAGCCGCTGCTTCTGTGGGGAGAGGTGAGCTTGGGAGTCAGGTGGGGAGGTGGCAGAGGTGGGAGCACTAGGGACAGCAGCTTCAGAGGCTGGCAAGCCCAGGCACCAGTCCCACCCCCACCAATGAGCTGGGACCCTTGGCAGGTCATCTAAGCCCTCTGGACCACAGTCTGCCCCTCTATACAATGGGGACAATGCATGTAATAAGCTTAACATTCAATACTCCTTAGTATCATTACTGTGCAAATATCTCAAAAAAGATTTTGTATAGATTGGTGGTCCAGAGCATTTTCCACGTGGTTCGTATCTCAGCCTGCCTCGGCCCATCCGTATAAACAACGGGGGTCCCTGGTCACACCCACTGAGCCCCGACTCCCATCTGCAGAATAGGACTTTTAACAGAGTCGACCCCAGAAGCCACATGGTGTGGATGAAAGGTGGGAAAGAATGCACAAGGCTTAGGATACTGCCTGGCAGGTAGTGGGGCTCAACACACATGGCTGGGGCTATTCTGATCAGAAAATGCACTACTAGTGACCCCTGCCCTGCTGACCGCCCCAGGCAACGTGGACATGAGAACTGTGTACAGCGCCTGCCTTCTACATATTACTCTTGCAGGCTCTGCCCCTGCCTAACAAAGAGGAGAAGGAAGCAGCACTCACGAACTCCAGGAAGGCCTCGCGCTGCAGGTCCCTCGCCAGGCTGCGGTAGTGCGCCACAGGCCCCTCGGGCACGTCCAGATCGTAGTCATGTGGCCTGAAGCGGAGGAAAGCCTGGGCCCCAGGCCGGAGAGAGACAGTCACAGCCTGCCGGGGCCGTCTCATGCCTCACTCCCCTTCCACAGAACGTCCTGCAGAGGCTGTCCAGGCCCTCTGCACACCCCCAGTGACGGGGAAGTTCCAGCCTATTCTATCCTCGCACCACCTGGGTATTCAGAGAGCTCTTCCTTAGAACAAGCCAGTGCCTGTTTCCCTCTCTCTTCCGGGGCTTCCCCACCTTCACACGTTTGCTTGCCATGTTCATATTGCACATATTCTACTAATATTTTTCTTTAAACCAACTATCTACTCATAATTAAATCAATGCATTAAAAAAAGGAGAAGAGAAAAACACCCTTATGAGGGTACCATGCAGGGAAACCAGTAAGAATCGCTGTAGATGGACTTGTAAGAATGACTGCTCACAAACACAGGGCAGTTAAAAATTGCATCTGGATATCATTGCCTGCTAAAGGCTCCCAGCCTGGGGCTCCGTGTGTGCATGTTAAGGATCCACTGACAAAGAGGCTTTTCCTTGACTCAGGATGAAAGGAGGGAAGCCCTGTCTCCCGATGGGATTCCACCTTAACACAGCGTCTAGTGTATAAGTCCTGCATCTATGGAAATACAGCCTTTGGGACTCCAAATAGTCACCCGAGCTGGAGAAGCCAGATTTATCTCAGTCACACGTCCCCTGCGTTCTCTCTCTCAAGGCCAGTATCTGCAGGCTCTCCCATCTATTTCAGGACAGGCTCTGAGCACCTTCCCCTTCCAGTGTCCTGTGCAGTACCAGGATGCCCTGGGAGCCCAGGGTACAGCGCAGACCTGTGGGGGAGCTGCAACTCCTTCCTCTCACATACACCCAGCCACGCCACCCCATAGCCCATCAACAAAGGGCCCAGGGTCACCTCTGACTGCACCTGTCTGCACAAGCAGATGTGACTGAGAACAAAACCACTCAGCAAAGGGGCAGAGTGGATGGCCTGAGCCAGCCTGGGTGACAGGACCAAAGATGGGAATTTTGGTTTGAGGACAGTGATGTGCAGGATGAGTGGGTAAACTGGTGGTCCTGTGGGCTGAATCCGGTTTGAGAGATCTATTTTCTTGGGCCTGTGCAGCACTGAGGCTTTTATGGAATTAATGGCTCAGGTCAACACATGAGGAAATTTTACCACAAAGTCTTGAGTTTCCAGGGTTCCTCTGCTCAAAATCGGAAGAACTGGTCCCCCTCAGCCCACATCCACACACAGCAGCACCCCCACAGTACTGCGTAATGGCTGCCTCCTTAGACTCATTTATTCATTTGGCCAAATTCCAAATATTATTTTATATTTAAATCTCCCCAAAAAGTCTCATGAAGAGTCTGTTCGACATTAGACTCCTATTGCATGCTATTATCTATGTCTTGTACACTTCACTCAGTTCTATTACCTGCCTAGCCCCTCTAGGAACCTGAGTTTGTGTCTCCTGCTCTAGGTGCTGGCCTGGCAGGAGGGCCCTGCCCCTGCCCAGTGGGACATCCCAACAGGCTCCAACACTGCTTCCAGGCCAACGATCCAGCCCCAGACCCACTCGAAATTAACCATGCAGGGGCCTCACCTCCAGATTATCCAGGTAAGCAGCCACGTTGCTCTTCAGCTCGGTCACACACACAGACACCCACTGGAACCTCTCTTCTAAGTCATCAAACTCCTTGTCTTCTGTCTGAAGTGAAAACACATGTCAGGGCCATGGAGATCCACAGGGGGGCAGTGTACTCACTGTGGACCATCTTTCCACAGGCCTGCCCACCAGGGCTGGTCCCTGAGCCTCAAAGTGGAGTGTGAAATGGCTAACAGGCAGGGTAGCTTGGCGCTTTTCTATTTGTACCATGGACACCTCCCCCCCCCACACACTCACTCTCACACACACACACACACACACACACACACGAGCACTTGCGAAACAACATCTGGCTCAGAGTAAGCACTCAATCAACCTGAGCTGCTACCAGAAGCCCTGGAGACTCGCCCTCCTATCCGTGCGAAGAGGTCCCCAAAAAGAGCAGCACCAGGTGCAACGGCAACGCTCCACGGTGGCTCTTGGTGGGCAGGATGGGCGCCAGCTCTGCCTCTTCTCAGCACCTCTCTCAGCTGCTGCTGTCTCACGCCCTACTGCCACCACTGCACAGAACCTGGACCTCGGGAGTGGCTGGTGTGGGGGCGGTGGTAACCTCCCTCCCAGGCCCACACTCACCCTGGGTATCAGCCCCGCCTCCTGCTTCAGCAGCTGGCTCAGCCGGGTGGTCTTCTTGGAAAGCGTGTGCGTGTTGATGCGGGCCAGCCGCTCCCGGAGGGTCAGCTGCTCCACCTTGTTGTACTTGGAGGCTGTGCCGACAGAGAAGAGGAGGCACAGCTTGGATGACCGAGGCTACCGCAGGGAAGCAAGGGTTCTGATCCACCTGGCTGGGCCCCTGCCTGGGCCCTGTCTCCACCAGGACTGCATCCTTCAGAAGGGTGGGAGCCTCCTCTGGGCCACACCTCATCTGTGAGATGAAGCCAGCCAGTTTGCAGGATTGCTGGATCACGTAAGACAACAGGTCTGAATGGACTTCCCCAATAAGAACCCAGTAGGCAGCCATTTGCCTGGAGTCTCGCAGATTTAGCCAGGAATCTGGGAACCACAGTTCCCACCCCTGGCTCTAGGCTTCCCACTCCTCTGTCACCTCTCAATCAGGACACAGAAGTGAGCAGGGAGGCCGTGCAAAGCTACCAGATACAGTATGGTGTGGTGGGAAATACCCCAGGCCTGAGTTTGAAACCTGGCTCTGTCCCTCACGACTCTGGGTCCAGGAGCAAGTGACATAAACTATTTCACCTGGCTGTGAAGAGGGGCTCACAGGGTCAGACGGGGGCAGTGGGTGGTGGGGGTGGGGGCTGGTGCAAGGGCCAGGTGAGACAATGAAGGGGAAGATGTGCCCAGGTGGCCCCGGACAGCACTGGCTAGACCTTCACTATTAGATTGCCTCAGCTGCATGGCTGAGTTTCTCTGTTTTTGGACCCTGCTCCGTCTTCCAAACCTTCCTGCTGGGAGGCAAGGACTCCTCCAGGGTCCAGATCTATGCAGACAGCTCTTTAGCAATTCGGTATTCACCTCTCCTCCACATCGAGGCTGTGGTTTGGTTGGGATGGTAGCTGGTGTGTGGGGGGGTGCCCACTGGTATAAACCAATGCATATAAATCCCACCACCCTGGTAATAGTGACTGGTTCAAAGGAGGGCACACAGCCCCAATCTAAGCCAATCCATTCATGGCATTCTCCCAACCATGGTGATTTGTTCAGAGTGAACACATGATCAAGTGGGTCCTATCAGAAGGAAGTTCTCATTTAATTTTCAATGGTTTCAGGGGAACAAACCCTGTCTTACCTTAAAGGCTGTGGTGTGCAGATATGAGTCTTAGAATAGCATAGCCACTTACTGCTATGAGAAAAGCCAGCCTGAAGATGAAGCTGATTCTCAGAGTTACAGGGAAATGGCGCCAGCACCCTGATTAAACCCTACCTACAGCCCCCACTGCCTACGTGGCCTTTACTGGTGAAGCGTTCTCTGATGTGCCTTCTGAGCACCCATGTCCTTACCCACTTCCTTGCGCATCTTGTACTCATTGATGTTGGCATTCACGTCCCGGAGGGCAGAGGTAGCCCTCTGGAGGACAGAGTAGGCACTGGCATCAGGGAGTGTGTTCTCCAGGATTTTCTGCAGCAGCAATGGGTACTTGGTAATCCTCTGCAGAGGGATTACCAGTAAGAAACTGAGGCCTGAACGTCCGGCTTGTGGCCTGAGGGAGAAGGCTCGTGTTAGGCAGGTAAACCCCACCCTTCGGACACCAGGGGGCCTGGAGTGTAGTGCCAGCTCTGTCACTGAATCCACTGAGGGATCCAGGCAGTCCCCCTCCCTCTGTGGGCCTCGATTTTCTCACCTGTCATCTGTGAGGGTTAGATACAGGCAGGCAGTGCCAGTCCTGGGCCTTGCTTCCCCATCCGTACCACACCCAGTGACTGGGGCAGGCACTTGGGGCAGCGGTTAACAAGCTGCTTGGCATACCTGCATCCCACATCAGAGTGTGTGGTTGGTTCAAGTCCCAGCTCCTCCACTTCCAATGCAACTTCCTGCTAACGCATACCCTGGGAGACAACAGTTCAGGGCTCAAGTACTAGGTCCCTGTGACCCATGTGGAAGACCTAGACTGAATTCTGGGATACAAGCTTTGGCCTGGACTACCCTTGGCTGTTGCGGGCACTTGAGAAGTGAACCAACAGATGGCAGATCTCTTTTTTTACCTTTCAAATAAAAATTAAAATAAATAAATAAAAATGAGAAGGAAAACAACAACAATGACCAGTTCTGTGCCCTCGGCTTACTCTGTCTCTCTTCCGCAAGACACAGCTAACCACTCCCTGTTTCTCCAAACACCTTCCTTTTCTGGGCCCCGAGAGACACCCTCCTTGTCCTCCACCCTGCTTCTCCTCACACTGCTACTCTTAGCCTCCTGTGCCAGCTGCTCCCCAATGCTGGAGTGTCCTTGGACCTCCTTCCCTTCCTCTGTGCCCACGCATTTTCTTAGCCACCTCATTTGGTCCTATGGCTACAAACACACCCAGCCCAGATCTCCATCTAGAGCTTCTGCCCTGAGAACCAGACACATACGTTCAATCGCCTACTTGACATGCCCAATCAGCTATGTTCTGAGTGTATCTCTACGTGCTGGGCATCCACATATTTCACTTAATGAGATAGGCTACTATGTAAAATGAAAGTTTTTAAATTCACAGGAACTTAAATTTTTTAGAAATGGATTTAAAATATTTATGGGGGGGGCAGCACTGTTGGCCTAGTGGGTAAAGTCACCACCTGCATTGCTGGCATCCCATTTAGGCACTGATTCTAGTCCCGGCTGCTCCACTTCCCATCCAGCTCTCTGCTATGGCATGAAAAAGCAGTAGAAGATGGCCTAAATCCTTGGGCCCCTGCACTCGCATGGGAGACTCGGAAGAAGCTCCTGGCTCCTGGCTTCAGATTGGCCCAGCTCCAGCCACTGCAGCCATCTGGGGAGTGAACCAGCGGATGGAAGACCTCTCTCTCTCTGTCTCTCTCTGCCTCTCCTTCTCTATCCGTTTAATTCTTTTTTTTATAAGATTTATTTATTTTATTTGAAAGTCAGACTTACACAGAAAGAGGAGAGGCAGAAAGAGAGAGAGAGGTTTTCCATCCGATGGTTCACTCCCCAGATGGCTGCAAAGGCTGGAACTTCACCGATCCAAAGCCAGGAGCCAGGAACCTCTTCCGGATCTCCCACGTGGGTGCAGGGGCCCAAGGACTTGGGCCATCCTGTACTGCTTTCCCAGGCCATAGCAGAGAGCTGAATCGGAAGAGGAGCAGCCGGGACTCGAACCGGCACCCGTATGGGATGCCAGCACTTCAGGCCAGGGCTTTAACCCACTGTGCCACAGTCCGGCCCCTCTCTGTGTAATTCTTTCAAATAAATAAATAAGTCTTTAAAAAATATTTATAGGCTAAAAAAATCATAATACATGTAATTTCCTTTAGGGTAGCATAAAAATAGATGAAGTACATGGCAAAATGCTAACATTTGCTCATTTTAGGTGGTGAAGGTGTGAGTATTCATTACATTATTCTATTTTCTATAGGTTTCAAATTTTTATTAAAAAAAAAAAAAAGGGTAGAGGGGCCGGCGCTGTGGTGCAGCAGGTTAAACTGCTGCTTATAATGTCGACACTCCATATTGGAGCACTGGAGTAAGTTCTGGCTCCTTCCTTCCTATTCAGCTTCTGGCTAATGTGCCTGGAAAGGCAGCAGGAAATGGCCCGAGGATTTGGGCCCCTGCAACCCACATGGGAGACTTGGATGGAGTTCCTGACTCCTGGCTTCAGCCTGGCCCAGCCCAGGCAGCTGAGGCCATTTGGGGAGTCAATCAGTAAATGGAAGATCTCTGTCTGTCCCTCCCTCTCTGTTACTCCGATTCCAAATAAATAAATATATAAATAAATCTTTAAGGGGAAAAAAAAGGAGAAAACAAAACACTGGAATGAACGGGTAATGAGGTTCTCTCCAGATGTTCCAGAGGTACATGGAAGACTATTTCTAGTCCACTTCTTGACAATGTCTGGAATTTTGTCAAGAATCCCCCCCATTCAAGGGAATCTGGAAAGAGGCTCCAACAACATTTCCTGCGTACGACCCACAGATAGCCCTGCTTCTGAGAAACCCACACGAGTTTCAAAGTGTCAGTTGTCCAAGTGTGCCTCATCCAAGAAGATGTACAAACACTGCTCAGGACCACTCCCAGCCTGTCCCGATAGTACCCTTGTCTCTTCCTCCTAAGGACAAACCTCCAGACCCAATGTTCAGGAAGATCAGCTGCAAGGCTAAGAATAGGCAGAGCAGGTGGGAGCTGCTTGGAAGCCGCAGGGAGGGGGAAGCAGGGGTGGGATGGCGATCAGGCCACACCCACGCTGACCATCTGCTCTCCCAAGGGCATCTGACTGCGTGCGTGGCCAGGGAAGGTGGGAACAGTTGCCAGCTAATTGCAAAATGCCATGCTCCGGCCTTATTTTCCATGGAGCCAAGTACTCCACAGGGACAAGGGCTGCCTTACAGATCAGAGGGCAGGGTCCTTTCACAGGCACCAACGAGACACCAGATTGACAATGGCTCTCACATTTGTGACCTTCTAAGGTAACGTGGAGGAAATCTATTCCAAAGCCTTTCAGATAGGCAAAGAAAAACAAATGAAAGAGAATATCAAGACTCAGGTAGGGGTGGGAAGGGGCCCTCCCAAGTACTCTTGGGCATGTCAATTGTCCAGATCTCCTGGGAGAGCAGTGTGGCAATGTGTGAAATGTGCAAACCTTTTGCTGTACCAGACCGCAGCCTGGAAATCTACCCACAGAAATACCGACCCACGGGAACAAGGTAAAAGAAAGAAGTCATTCAGCAACTCTATTTTGACTGCAAAAGATTGGAAACCACTCGAATAACTATTAATAGGAGAATGGTCAAATAAACTGCAGGCTGTGAGCTGCCCTGGAAAGAAATGCTGGGCAGCCCTGAAGGTTACGGCGGAACTCCTACTGTCGTGAAGATACTCGTGACCACAGTTCAGTGGAAAAGCGGGTTCTAGAACAGCAGGTGGAGTAGGAGCTCCTTAAACAACTCTACCTACTGATAGATCGATCTGCCTGTGCATCTATCTGTACATAAAGAGAAAAATATGGATGGGCAAGTGTTAGCCTAGGGGGAGGGATAGGGAACAGGAGACTACTGGGAAATGGACTTGATTTTTTTATTGTCTATACTTATACATTGCTTGAATTTTCTTTCCAATAAGCATATATTACTTTAATACTGAAAACAGACAGGATTAGCAAACAAAGGAAAACAAGAAAGGTTAGTTGCACCCTTCATACTCTACTGCCTTGGCCGTCACTCGAGAACTGTAAGTGCCTGTGCCTGGCTGATTCTGCCAGGCAGCCTCTGCCACCCTGCCAGCCATGCCACCAGGGCGTCCTGCCCCAGCCAGGCAGAGCTCTCTGCAAGCGGCAAAGGCAAGGCTTTGCTCCTCTAGGCTTTCAGGTGGGAAGTACTGTCTTAGAAGACCAGACAAATTGAAAAACCCACCCTCTTGCACATCTAAACAAAAAGTGCGCGTGCATTTTAGAATCTCAAACAATCTATCCTAGGACTGAGAAGGACTCATTCACAGCAGTGTGGCAATTCTATCTGGCCAAGCTCCAGAAAGTGCCCTGTGATTGCATGCACAAGGAAGCCAAGACTCCTGTTTCCCAAGAGATCAAAAGGGACAGAGACCTGAAGAAGGCCATTCCTGGTACAGTCTTAGGCCAGATGTTCCCACAGAAGGCATCTGAGAAACCTGCAGGCTCTAGGGGGCTGCAGGCATTTAGGGAGCAGGGCCCAGGCACACCGGGAGTCCTGCAAGGAAGGCCCACACTACAGAGAACAGGTCCACATCTCACTAACCCCTGTGAACATCTGGAGACTGAGTGAAGCCCTCAACATGTGCAGGGATTTCAAGAACCAAAGTATTTTTGGGGACACCTGGACTCTATCTGGTCACATGTTATAACACTGGGCTCTACCCTGACACTACATTTATAAGTAAGAGCCAGGTCATTTGCAAGACTATCACATTTTGCTCTGCTCCGCAGTCTGTAACATTATTCCTACTTTACGTGCTTTCCTTCTTTCTCTCATCAGACCCAAGCAAGTCAGGTTTGTTTTCATTGACAGTTGCTACTCCAGGGTATACACACTCTCTGCTCTCTTATCTTCCTGTGCTTCTTATACATCATGCTTCAAATTTTTCTCTCCTTATATCCAAATTTATTTTTATAAGTAGATGTAAATATCCAATTGTTTAATTTTATCTTTTAATGTCATGGTGCCTAGGCATTTGCACACTGAAATAATACAAGGGTGTTTTTTAAAGTTCATGTAAAATGAGTATTTTTTAAGTTTTTATTTAATGGTAAAATGAGTATTATAAACAAATTATGAATGGGTTTCAAAATTTTTTTTTCTTTTTTCTTTTTGACAGGCAGAGTGGACAGTGAGAGAGAAAGACAGAGAGAAAGGTCTTCCTTTGCCGTTGGTTCACCCTCCAATGGCCGCCGCGGCCGGCGCGCTGCGGCCGGCGCACCGCGCTGATCCGATGGCAGGAGCCAAGTGCTTCTCCTGGTTTCCCATGGGGTGCAGGACCCAAGCACTTGGGCCGTCCTCCACTGCACTCCCTGGCCACAGCAGAGAGCTGGCCTGGAAGAGGGGCAACCAGGAAAGAATCCGGCGCCCCGACCAGGACTAGAACCCGGTGTGCCGGTGCCGCAAGGCGGAGGATTAGCCTAGTGAGCCGCGGCACCTGCCTCAAAATTTCTTGCATCAAGGTAGGTGCTGGGATGCCCAACTGGGATTGAGTCCTGCCTCTGCTTCTGATCCAGTTTTCCGCTTGTTGCCACCCATGTGAGATCCAGATGGAGTTCCTGGCCCATGGACTGGCCCAGTCCTGGCTGTTGCTGGCATTTGCAGAAAAAGAACCAACAGATGGAAGATATGTCTCTCTCTCTCTCTTTTTCTCTTTCAAATAAATACATAAATATATATTTTTAAAAATATTTATGTATTCATTTGAAAGGCAGAGTTACAGAAAGGCAAAGACAGAGAGCTGGATTGGAAGTGGGGCCGGCACTGTGGCGTAGCAGGTAAAGCTCAAGCCCAGCTGCTCCACTTCCAATCCAGTTCTCTGCTATGGCCTGAAAAAGCAGTTGAAGATGGCCCAAGTCTTTGGGCCCCTGCACCAATGTGGAAGACCTGGAAGAAGCTCCTGGTGCTTGGCTTTGGATCAGCCCCACTCCACTGTTGTGGCCATCTGGGGAGTGAACCAGTGGATGGAAGACCTCTTTCTTTCTCTGCCTCTGCCTCTCTGTAACTCTGCCTTTAAAATAAATAAATAAATCTTAAAAAAATATTTAGCTCACACTTCCACACTCCATCTACTTAGTGGGGCTCAGGCAATGATTCTTGGTACACTGGCTGAGCACCTGTAGGTGTCAGCAATCTCTTGCAGGCTAACTTTGCTGATCGTGGCTGGACTCTTTACATATCTGGGACACAGGAGCTGAGCAGGCTCTGGTCACACAGTTTGTCTTCCAGCAGACTGGCCTGTGCCCATGGTGGTCACAGGCTCCTATGATGACAAGACCTATGGAGGTCTTGGCTGGGAGCTAGCACACTGTCACTCAAATCAAGTCAAAAGGCCAGCCCAGATTCAAGGGGCAGGAGAAACAGTCGATTTCTTGGTGGGAGGCATTTCAGTGTTGTGCAGACAACAAAGGGTTGTGGAAACAGGGAGGGAAAGAATGGTGGCCATTTTTTTTTAAACCATCTGCCTCAGTTGCTATGCAGGAATGTGGGGTTCACTGTGCCCAGAGCCTCTGATTTTTCAAGAGAAGCCAGAAACCCAGCTGCCACAAGTCCCCGGTGTTCAATGCTGGAAGACATGTTGCAACACTGGGGAGGAGCCCCAGCACCACATGGGCTGCTCGTGTCACATCCTCTGCACTCTGGCCTCTCCCACCAGGCCAGCCTGGGCCTTTCACGGACTGTGAAGCCACCAGGTTCTCTGGTGGTGGACCTGGCTCTGCCCCTCCTTTGGTGTGGGACAGCCATTTCACGTTTCAGAGCCTGGTTTTCTTATGTGTAAGGAGGGAGTGATAATAGCACCTCCTGGAGCAGTCTCATTGCTCCCAAGCAACAGTCAGTAAATCCAGTTACTGCAGTTATCTTGGTGAGGCAGCAGTTAGGTTTCTTCTGGGACTAGCTCTGTGGTTCTCAGCTCTATCAACCCCTAAGCACTTGGGGCCTAAGCACTTGGGGCCATCGTCTACTGTTTTCCCAGGTCACAGCAGAGAACTGGATTGGAAGTGGAGCAGCTGGTCTCGAACCAGTGCCCATATGGGATGCCGGCACTGCAGGCGGCGGCTTTACCTGCTACCCCACAGTGCCGGCCTGCAAAATAAATGTTTTAAAGCACCACATTTGGAGTGGCTGGTTATCTAGGAAAAGCTACGTGAACCAGTAACAATCTGGGAAGGCTGTATGGCAGCTGCACTTGGTACATCTGTGTTGTCTCTGGGTCACCTGAGTTTCCACTACTTCCTTTTGTCTCACATCTGGCACCTTGCTTCTCTCATTTCTGGAATCTATTTCACTCCTAGAGAAAAGTATTTAGTGACCCTTGCAAAAGCTAAGTTTGTAAAACCCAGGAAGGGTGAATCCACGGGGAAAATAGTGAGCTTCTGTGGAGTCAGAGAGGGGCCTCGGTCATGGATACTTGAAAAGGAGGCTCTGGTAGAAAAAGGATTGAGGAGTGAGAGGAGGAGGAGGAAGAGGTGGAAGAGGAGGAGGAGGGAAGGAAGCAGCAGACTCCACTTGGAATGATCTCATCTTCAAAGATCTGAGTCTATACTGCCTTCCTCTTGGGTGTACAAGATGTCTGAGTAAGATAAAGTAATGCTGGCAAGACCAATCTCTGTACTACCCCAGAAAAGAACCTTCATCTCCCTCCATCTGGTGCGCTTGTATGGAAAGATTAACCCTTTTTAAAACACACAGAACAATAGGAAAAAAACATGCAAATGATTCAGCAATATACAAAAAGATGATCGACTCAAACCACAGTCAGAGAAACACAAAAGGAAACCACACTGAGAGAACACTTTCACCCAGCCCAGGGGCACGCTGCCGTAGAAACCCCGGGGAACCTTGTGTGCTGCTGATGGACATGTGGGTCTCCAGCCTTCACTGAGGGGATTTTACAACGTATCCAGATTATCAGTACCTATCTCCTTTGACCTCCCAACTCTACTTCTGGAAATTTTACTGGGGCCGGCACTGTGGCACAGTGGGTTAATGCCCTGGCCTGAAGCGCCAGCATCCCATATGGCTGCTGGTTCGAGACCCGGCTGCTCCACTTCCGATCCAGCTCTCTGCTATTGCCTGGGAAAGCAGTAGAAGATGGCCCAAGTCCTTGGGCCTCTGCGCCTGCGTGGGAGACCCAGGGGAGGCACCTGGCTCCTGGCTTCAGATTGGCACAGCTCTGGCCATTGTGTCCAATTGGGGAGTGAACCATCAGATGGAAGACCTCTCTCTCTCTCTCTCTGCCTTTCCTCTCTCTGTATAACTCTGACTTTCAAATAAATAAATAAATCTTTTAAAAAAATAAATTTTACTTACACAAAGACTTTCACCAGAGTAAACTGACATATGTTTATGAATAATCCCTGTAGCACTGTCTGTACTATCAAAAAATAGAAACAAACCAAATTCCATCAATAGTCAAATAAACTGTGGCCCAGCTACCTGGTGCAAGATGGTGCAATCGTATCAAAGGTCATGAATGTCATGTGTCAACATGGAAAGATCTTTAAGATACATACATGTACACATCTATACTAAGATACATACATATATATTTTGTCAGCCTTCCACATCTGCATGGGTTCTGTAGCCACAAATTCAGTCCCCTATTGATCAAAAATGTTTGAAAAGGGGCCAGCGCTGTGGTATAGTGGGTTAAGCCACCACCTGCAGTGTCAGCCTCCCATATGGGTGCTGGTTTGAGTCCCAGCTGCTCCACTTCCAATCCAGCTCCCTACTTATGTTCCTGAGAAAGCAGTAGAAGATGGCCCAAGTTTTTGGGTCCCTGTACCCATGTGGGAGACCTGGATGAAGCTCTTGGCTCCTGGGTTGGACCTGGCCCAGCCCTGGCTGTTGCCATGTGGGAAGTGAACCAGCAGATGCAAGATATCTTTCTCTGTAATTCTGATTTATAAATCCTAAAAAAAAAAAAAAAAAAAAAAAAAAAAAAAAAAAAAAAGGAAAAAAAACTGAAAAAGCCCCAAAGAGCAAAATGTGACTTTTTCCCTTTCCCTAAACAATATAGTTTAACAATTATTTACACCGTATAACCTGTATTAGGTATTATAAGCAATATAGAAATGATCTGAAACATAGATAATGAACTGGTGTTGGGGCACAGTGGCTTAAGCAGCTGGTGACACTGTAATCCCATGTGAGCACAGGTCAGAGTCCTGGCTACTTGACTTCTGAACCAGCTCCCTGCTAATGCGCCTGGGAAATTAGCAGAGGTGGCCCAAGTGCTTAGGCTCCTGCACCCATGTGGGACACCCAGATGGAGTTCCATGCTCCTGTTTTGGCCTGGCCCAGCCCTTCGGGGAGAGAACCTGTGGATAGATTTCTCTCTCTCTCTTTTTTTTTTTTCTCTCCCTCTCTCTGTAACTCTGCCTTTCAAGTAAATAAATAAATCTTTAAAATATATATTATATATAAATATATATTATATATATATATAATAGAGAGGAGGTTGTGCACAGGCTATATGCAAATACTATATATGTTTTCTGCTACTATAGCTTACAACACACTGTTCCTGCCCTCCTACTGCCCTTCCCTGTAATGGTCATGAGCGCTGTTCACCAAATGTTTTTGCTTTCCTACTTTTGCACACATAGTAGGAAAGCACACTCTGCCTGTCGGCAGTGGGTTGGGGTTTGTCCTGGCTGATGGAGCATGAGAAGCAATGAGGATCATCATATCTGGACTGGAGAGTCTAATTAGCAGTGTTAGACCTTCTAGAGCTTCCTTGAGAGCTCTTTTTCTTTCGCCACAGTTTTTGACAATGTCCTGGAGTGAGGATGATAAAGATAAGAGTTCCAAACCAAGCCCACACTGGAGCATAAAGAAGACATAATTGCTATTGTTTGGAGCCACTGAGATTTGGGAGCTGTTTGTCTCTGCAGCAGGGCCTGACCTATCCTGAGTGATACAGGTACTGATGCTGATAGACACCAGACACAGCATGAATGGCATCACACAGGTGCTGAGACTGCCCCTGAGCCCTGGGGTCAATGGAGCAAGAGTGCTCACAAGCCACTTTACTCACACCACAGCCTCAATGATGTCCTGGATCTCCCGCTGCAGCTCTGGCTCCTTCTGGTACGCCTCCACCAGCAGCAAGGCCTGGTCATAGCTGGCACAGTAGACCTTATAGACTCGCTCGAACTCCTCTTGGAAGTCCAGGAACAGGTTCCCTGATGATGAACAAGCAACAAGGCATTGTGAACGGCATGTCACCATACCCCCTTGCTTGGAGTGGGGAGGCGGGAAGTGAGCCACTCCAGCTCTGCAGGACACTGCCAAGGTCATCCAATGCATCACCATGGCAAGACACCCATGCTCCCAAGTGTCCATGTTTTCATCCAAGTCTCATGGGGTTGCCATGAGGATACTGGGACAGAACAGTGTAAAAGCACAGGCTGGTAGACCACAAGAATCCAAAATGCTTGGGACCAAAAGTCTTTCAGACTTTCTGGATTTGGGGATCTCTGCATATACATAGTGAGACATCTTGCAGAGGGAAACCAAGCCTACATCTGAAGTTCCTTTATGCCTCACACGTACCATTTTTTTAAATAAAAAGATGTATTTATTTATTTGAGAAGCAGAGTTACAGAAAGGAGAGACAGAGAAGTCTTCCATCTCCTGGTTCACTCCCCAGATGGCCACAACAGCTGGAGCTGAGCTGATCTGAAGCCAGAAGCTTCTTCTGGGTCTCCCACATACGTTCAGGGGCCCTTCTCTATTGCTTTCCCATTGCAGGGAGCTGGACTGGAAGCGGAGCAGCTGGGACTCAAACCGGCATCCATATGAGATGCATGCACCACAGGCAGAGGCTTAACCCTCTATGCCACAGCGTCTGCCCCTCTTATGTACCTTACACATACAGCCCGAAGGTAATTTTATACAAGAGCATTACTGTACCTGTGTCTCAACTATTATATCACACAAAGTCAAATGAGTGATTTTTTCTACTGTAACATTGTTGGCACTCAGAAAGTTTGGGATTTGGGGTTTGAATTTTTATATTAGGAATCCTCAACCTGTGCTTAATAAATGGTAGCTATAATCTCAATAATACAATCTGGCTTCCTGTTAATGCACACCCTAGGAGGCAATGGATGATGGCCCAAGTGCTTGGGTTCCTGACATCAATGAGGAAGACACACATGGAACTTTGTACCCTTGGTTTTGGCCTGGCCTAGCCCCAGCTGTTATGGTTATTAGCTGTTATGGTTATGGAGAATGAATCAGTGAATGAAAGATCTCATTCTCTCTGTTTCTTGTCTTCTGTCATTCTGCCTTTCAAAAAAAAAAAAAAAAAGTACATGGCAGGGGTAGTGTTGTTGCAGAGCAAGTTAAGCCTCTGCCTGCAAGGCCGGCATCCCATATGGGTGTCAGTTCAAGTCCTGGCCGCTCCACTTCCAATCCAGCTCCCTTTGGACTGGCCCAGCTCTGGCCATTGCTGCCATCAGGCAAGTAAACCAGTGGATGGACACTCTCTCTGTCTCTCCCTCTCTCTCTCTTTCTCTAACTCTGCCTTTCAAATAAATAAATAAATAAATAAATAAATAAATAAATAAATCTTTCTTTAAAAAAAAACTATATGGGAGGATTATCTAGGTTGTTTGCAAATACTTTACTATTTATAGGGCTTGAGCATCTGCAGATTCTGGTATTCAAGGGGGATCCTAGGGCCAATCTCCATGGCTACTAAGGAACAACTGGAGTAACACACATCAGGTGGTGATAAGTACCATGAACTAAAATAAAGCCAAAGAACTGGTCTAAGTATTCCGGCTCCTGCGACCCATGTGGGAGACCCAGATGAAGTTCCAGGCTCCTGCCTTCAGCCTAGCCCAATCCCAGCTGTTGTAGCCATTTGGGGTATGAACCAGCACAAAAGATCTCTTCTCTTTCTCTCTATAACTCTGCCTTTCAAATAATAAATTAAAAAAAAGAGAGAGCAAGCAAGCCAAGCCAAGCCTAGCCACATGAGTTCTCTGAGCTTGTTTTCAGCTAACCACAAAGCATAAAGGGTGAGGACATGCTATGATTTAATGTATTCTCCAGAGTTCCTGTGCTGGAAACCTGATTCCCAGTCCAACATGGTTGAGAAAGGGGACCTTTAGGAGCTCTTATGAATGGAGCTATGCCATTATCATTTTAGCGGATTAATTACTGCAAGAATGAGTTTGGGGGCCAGTGTCAGGATGTAGCAGGCTAAGCTGCTGTCTGCAACACTGGCATCCCATATAAGCACAGGTTTGAGTCCTGGCTGCTCCACTTGTGATCCAGCTCCCTGCTTATAATGCTCCTGGGAAAGCAGCAGAGGATGGCTCAAGTGCTTGGGCCCTAGCACCCACATGGGAGACCTGCAAGAAGCTCTTAGCTCCTGGATTTGGCCTGGCCTAGCCCTAGCTATTATAGTCATTTAGGAGTAAACTAACAAATGGAAGATCTCTCTCTCTGTCTCTCCCTCTCTATCTGTAGCTCTGCCTTTCAAATAAATAAATAAATCTTTTTTTTTTTTTCAAAGAGGTGGGTGCTGTGGCATAGCAGGTTCAGCTACAGCCTGGTACACTAGCATCCCATATGGGTCCCAGTTTGTGTACCAGCTGATTCACTTCTGATCCAGCTCCCTGCTAATGCACCTGGGAAAGCAGCAGAGGATGGCTCAAGTGCTTGGGTCCCTGCACCCACATGGGAGACCTGGAAGAAGCTCCTGGCTCCTGGTCCTGGGTTTGGCCTGACCTCACCCTGGCCATGTGGCCATCTAGGGAGTGAACCACCCAATGGAAGACCTCTTTCTCCATCTCTTCTCTCCTCTCTCTGTAACTCTGCCTTTCAAATAAATTTTTAAAAAAGAAATAGGTTTTCTTATGTGAGTTTGTTATAAAAGTGAATTTAGGGACCTGGCAATGTGGTACAGTGGGTTAACCTGCCACTTGCAATGTCAGCCTCCCATATCAGAGCACAGGTTCAAGTCCTAGCTTTTCCATTTCCCAGGCCTCTGCTAATATACCTGGGAAGGCAGCAGAAAACAGCCCAAGTGCATTATGCCTCAATGTGAGAGACCATGATGGAGTTCCTGGCTCCTGTCCTCCACCTGGCCCAGCCCTGGCAATTACAACCATTTGGGGACTGAATCAGTGAATGGAATATTCTCTCTCTCTCTCTCTCTCTGCCTCTCAGTTTCTGCTGTCTCTATCACTCTGCCTTACAAATAAATAATTTTTAAAGAATAACACAAAGGTGAGTTCAGCCCCCTGGTGCTGTCTCTCGCTAGGTGATGCCTTCTGCCACATTACAGCCCAGCAAGGAGGCCCCTGCCACACATGGGTGGCTCATCCTGGGACTTCCCAGACTCCAGAACGGGAAGAAGCATGTCTCCATTCTTTATGAACCAGCCAGCAGCAGGTGCTCTGTCACAGCAGCAGAAAACGCACTGAGAGCAGGGCGCTTCCTGAAAGCTCTATAAAGGCCAGGGAACTGCATAGCCAAACGGAGAGGAATGGAATGTTAAAGCTGCATTTCAGATAAATACAGACTCAATCCTTAGTGTAAGTATGTCTCCTGCAACAGTAGCAACATACTTATAGTAAACAACTTGGTGTTTATCTGAAACGCAAACGTAATTGGTTAGCCTGTATTTTACCCAGAAACCCAACTAGAGCAGCATGAGGGCAGCCAGCGGAGATGTTGCCAGGTATGCTCGGGACACAGCACAGCATCCTGGCTCTGTGTCCAGGAGGAAGGCAGAGGTTGACAAGTGAGGACCTGTATATGGAACCATCTTGGAAAAAAAATTGCAACAGGGACCCAATCTCGGACCCCAAGTCCTTCGAAAGCTTTCAGCTTGAGGCCGTATCAATTTCACTCAAATAAGTGATAATCATTAACAGAAATAAACTGATAAAAGGTAGGAATAGCTACAAGTACTTAAAACAAATCTTATTCTTTAACTTTTTAAGATTTATTGATTGATTTTTGAAAGGCAGAGAATTAGAGAGGGAAAGAGAAAGAGAGAGACAGAGAGAGAAAAGAGAGAGAGAGAGGGAGATCTCCCATCTGCTGACTCACTCCCAAAATGGCCACAGCAGCCAGGAGGGAGCCAGGCCAAAGCCAGGAGCCTGGAACTGCACCCGGAACTTCCACATGAGCACCAGTGGCACAAGCACTTGGGTCATCTTCTGCAGCTCTCCCAGGTACATTAGAAGGGAGCTGGATTCAAAGTGAAACACCTGGGATCCGAATCGACATTTACATGGGATGCTGGCACCAGAGGCAGCAACTTAACCCATTGTGCCACAAGGCTGGCCTCTTTTTCTTTACCTTTGTACTCATCATTGGTAGGCAATAAGGATACTCTATCGTTGCTTCTTTAGGAACTGTATTTTCAAACACCCAGGCTTCTCCCTCACCCTGTACCCCATAAAAGTGACCTGGTACAGTGGCCGAGAGGCCTGGCTCTGGGAGACCCACGGCCTGCACTCAATTCCTGGTGAGACCTTCTGTAGGTTACTTCCTCCCTCTGTACCTTAGCTCCCTTAACTGGCACTGAGATGACACATACCTTTGAGGGTTGTGAGATTAAATGAGTCATTATACATAGAGCAGTGCCAAAGGTCAGTAAACATTCAGAAAGTGGTTTTCTAAGTGTGCTGGCAGATTTGTCATTTTTAATCCCATCGTCATCGTCATGTCTAGGAAAGGGTAGGTCAGTAGTGTGGAGGCCAGAGTGACTTGGGCACCACAGCACTGGGGACCTGCACCTGCTCCTCCTCTCTGCCACCCAGAGCATCTGGTGCCCACTCACCGTCCTTCCCAACTCTGCTAGGAAGCCCCTGACCATGACGTCTTTTTGTCCTTTTTTCTCTGGTGACCCTAACCTCTCTTTCTTCTCTGGTGACCCTAACCATTCCAGAACTGGGAGACTATCCTCCTCTTTCACCTGGGCCATGGTAAAGCCTCCAACTCACCCCCCTCCCCCCAGAATCCACTGTCCACAAAAACCAAGAGATCCCTGCAGACCACAAATGGAGCCATGTCACTTCCCTGCTCAACATGGTCCTGTAGCTTCTCCTTACACTTGACCTACAGAGCTCTGCAGGATCGGGTCCCTGCTGGCTGGCTGTCTTACCCCCAGCAATCTCCAGCCGCTAATCCCCATGGAGCCACATTGACGTTCTGTCTGCCGCCGCTCAACCACGCCAAGCTTATCCCTGCCTCAGGTCCTTTGCATGGCCATTCTCTCTCCTCTCCTCCAGATTTCCTCCTGGCTGGCTCCTTCCTAACATTCAGATCCCAGTGCAAATGTTCTCTGCTCAGGAGGCAATCCTTCACACCTACGAGTTACTATAATTGTTTTGTTTTCTTCAAATGACAGTTTTCTTCCCAAAATTCTCTATCAGTTTATCTTGCCTCTCTCATGGTGCTGTGACCATAGCACATAGCAGTGACTACACAAAAAACTGCAGATGCTCAGTAAGGCAGCATGGAGTAAATGGACACCAGCTGTGCCACTAGCAATCATGGGACCATGAGGTTGTCCTTCCTGGTCCCTGGGCCGCAGTCCCAGTTTGAACTAAGTATTATTCCAGGGCCCTGCTGGCTCAGATGGGTTGTGTTCTAGGGACCCCTAAGGCAGATGCACCACTGAGATGCATGTCCCAGGGACACTGGGGACATTTCAGCACCGATCACATGCTGAGGACAATTCCACGGGCATCTCAGGCTGACAACACCCTGGTCTTTGCTTACCAATTAGGCGCACTTGCTCTTCCTCCTCAGAAGCCGTCTCCTGCAGATCATGAAGAAATCTGTCGTTCACCTTGATGATATCATCCATGTTTGAGAACAGGACATCCAGGTCTCCCTGCGGCAGCTGGAAGGGACAAAGAGGCCATGGGAGGGGCTGGGCTTTCAGTTCAGTGACTGCACCTGCAGGCTTTGGAGTGCAGTCCGGAACGGTCTGGTCCCAGCACTCTCAGGACTTGCTGGCCCAGTGGAATGTTTGCAGTGATGTAGAAACGTTATTAATTGAACACTTACAGCACTCTATAAAAAGAGAGGAAGAGATGGAGCCCTCCGTGAGGAAGGGAAGCTAAACTGGGGCTTTACCCTAGGGGTGCTGCCAGCTGTCATTATTCTGCCCTCAGTCTCCTTGGTTGTCATTTGAATGTGGGAATGTAGGCTCCTTTCCAGCTCTGACACACTCAGTGCTTACCACTGGTAACTACCTCCAGGTGCATCCTGAACTCCCGGCTGAGTAACCAGGCAGTCCCTGGTAAAAGAAGGATGTGTATACATACACACACACACACACAGGTGTGGAGGATACACTGAGTGCACAATCAGTGGGATTGCTCCCTGCAGAAAAGTATCTAGACTTTCTATTTTCCATAAAATAACTAACAATATATATATTTGCTTGCGTAATTCCTATACAGAAAAAAACCTTAATTTCTAGAGGTAAACTCAGAGAAGTCCTTCACCTTCTACACTCTCTACTTTGGTATTTCATCCAAGAAATACTAATTGAAAGTCCATTATTTATGCACCAAGACTGAGATGAAACGAGGAGCTCACAGACTTGAAATTTTGTAGTGAGAGCCTGTATCATTTCTTTTTTAAAAGTTTATTCATTTGAAAGGCAGCAAGAGAGACAGAGAGAGAGGGGGGAGAATATCATCTACTGGTTCACTCCCCAAATGCCTGCAAACCTGGGGCCGGGCTAGACCATGTCCAAGGCAGGAGCCAGGAACTCCGTCTGGATCTCCTTTGTGGGTGGCAGGGACCAAGTACTTGAGCCATCAATGGCTGCTTTCCTGGCACATTAGTAGGAAGTTGGATAAGAAGCAGAGGTGGATATAAGAATGAACACAGAGAAGCCATCTGACCTAGTGATTAAGTTGCCAGTTAAGAGGTTCACATTCAGGGCTGGCGTCGTGGCATAGTGAGTAAAGCCACTGCCTGCACCACTGGCATTCCTTATGGGCAGAGGTTCCAGTCCTGGCTGCTCCATGTCCTATCTGGCTCCCAGCTAATGTGCCTGGGAAAGCAGTAGAAGATAACCCAAGTGCTTGGGCCCCTGCACCCATGTGGGAGACCTGGAAGAAGCACCTGGTCCCTGGCTTCGGCCTGCCACAGCCCTGGCCATTGCAACCATTTGGGAAGTGAATTGGCTGATGGAGGATCTCTCTCTCTCTCTCGCTCTCTCTCTCTCTCTCTCTCTTTGTGTGTGTGTGTGTGTGTGTGTTTCAAATAAATAAATTTTTAAAAAAGAAGAAGAAGAAGAAGAAAAGATCCACAGCCCACACAGGAGTATCTGGATTCAATACCCACCTCAGGCTCCCAGCTCCCAATTTCCTGCTAATGCAGACCCCGGTTATAGTTCAAGTACTTGGGTCCCCGGACTCATGTGGAAGACCTGGACTGAGCTACTGGTTCACAGCTTGAGCCTGGCCCAGCCCAGCTGGCCCCAGCCATTGTGGCCATTTGGGGAGTGAGTCAGCAGATAGGAGCACTCTTTCTCTCACTCTCTTTCCCTCTCCCTCAAATAAATTTTTATTAAAAATGTTTTTAGGGACCAGTTCTATGTCATGGTAGTTAAAGCCACCACCTGCAGCGCTGGCATGCCATATGGGCACCAGTTCAAGTTCTGTCTGCTCCACTTCCAATCCAGCTCTCTGCTATGTCCTGGGAAAGCAGCAGAATATGGCCAAGGATCCCTGCACCCTCGTGGGAGTCCCAGAAGAAGTTCCTGGCTCTAGGCTTCGGATTGGTGCAGTTCTGGCTGTTGGGGTCATTTGGGGAATGACCCAGAGGATGGAAGACCTCTCTCTCTCTCTGCCTTTCAAATAAATAAATGTTTAAAATGTTTTTAATGAATACTGTAATAGGAACTCATCACCATAATCATCTGTCCATGTTACCACCCCACATTCATGACAAAGAGAATGCAGGTCAATGTGAGCAATTTGTTCTAAACTTAGAAAGGGCTTTCTTGTTACCTCATTTAACTTTCAAAGAGATTATTTCTCTCCCATTTAGCAGTTGAACACACTAAGACACTGAGCTATTCAAGGACTTCTTCAAGATGGCATGGCCAAAAAATGCTTGTACCAGGACTTATGTTCAGGTCTGTGCAACCTCACACTCAGCATGCTTCCTTTCCATCCAGCCTGCCCCAGGAAAGCACATGAGGTGGAGGAACTGTGTCCCACCTTGGCCCCCAGTAAAGACAGCTGTGTGAGGTCCCACCCAAGTACCTGCTGGAGGCGGCTCCTGATGTCAGAGGAGCAGAGTCGGAGCATGTGTAAGTAGGAGACCTCGGTGTCAATGAGCTCCTTGATGGCCAGTCTCTGATGGAGCAAGGATCTGTCCTCAGAATCCTGACCTTCACCCGCTGGACTCCCTGACCTGGAGGACGGCTCGTCTGCCCCAGGATCAGCCATGTCTGCAGGTTCTAAGAAGAGCAAAATCATCCAAGTCACTTCTGTTGAGCAACGCTGTCTCAACTTCAAAGATAACTATTCATCAAGAGACCTAAAAACATCGTTTGCTGCAAAGAGTCAAGATGAACTGTTTGTGAGCATTTGTGGGCCGTATTTGGACAATATTAAAAGGCAAAAAAACCAGCTCAGATGATTATTGATATTTAAAACCAGTTCTCAAGATTCAGGCAATGTGCTCGCTTGGCTTTTCTTCTATTTCTTCCCCAGCATATGACCTAGATTTCTTTATCTGTTTCAGCTGAGTGTCTCTTGTCCTTTCTCTCCCACGGGCTCCCTCCTCTCCCCACCAGCCACTACCCTATCAGTCCCTATGAACTATCATCTGGGCGATTTCCACAGCCCCCAGGGTCACCCCTTCAAACCCAAACTCCTCTCTGGTGCTGCCACCCACCCCCAATCAGCTGCAACATGCTTCCAGATGAAACCCCGTGAAACAAAGCTTGTGACCATGGCATTTGTGGCCGGGACACTTTAAATCGCTCCCTGCCACTCCATGGTCTGGCCTCAACCTGGTTCTCTGCAGCAAAGAGAGTGCAGGCTTTTCTTCCCTCTTGAAGGGCCATTTCCTGGCTCTGTGCTCCCACACCTGCTGGGCCCCTCCCGCGTCTCTGTGCTCCAACATTTGCCTTCTCTAATGCCAGCCCTGGTCCTCCTGCCTCACAAGTAGACTCTTCTTCTCTGAAACTCCCACAGCACTTCATCTCTAAACATAAGGAACAGAAAGGGCAATACTGCAGACCAGATGGCCTGAAAAAGAACACTTAGAAATGCTAGCTCAGCTAGAACACACTGCCTTTCCACTGCGAGGCACAGCACCCATGGGAGTATAGGTAATCACAGAGCCCCCAGCCAGAGGGAACTGAAGCAGAGCAGGGAGCAGCTGAGCTGATGCAGCTGTGGCCCAAGGGAAGTGGCCCAGGGGCCGCGCCCATCTCTGCTTCCTGGGGACTTGCGCCAGGCAGGAACAGGAGGCAAGCTCCCTCATAAAGGAGACCCTGAAGGCTTTCAGTGAATGTGTCAAGAAGATGACAGACCCACTTCTTCCGTCTTGGCTTGGGTCCCAGGTGAGGGAAAAAGCCTGCTCTGAAAAGTCCCAACAATGGGACTGCCCATCATGACAAGTTATGACTGACACCCCCGTCATCCAAGACAAGCACAACAAACTCATTTGACCATAGTGTTGGGTGACACAGGAGGCTTCAGACTGAAGACCTGAAGACCCAAGGTGGAATCCATTTCTTTCTTTTCTTTGTTAATTTGAAAGGCATAGTGACACAGAGAGACAGAGACAGAGAAAGAGAGACAGACTATCTCTTATCTGCTAGCTCACTCCCCAAATCACTGCAATTCCCTGGGCCTGAGCTAGCTGAAGTCAGGAGACTGGAACTCCATCCAGGTCTCCCACTTGGGTGGCAAAGACCCAAGGACCCAAGCACTTGGTCTATCTTCCCCTCTGCTTTCCCAGGCACATTGGCAGGCAGCTGGATCGGAAGCAGAGCAGTCAGGACTCCAACTGGTGCTCTGATACAGGATGCCAGTGACCCAGGTGGTGGCTCAACCTGCTGTACCACAGTGCTGGCCCCAGGACATCTTTTTTTTTTTTTTTAAGATTATTTATTTATTTGAGAGGGAGAGTTACAGAGAGAGGGAGAGACAAAGATCTTCCATCCACTGGTTCACTCCCCAAATGGCTTCAACGGCCAGAGCTGGGCCCACTTGAAGCCAGAATCCAGGAACTTCTTCCAGGTCTCTCACATGGCTGCATGGGCCCAAGCACTTGGGCCATCTCCTATTGTTTTCCTAGGCACATTAGCAGGGAGTGGTTTGGAAGAGAAATAGCCGGGACATGAGCTGGCACCCATTTGGGATGTTGGTGCTGCAAGCAGAGGCCTAGCCCACTATGCCACAGCACCAGCCCCAGGACATCCATTTTTATGTGTTGATTCAATGAAGCATGGACTGTGGTGTAGACATGGCATTGCACACAAAGGGTATGAGCAAATGGAAACACACTGAGTGGGGAAACCCAGCAAGACCCATCTGCTCAGCTTCTTCTTGGTCCCTCAGTTGTAGCAGCTCTTCCTCCTGGATATGGGACAGGACCCATTCTAGAACAGAGGTCATGTGACCTATAATCAACCAAGGTAGGTCAGAGAATTTCTTCATAGCCAGTTCTTTGACAGAAAGGCAGGGTGAGGTGGTGAGAGCAGTGGGTCTAGATTTTATGGCTGGCTTTGTTTTTCTTTCTATGACCCACTTGGAAAAAGAGGAAACCTGGGGGAGAATGAGAGGTAAGAGGCAAGGGGGCAGGAGAAGGTCAGAGAGCAGCTTAGTTTCTGAGGTCTTCACTTGGAGGCACTGCCTGCTGAGCCCCAACACAGAGCTGCCTTCATTGGGTTTTAGGTACAAATTTGTACTACATGCGTGCTCCAAGAAGCCCAAAGCCCAGAACAGAACACAAAAAGAAAGCTTGGCCTAATGCTATAAATACTCTGAGTGACATGGGACAAAGTAAAAAGGCCGCCAGAAAGACACAGCTTTAACCCAGGCTACAGATAACCTTGTCCTGAAGATGAGCTTAGCATCCAAAATTGCAAGAACTCCACTGCAAGTCAGCATCTGCAGAAACCACAAAAACAGGACTAGACCCTAAGAACATCTGATAATCAAACCACCAAATCAAAACTGTAAAGTAAATGAGAAACACAAAAACCATTACATAAAAAGCAGAAAGACCTGAGCAATTTTAAATGAGTCAGATGGAGCTTATAGAAATTTAAAAGTTAGCATTTCAAACTAAAAACTAAAATGGACAGACTATAATGATATTTGGGAAAAAGAAGCAGCAAAGGGGCAGATATATATGAAGAAATTATTCAGACTGCTCAAGAGAAAGAGAGAACAGCATGGGGGAAAATGACAAAAAATTTAAGGGCTATGGACATCAAAAGAAGGCAACAAACATGAGTTCCAGAAAGCACGAATAAAAAGTGGGAGGGGCAATATTTGAAGAGACAAGGTGAAGAATCGTACGGGATTTATGAAAGATACGAGTACTGAGATCTAAGAAGGACAAGTCCCAAACACAGGAAGTTAAAACAAACACCATTTCTAAACACACGGAGGAGAAATCGCAGAACTCAGAGGGTGCAGAGAATTTACCTCCTACACTTCCATTCTCAGAAACTACTGGAAAAGTCGAATAACAGTACCTAGAAGCAGCAGCAGCGCATGCAGGTGCTGGGGCCCAGAAAATGATACCCCAGATGGAAGGGTCAGAAGCAGCGGCATAAGCTAAGTTTCCCAGCTTCTGCCCTCCTGCCCTCACCTCACATTTTCCCCACAGGTAAGCCACAGAGAACAGCAGACTTCCCTCTTTCTCAGGGTGGCTCATAGAAAATGCACAAGGCCAATCACAAAACCTCAAAAGGAACACTCTAACTTTCTGGGAGGAGCTAACCACAAAGAAAATCTCCGACCTACCTTGTTCGATTGTAGGCCATTCTGCAAAAGGGTCCTGCCCCCTAACCATACCCGTACAGAAGAGCCATCAACAAGAACCTGGAGAGGCACTGCAGGGTCCCCCATTCCATCCATTTCCATTCACTCACTCCCTTCCTGTCCACTCCCATTTCTACATGGCTGTCCATGCCTTGCTGAACCTACACGAAACAGTGGCTACTCACCCTGGGTCTTTGGGTCTTCAGCCTGAAGGCTCTTCTGTCACAAAGAACTACAATCAAGGTTAGGGCTTTTTCCTGTATCCTGTCTCCGGTCAGTTTATTTCAGCAGACTCAAACATGGAACCTTTAGACAGAAAGCTTGAACTTCCTTACACAATGACATGGAGGTAAATACTCAAGGAATTAGGTAAAAACAAAAAAACAAAAAAAAAAAAAAAAGAAATTGCCTGGTGCTGGCTGGGACAGGAAGAAAGGGTGAGACAGGCTGTTTCTCCTAACAATTATTATAGAATTATTTGTCTGGCTTTTCATAACATGTATAGAACTATCCATTTCTTTAAATTATATGTTTTTATAATTTGATAAAAACCAAAAACCAGGGATGAGCTTTGTGGTGCTGCAGGTTAAGTCCCACTTGGAACACTGGCATTCATATCTGAGTGTGGGTTTGAGTCTTGGCTGCTCTGCTTCTGATCCAGCCTCCTGCTAATGTACTTGGGAAGGCAGCAGATAACAGTTTAACTACTTGGGTCTCTGTCACTCACATGGCAGACCCAGAATGCAGTTCCTGGCTCCTGGCTTCCACTTGGCTGTTGTCTATGCTGTTGTAGGCAATGGAAAATCTGTCTCCCCTCATACCCCTTGCTCACTATGCCTTTCAAATAAATAAATAAATACATATTAAAAGAACTAAAAGTGAGAAAAAAGTGGGAATTTAATATGAATATTAAAAATAAATTGTGGGGCCAACACTGTGACATAGTGGATTAAGCTGCCGCCTGCAGTGCCAACATCCCATATGGGCATGGTTTGAGTCCTGGCTGCTACAATTCAGATCCAGCTCTCTGCTGTGGCCTGGGAAAGCAGTAGAAGATGGCTCAAGTGCTTGGGCCCCTGCACCTGCGTGGGAGACTGGGCAGAAGCTCCTGGCTCCTGGCTTCGGATCGGCACAGCTCTGGCTGTGTGGCCATCTAGGGTATGAACCAGTGGCTGGAAGACCTCTCTTTCTTTCTCTCTCTCTCTCTCTCTCTCTGCTCTGCCTCTCTATAACTCTGCCTTTCAAATATACATAAATCTTAAAGAAAAAAGTTGCATTTCTACATATATCAGTAATGATACTAAAAAGTACAATTTGAAGATAAAACCATAAGATGTAAATTGTAGTAATAATAAATACTAAGATTTATTACTTCCTAAGTACATTAATTAAACAGATACATAAGATGTTCATGGAAGCCAGCATCATGGAGCAACTTGCAATGCTGGCATCCCATATGGGCACTGGTTCGAGTCCCAGCTGTTCCTTATCGGATCCAACTCTTTGCTAATGGCCTGGAAAAAGCACCGGAAGATGGCCTAGGTGTTGGGTCCCTGTCATGCACAAGGGAGAATGGATAAAGCTCCTGCCTTAAGCCTCATCCAGCTTGACTATTGTGGCCATCTGGGGAGTGAACCAGTAGATCAAAGATATCTCTCTCTCTCTCTCTCACTCTTTCTAAATAAATAAATATTTTTTAAAAAAGATGCTTATAAAAGAAATTATAAAACTTTACTGAAATACATTTATGAACTAATTATAAATGTATATATACCATGATAACGTATAGGAAGATCCTGTAAGATACAAATGAAAATTTCTCCCAGACTGATTCAGGACAATTCCAAGACAGCTTTCAAGAGGGTTTTAAAAAATGGAACACAATAAAATGACTCTAAAACAAAGATGGAAGAGTATATACCCCAAGGGAATTCTAAAGAGCAAGGTAGAAAGACTTGTCCTACCAGTTATAAAGCCTTGCTCTAAAGCCATAATAATCAACTAATGTTGAGCTGACCAAAAGATAGGTGGAACAGATTAGAGAGCCAAGAAACAGACCACAGTAAATATGAAAATTTGCTCTATGAAAGAAGTGTCCTTGTAATTTACTGGTGAGAGGATGGTCTATGTGGGATAATAGCATAATTGGCTTCCCTCATTGAAAAATAAATAAATGCAATCCCACATCACACCCAAAATAAACTCCAGATGGGTTAAAGACTTATTTTCAGTGTGAAACTAAACATTTTTAGAAGAAAACACGGGAAAATATTTTTATGTTCTCCATATGGAAAGGATTTCTTCAACAAAACTCACAAGTTACAAACCACAAAAGACTGAAAAATCTGACTACAGTAATACTGAAATAGTCTACTTATCAATCAATAGGAAAAGGTAGGCCTCAGACCAGGAGAACGTATTTGAAATGAAAGCAATCTTCAAAACTTTGATATTCAGACTATACATAGAATTTCTATGAATCACTAAAACAAAGCAATCTAGGGGCCAGCACTGTGGTTTAGTGGGTAAAGCTGCCACCTGCACTGCCAGCATCCCATATGGGCACTGGTTCAAGACCCAGCTGCTCCACTTCCGATCCAGCTCTCTACTATGGCCTGGGAAAGCAGTGGAAGATGGCCTAAGTCCTTGGGCCCCTGCACCTGCATGGGAGACCTGAAAGAATCTCCTGGCTCCTGGCTTCGGATTGGCACAGCTCTGGCCGTTTTGGTCAACTGGGGAGTGAACCAGTGGATGAAAGACCTCTCCCTCTCTCTCTTCTGCCTCTGCCTCTCTGTATCTCTGCCTTTCATATAAAGTAGAAAGATCTCCAGGGGGAAAAAACAATCTAATAGAAAAATATACAAAGAGCATTGTTTATACATAGTATTTTGTTTCGCTAAGCATCAGTACCAACCTCCCTCTACAGGATCTTGCTGTTACACTGAACAGCAGCTTCCCTAACTTCTGGCAGCTAAGATTCTCTGATGTATGTTTTCAGCCCCACCAGACAGCCTGGTGTGTGAACCTGGAATTTAGAACTCAGTTAAGCAGGAAGAAAGGCGGTGCTGGAGGGATCCATTCAATAGGGCAGGTGCTGCATTGTACTGAAGTCAACAATTTTGGCAATGCAGTGGGTGGTGGCTAACAGCGTTGAATCTGGGACAGTGCTTCCCAAATCTCAAGCTTCCTGGCTGTTGCTGAGGGAAATAGGTTCTTTAATTGTTTGGAGCTCACTCCTGGAGCCCACAGCCTGTTTCTTCCAGCCCCCAAATGTTTGCTGAGTACCTAATACTTAAATCTCTTTCTTCTTAAAATAGGGTGATTCCTGTTATCTTCAACGACACCCAGGCTAACCCAGATATGAATAGGTAACCACAAAGTTCACTAGTAGCAAGTTAAATGCAAATACTTAAGATCCCCAGAGATAGCAAGTTGGCCCATCATATTCACAAAGACGAAGTATCCGTGAACGTGTAGATGAAAGAACAGTGAGAAGTCTCATATACTAACATGGGATGTATATCATTGCAACCATGGTAAAGAGCAATCTGGCAATATCTAGAAAAGTTAAAAACGTACATACTACCAAGCCAAGCAGTTCTATATCCTGTCTTCAAGAAATTTCTCCCTAGACACAAGAGTATTCATAATAGCACTGTCAATAATAGAAAATTGGAAACAGTCTAAACAGAAGAGTGGATAAATAACTTGTCATATAGTCATACAGTTGTAGCAGCAATGGGATTCTGAATAGTGAAAGTGAATAAACCATACATTCACATATAAATATGGATACCCCACAGACACTATAAAGAAAAACAAAAGTCCCAGAAGAATATGTAGAGTACAAGACTAATTTTTAAAGTTTAAAATATGTAAAACAACACTGGATATTGTTTGGGGATGCATATAAATGTGGCCCAGGTATTAACAATTTCACGGAAATAAGCAATAAATTCAGGATAGCAGTAACCCATGGGAAGGGAAGCATGGGAATGGAACTGAGGAGAGTATCAAAGGCAACTTGGTGGAACTTGAGACTTTTTTTTACTTAAGCTTTTCTTTTAAAAAAAATAGATTATTTATTGAAAGGTAGAGTTGCAGGGAGGCAAAGGCAGAGAGAGAGGTCTTCCATCCTCTGGTTTACTCCCCAGATGGCCACATCAGCCAGAACTGTGCCAATCCAAATCCAGGAGCCAGGAGCTTCTTCTGGGTCTCCCACATGGGTGCAGGGGCCCAAGGACTTGGGCCATCTTCCATTGCTTTCCCAGACTACAGCAGAGAGATCAATCGGAAGTGGAGCAGCCAGGTCTCAAACCGGCATCCATACGGCATGCCAGCACTGCAGGCAGTGGATTTTCCCATTAGGCCACAGCGTTGGCCCCTTTACTTTAATTTTAAGATAATTATAGACTCACATGCATTGATACGAAATACACAAGGACAGGTAGTTTGCAAAGTTGGGACATTGCTTATGAGGCCTGCATCCCATACTGAAGTGCTTGGTTCAACTCCTGGCTACTCTGCTTCCATTCCAGCTTCCTGCTGGTGCATACCCTGGGAGGCAGCAGATGATGAATGGCTCAAGTGCTTGGGTCCCTGCCACCTATGTGGGAGACCAGGACTGAGTTCTTGGCTCCTGGAATCAGCCTGGCCCAGCCCTGGCTTTGACAAGCATTTGGGGAGTGAATCCCAGATGGATTATCTCTGTGTTTCTCTCCCTCTGCCTTTCAAATAAATTGAAAATAAATAAATAAAGACTTTTTAAAAATAAAAGAAATATACATAGGATTTCCATACATTCATCCCAGTTTTCCCTGCGGTAACACTTGCAAAACTACACTACAAAAGCACAAGTAGTACAACAGCACAGCCTGTACACTGCCATGGATACAGGCAAGTGCAGAATATTTCCATACAATTACACCTCGTTGTGCCTTTTTACCCCCTTGGCTCCAGCTTCCATCCCATCCTCAGCCTAGTAACATATAAATCTGTTTTCTATTTTTACTTTTTTTATTTTTTTGAGATTTTATTTATTTATTTGAGAGGCAGAAATGTAGACAATAAGAGAGAGAGAAAGAGAGAGAGAGAGAGAGAGAGAGAGAGAAAGGTTTTCCATCTGCTGGGTCCCTCCCCAAATGGCTACAGTGGCAGGAGCCAAGTGGATCTGAAGCCAGGAGCCAGGATCTTCTTCTGGATCTCCCATTCGGGTGCAGGAGCCAAAGCACTGGGCCACCTTCTACTGCTTCCCCAGGCCATAACAAAGAGCAGCCGGGACTAGAACCAGCAGCCAAATGGGATGCCAACACCACAGTTGGCGGATTAAACCACTGTGCCATTCCGTGTTCTCTATTTTTATAGTCACAACTTTTTAAGAATGTCTTAAATGCCTTTTAGGACTAGCCTTATTCAAGCAACATAATTCCCTGGAGATTCATGGGGCTGGGTGCCTCAACAGTCCCTTCCTTTTTATTGCTGAGTATTTGAGATGTTGTATTAGTTCAAGAAAATCTGGATCAAAATGGCAAAAATGTTATATAAAAAAAAGCTAGGAGGTAAAGATATGGGTATCTGTTGTATCATTCTTTGATATACGCTCATAATGCCTCATAATATTTAAAGTGGCAGGGCTGGTGCTGTGGTGTAGTGGGTAAAGCCTCTGCACACAGTGCCGGCATCCCATATGGGCACTGGTTCGAGTCCCAGCTGCTCCCCTTCCAATCCACCTCTCTGCTATGGCCTTGGAAAGCAGTAGAAGATGGCCCACGTCCTTGGGCCCCTGCACCCATGTGGGGAACCCGGAGGAGGTTCCTGGCTCTTGGCTTCAGATCAGCACAGCTCTGGTGGTTGCAGCCATCTGAGGAGTGAACCAGCAGATGGAAGACACCTCTCTGCCTCTGCCTCTCTGTAACTCTGCTATTCAAATAAATAAATAAATCTTTAAAAAAATATTTAAAGTGGCATGCATCCCATTCAACTTTGTACTTGCGTTGTTTATGACAAGGTTCATCTTCCTGGCTAGACACCAAGCTCTTGGAGGCAAGAGGAACACCTAGTCATATCCTCCCCTGCATCTCACAACACTGACAAGTAATACCTATTTTTTTTTTTTTTTGACAGGCAGAGTGGACAGTGAGAGAGAGAGACAGAGAGAAAGGTCTTCCTTTGCCGTTGGTTCACCCTCCAATGGCCGCCACGGCCGGCGTGCTGCAGCCGGCACACCGCGCTGATCCGATGGCAGGAGCCAGGAGCCAGGAGCCAGGTGCTTTTCCTGGTCTCCCATGGGGTGCAGGGCCCAAGCACCTGGGCCATCCTCCACTGCACTCCCTGGCCACAGCAGAGAGCTGGCCTGGAAGAGGGACAACCGGGACAGAATCCGGCGCCCCGACCGGGACTAGAACCCGGTGTGCCGGCGCCGCAAGGCGGAGGATTAGCCTAGTGAGCCGCGGCGCCGGCCCCCTATTTTCTAAATAAAGAGCTCTCATGGATATATTAGTGGTAGCTAAAGTTTTCTGTCTTGGACCATAAGCCCTGATCCATGGTACTTGTATTTAAACTGAGTGAAAGGTTGTTTAGAGGGCAAGGGGCCCAGAGAGACACTGGAATGGATGCCATCTGATGCACGCCTCTGTCCCAGCTCCTGAACACTGCCCTGGTCTGCTGTTCTGTCCCTGGCCAGGATCACCAACATTCACTACCTTGTACACAGCTTCTCTAAAAAGATTCCATTCAAAATCCCAGCAGAGCTATTCAGGTCCCACGACTCAGAACTGTTGCTAAGTAAACAGAAAGCATAAGTAATACTTTAAAAAGAACTTCAAAAAAAAAATCCTTTAAAAAGCGTTAATTTGCCCTCAGGTTAATTATAATCTAGACCTCTAAGCAGGCCTGGCCAAAACTCTCTGTAGCAGCATTTTATAATCCCTTAGTTTATAGTCTGTGTAATTTGTACTTTTACAGGAAAGAAACACACTTTTATTTCTTCAAAAATACATTATTCAGCAATAAAAAGGAATGAACGCTGACATGCTACAACATGAAAGAACCTTGAAAGCGTCGTGTTAAGTGAGAGAAGGCAGTCACAAGGACCACGCACTTTCTGACTGTGAGTGCACTGATACAAATATCCAGAATAGACAAATCTATAAAGATGGAAAGTGCTTAGCGGTTGCCTCAGGCTGAGGGGGTGGAGCATGGGACAGAAGGGCATAAGGTTTCTTCTGGGGTTCCTGAAAATGTTCTATATTTATTGTGGTGATGTCCGCAGAAGTCTGTGAGTATACTAAAAACCACTGATGTATACATTTAAAATGGGCAAATTAGATGACCTGAATGGTATCTCAATAAAGTTGCTACCAAAAAATACGTAATACCAAAAGCTAGAGAAACTAGATTCCTCAAACACTACTGCTGGGGATTGAAAATGCTACAGCCACTCTGGACAATAGTTTGTCAGTTTCTCTAAAAATTAAACACCCAGGGCTGGGCACATGGCACAGCATTAAGTTGCTGCCTGGGATGCTGGCATCCCATATCAGAGTGTCTGATTCAAATCCTGAATACTCTGCCTCTGATTCCAGCTTCCTGCTAATGTGCACCAGGGAAGGCTGCAGGTGATGGCTCAAGTATTTGGGTTCCTACCACCCATGCGGGAGGCTCAGATGGAGTTGCAGTCTCCTGGCTTTGGCCTCGACCAGCCCTGGCTCTGGCAGGCATTTGGGGAGTGAACTAGCAGATGGAAGACCTATCTCTGCCTTTCAAATAAAATGAGAACAAATAAACATTTTTTAATGGAATACCCATTTACCATACAACTAAGGAATCATACCCTTTGGCCTGTAACCCAAAGAAACTAAACACAGGCCCACCCAAAAACCCACACACAAGTATTCATAGTAGCTTTATTTGTAATATTTAAAACCTGAAAACTAAAATGTCCTTTAATAGATGAAAGATTGAACAAACTGTGGTTCATCCACACCACTGAATACTCAGAAATAAAAAAGGTACGAGTTATTGATACATAGCAACAGTTTGGAGGTTCTGCAAGGAATGACGCCTCATGGAAAAAAAAAAATGGCCCAATTTCAGAAAGCTACATACTATGTGTTCTATTTTTTTTTTATTTGACAGGTAGAGTTATAGACAGTGAGAGAGAGAGACAGAAAGGTCTTCATTCTGTTGGTTCACCCCCCAAATGGCCGCTACGGCCAGTGCTACGCCGATCCGAAGCCAAGAGCCAGGTGCTTCTTCCTGGTCTCCCATGCAGGTGCAGGGCCCAAGCACTTGGGCCATCCTCCACAGCCCTCCGGGGCCACAGCAGAGAGCTGGCCTGGAAGAGGAGCAACCGGGACTAGAACCCGGCGCCCATATGGGATGCTGGCGCCGCAGGTGGAGGATTAACCAAGTGAGCCACCGCGCCGGCCCCCTATGTGTTCTATTTAATTACAAACAAAATTACAGAGCTTGAGAACAGATTGGTGGCTGCCAGGTTAGGGGTGGGGTAGGGAGCAGGTATATGTGACAATAAAGGAAGGGCACCAAGAAGAGTGTTGTGACGACAGAAAAGTTTGGGATCCTAATGGTGATGGTGGTTATACAAATCTATATGAGATAAAATCATACAGAACAATCATATGCCGTATCACACCAATGCCCATTTCCTGGTTTTGATATTGTGTGTGTGTGTTTTAATTAAGATGTGGCACTGGAAAAAACAGCATAGAGGGTACATGGAATTTCCTGTACTATTCTCATAACTTCAGGTTGCTGTGCAAATATTTTGATAACACAAATTTAAAAACCACATGATACAATTTCAGTTATCCACTATCTATATGACACTCTAAGGTCAAATGTAGCTGAAAAGCCTAGGAGAGCCAGCTGAGTGCCCTTGTTCCATTTCCTGGGTTGGCCTGATAAGGAGGCTTGTCTCAGAGAACACGCTTGAGGAATGTGGCTTGCTTAAGGTAAATCAGGTGCCAGGCCAACCCTGGAAAAAGAATCTTCACAGTCCAGTTCATGCTCAGTCCTGAAATCTACATTATGTCTTGTGATAGGCAATCAATAGCTAAAATCAACATGGCACATAGCTTTTGTGCAAAAAATAATTTTTAAATGAAATGCCTTACAATTAATGTTTTTTCAGCAAGCTGTTGCCTCTAACTCTAGCACCAGATAAGAGTGAGCTAACTCCCTTCTTCTCTTCTGTCTACACTGGAACATAGGGATTTGGGAACTCACATAATTATTCAGCCAGTATTTGGAACAGCCACAACATACCAAAGAACAAGGAAAATGGCTCTATAATAAGGATTGAATATTTAAAATCCTCCGTTATTTGCTCCAAGTCTCACTCCACTAAAAACACTAAACACTAAAAACACGCTGGACATCCTGATTATTCATCCCTTGCAAGACAAAAGAAGCAACAGGGAAGGGATGCTTAGAACATAACTTTGACCAATCAGACAAAATGAATAGAAAAGTGGACCCATGGAGACCCCTGGGGAAATGAAACCATCATCTTGAAGCTCTTGCAGAAAGCAAAACGGCACAGTTGGGCGAGAACAGCATCCATGGCAGCCTGCCCCAGTCTTATAGGGAGGCAAATTTAAACATTTCTAGAATAAAGAAAAAGGAAAAGGAAAAGAAAATAAAAAAAGGAAGGAAGACCTCTGTTCTGAGACTCTAGAAATGGTCCCTGGAAAGCTGTCAAAGGTGAAGATCAGGAATTATAATAGCAACAGACCCTGCTGAAGGACAGTGGGGGTGGAAGAACACCTATAAAGACAAGAGAGGTGGAGATGCTGTAGCATAGTGTGTTAAGCCACCACCTGTAGCCAGCGCCAGCATCCCAGGTGGGCACCTGTTGGATTCCGGGTCGCTCCACTTCTGACCTGGCTCCCTGCTGATGTGCGTGGGGCGGTGATAAAGGATGGCCCAGGTCCTTGGGCTCCTACACCCATGTGGGAAACCTAGAGGAGGCTCCTGCCCCCTGGCTTCAATCTGGCCTGGCTCTGGCAATTTGGGGAGTACCAGTGGCTAGAGGGTCTTTCTCAATCTTTCCCTCTCTAACTCTGCCCTTCAAATAAAAAAGTAAATCTTAAAAACAAAAAACAAACAAACAAACAAAAAACAGTAAAGAAAAGAAAAGAGGCCACCTAGAGACCCTGGCTAACAAGCTGGCTTCTAAAAGTATATAAAATAGGCCGGCACCGTGGCTCACTAGGCTATCCTCTGCCTGCGGTGCTGGCACTCCGGGTTCTAGTGCCGGTTGGGGCACCGGTTCTGTCCCAGTTGCTCCTCTTCCAGTCCAGCTCTCCGCTGTGGCCCGGGAAGGCAGTGGAGGATGGCACAGGTGCTTGGGCCCTGCACCCGCATGGGAGACCAGGAGGAAGCACCCGGCTCCTGCCTTCAGATCAGCGCGGTGCGCAGGCCGCAGCGCACCAGCCATGGCGGCCATTGGAGGGTGAACCAATGGCAAAAGGAAGACCTTTCTCTCTGTCTCTCTCTCTATATCCACTCTGCCTGTAAAAAAAAAAAAAAAAAAAAAAAAATCCATGTAAAAATGCTTAAAAGAGTGCCTGGTACATGGTAAACTCCTTAATAGTACCTGCTCTGTTTTGTTACTACTATGGTTAAACTTGAAAGGGCAGCATTACTACTGACTGGATGGATAAAGAACTTGTCTAAGGTCCCTTTCCTGATCTAGATGCCTCCAATAATATTCCAGCAAATGGCAAGAAAAGCTCATCATGATAATACTACATATGAGAAGTACATAACAGGCCGGCGCTGTGGCTCACTAGGCTAATCCTCCGCCTTGTGACACCGGCATCTCGGGTTCTAGTCCCAGTCGGGGCGCCGGATTCTGTCCCGGTTGCCCCTCTTCCAGGCCAGCTCTCTGCTGTGGCCGGGGAATGCAGTGGAGGATGGCCCAAGTGCTTGGGCCCTGCACCCCATGGGAGACCAGGAAAAGCACCTGGCTCCTGCCATCGGATCAGCGCGGTGCGCCGGATGCAGCGCACCGGCCGTGGCAGCCATTGGAGGGTGAACCAACGGCAAAAGGAAGACCTTTCTCTCTGTCTCTCTCTCTCACTGTCCACTCTGTCAAAAAAAAAAAAAAAAAAAAAAAAAAAAAAAAAAAAGAAGTACATAACATAATCTGCCTCAGAATGCTAATACCACAGAAGTAAGAAATAGAGATGGGGGGGGGAGGCGCAGCTGCACAGTGGTTAACACCCGCCTGAAGCACTGGCATCCCATATGGGCACTGGTTCTAGTCCCGGCTGCTCCGCTTCTTATCCAACTCTCTGCTATGGCCTTGGAAAGCAGTAGAAGATGGCTCAAGTCCTTGGGCCCCTGCACCTGCGTGGGAAACCCGGAAGAAGCTCCTGGCTCCTGGTTTTGGATTGGCACAGCTTCAGCCGTTGTGGCCAAATGGGGAGTGAACCAGCAGATGGAAGACCTCTTTCTCTGTCTCCAACTCTCCCTGTAACTCTTTCAAATAAATAAATAAGAAATAGAGATTGGGAAAGGGAGTAAACCCTGACACCATTCAATCCAACCATGGTGGAGACGGATTCCTCTGGGACTGTTTGTTGTGTTGTTGTTGTTGTTGTTTGCATGAGCTAATACATTTTCACTCCCCTATCCCCTTTGGCCCAAGCCACTCTGTGTTGGGTTTCTGCCACTTAATTGAAACAAATGATTTGTTAGCCCTTGGAAAGGGGAGCAGAGATCACTTGGAGTCAGTAATAATAATAATAATTAAAAATCACAGGTCATGCCAGCCTATCCTCATTCTGTCACTGCAAGTCGGCTACTTCAGTGTATCAAAGTTCAGGCACAGCCTAGCGGATCTGGACCAACAAGGTGACACCCTTACAAACATGGAAGCTGGGGCCAAGGGGAGACAACAGTTATACACACTGAAAAGTGATAAAACTACTAAATTCAAAGAGTTTTGAGAAGTGTCAGCCTCTGGACTCTACCCTGTTTCATTAAGGATTTCCATTAGGTCTCCTGGTGATTTTTACCTATAAGTCATATACACAAGTGTTCCAGTTCCTCTGCCTCTTGGTCAGCACTTGGTGTGGTTAGTTTTCATTTTAGCCATCCTAATGTCAACTTAATGTGCATTTCTTTGATGCTTAATGATTTTGAGAATTTTTTTTTGACAGGCAGAGTGGACAGTGAGAGAGAGAGAGACAGAGAGAAAGGTCTTCCTTTTCCATTGGTTTACTCCCCAGTGGCCGCTGCGGCCAGCACACTGCGGCCGGCACACTGCACTGATCCGAAGCCAGGAGCCAGGTGCTTCTCCTGGTCTCCCATGCGGGCGCAGGGCCCAAGGACCTGGGCCATCCTGCACTGCACTCCCGGGCCACAGCAGAGAGATGGACTGGAAGAGGAGCAACCAGGATAGAATCCGGCGCCCCAACCGGGACTAGAACCTAGGGTGCCAGCGCCGCAGGCGGAGGATTAGCTTATTGAGCCACAGCGCTGGCCAATTTTTGAGAATTTTTTCAAGCGCTTACTTGCCATTCATATTTCTTCTTTAGAAAATCACTTAAATTTTTGTTTAAATCAGGAAAAGGCTCTTGCTCATTATATAACTATACAACAATACAGACACATACACAGATATACACATACACAGTCTCTGCTACTAATCCCACTCCCTAAAGCGCAGACAAGTAACCAGAGGTACATAAGAATCACCAGGAGTACTTATTAAGCATGCAAATTCTTGCCCCTACTCCAAAAGTTTCCGATTCAGTAGGTCAGGTGTGAGGCATTTTAACAACCCCCTAGGTGATTCTAAGGCAAGCAGTCTGTAAATCATTTCTTCAGGATTTCTCCTTTCAACCTTGCCCTACTGAGGAACAGAGGGAATGAGTCTGGAGGGAAAAGACATGGAAGGGGTGCTCAGCCATCTTCAAATAAGGAAGTCCTTGCCTGAAATAGCAAGCCTGTTTGCTCCATATTGTCCAGTGGAGCCCCTGAAGTTGGAACCGGAAGGTCAAATTAGAAAGCATTTTTTTTTTTAAAGATTTATTTATTTGAAAAATAGTGTTACAGAGAGAGAGGTCTTCCACCCATTGTTTCACTTCCCAAATGGCCACAATGGCCAGGGCTAGGCTAGGCTGAAGCCAGGAGCCTGGAACTCCATTCAGGTCTCCCATGTGGGTAGCAGGGATCCAAGTATCTGAGCCACCCTCCACTGCCTTTCCAGGTGCACCAGCAGGGAACTAGATCAGAAGTGGAGCAGCTGGGACTTGAACTAGCACTCATATGGGATGCTGGTGTTGCAGACAGTGGCTCAAGCCTCTGTGCCACAACACCAGTGCTAGGAAAAAAATTTTTGATGCTATAAAAAATACCGTGAAACAAAATCATGTCATCAAGGGCCTGGTATTGTGGCCAGTGGATTAAGTCACCACTTGCAACGATGGCATTCCAATCAGAGCACCAGTTTCAGTTCTGGCTACTCCTTTTCCAATCCAGCTACCTGCTGATGTGCCTGGGAAAGCAGCAGATAACCCAAGTGCTTGGGCACCTGCAACCACATGGGAAATCCAGATAGGGTTTCTGGCTCCTGTCTTTGGCCTGGCCTAGCCCTAGCTGTTGCAGCCATTTGGGGAGTGAGTCGGATGGAAGATTGTGGGGAGCAACTGGGAGCAACTCGGACTAGACTAAGTTACTGGAATTAAGACTTATTCTATGCATCTGCTCTCCCACAATATGGCGCTGGGAGAGGAGAAAACAGCTTCTACGCAGCTGCCTCTTGCCAACTTGAGTGATGACCTCCAGGAGCTGATCCTGCTCCTGATTGGGGGAGAGCAGCGTACTCGGCGTGTGGGCAGCCAAGTTGGGATTGGCGGAAGAGGACTATAAAGGAGGAGAGAGACAACATGCACCAGGAACATCTAAGGGGAATATCTATCTGAAGGAACACCTGAGCAGCCCCCGAGAGAGCCGGCCGGCGGTGTGCTGCTCCCCCGCGGAAGTGGGGAAAGTGGCTAGGGGGAACCGCCCTTCCATGGAGGTGGAAGGGTCTGTAGCCAACCCGGGAAGAACCAGCAGCAAACCCGGGGAGGGCCGAGCAGACAAAAGAACAGCGCAGGGTCCTGTGTCGTTCCTCCATGAAGAGGGGGAGCGACATAATGGTGCCGTGACTCGGATATGAAGCCTAGGCAGGGTTTAGTGTCGTTCCTCCACGAAGAGGGGGAGCGACAGAAGATCTTTTCTTCTCTCTTTCAAAATAAATACTATTAAAAAGGGGATGGAGGGGAGGACCAGTGCTGTGGCATAGCAGGTAAAGCCGCAGGCTGTAGTGCCAACATCCCATATGGGCACCGGTTCGAGTCCTGGCTGCTCCTCTTCAGATCCAGCTCTCTGCTATGGCCTGGGAAAGCAGTGGAAGATGGCCCAAGTCCTTGGGCCCCTGCACCTACGTGGGAAACCCGGAAGAAGCTCCTGGCTCCTGGCTTCGGATTGGCACAGCTTCAGCCATTGTGGCCAAATGGGGAGTGAACCAGCAGATGGAAGACCTCTCTTCTCTCTTTCTCTGCCTCTCCTTCTCTATGTAATTTTGCCTTTCAAATAAAAGAAATAAATCTTTGAAAAAAAAAATCCACTACGCCAGGAAGGGAACGAACTTGCCAAAGTCACAGTGCTTGCAGATAAAGGACTTCTCCCAGTTGAGAAAAGACTGATTGGGAGCAAGGTGGAAAGAGGACAAGAGCCATCTCAGGCATACCACACTGCCTCTCACAATGTCTCCTGGAGGAACGTATGTGGAGAGGAATGTAATCACCAGACAGGTGATGTGTGTCTTCACCCAAATTAAATAGCAGCTGCTTACCCTTAGCCATATTTCCCTGGCTCAATTTTACAAGACTAAAAAGGTAGAGAGAAGAGACAAAACAGTATTTTTACGAGAAATTCTTTTTATAAATAAGTGGATATGCCCAGGCCCTGTCCTCACAATTTTAGATCCATAAAATTCTTAAGACTGTCAATAAATACGCAATAGGCTTTGGACAACCAAGCTTGATAAATGCCATTCTACTTCTGTTACAGTACCCAAAGACACGCTCCCCCTTCATTAGTTAAATAAAAAGCCATTTATTTGATCTTGAACCGAATCAATCAAGGCACTGTTTGCCACAGTAATCTGCTGATTCAAGGGGGACGTGAGCCAGCTGCCAGCAACTCCCGCAGCCTGGCAGAAACTCCGTGAGCTTCCATTGCTGGACAAGACTGGGTGTTGCCCTGGTCCCAGCTTATGTCCTCTTTCCTCTAGTTTTGAAACAAACAAGTTGGGTGCTGGCTGCATTCGAAATAGGGGAGGGAGGATCCATTAACAGTTCTTGTTAGGACATCCATTAGTATCTACTTTCAACATTTGACCTTGGGTCAAATATTGGGTGTTGGGCTTTACTGCACCCTTAATTAGGATGCGATCACCAAGGAATGCATGTGCTGTGTTTGTTAAGTCAAAATAGGGATGACTTTAGATTATCATGTATAGGATTTTAAATTATTTTCATTTTCTTTTATCCTGGATATAGTCCATGTTCTTTCAGGTCATCATCACTCGCCCCTAAGTAGCACAGCAGTGATTCACCTTGATACGGGCGGCAGGGCTTTTATTGAGCACCTGCTACTATGTACCAGGCCCTGGATCTCCGGTCATTCTGGTGTCTGACAGTAATAGCCTGGAGGACGAAACAGACACTCTTATCTCCAACTTACAAAGAACATTGGGCCTTAACGAGGTTGAAGTGCACGTCTAGGATCCCGCAGCCCGTGGCTGTCAGGGCACTGCATGCCAGCAGTTACTCCTCCACCGGCCGCTCTCTTTAAAAGGAGCAAAGAAACAGCTCTGAAAGGGCCAAGTGCCCGCCTGCAGTCATTCCTTCCAGCAGGCACTTGGTCAACCCTGAGACTATGAAAAGGCTGTTAATGCACCCCTCTCTGGGAGAGTGGATTCAGCTTTCTCTCGGGTCAGTGACCTCCAGAAGGTTCAGACCCAGTGCCTGGGCAGGTTGCCAGCCTCTCCATTCCCCTCCAAGCTTCTGGCCCACAGGACCTGAGCTGCCGGCTTCCAGCCCTGGCTTTGGCACCCCACCGTACCTTTCTGAGAGTCTTTAGCCAAGTCATCTCACCTTACAGATGGCAGGTTTATTCTTTCTTCCCTGGGCCTTGATTGCCTATTCTTCCTTCAATTTTCCTTGGCAAGGCTTCTTCACAATTGCTTGTATTTTTTCCATTGTCTTAATGTACGGATTCTCATTAAAAAGCCTCCCCAAATCCTACCTGGAAGCAGACAGAGATAGACAAACACAAAGAACAATCATTATTTTGTTCTAGTTCAGCTCACCTCCGTGGGCCTCAGTTTCCCACCTGTAAAACGACTCGGTTGAGTCACATGGTTCAGGTGACCGACACACAAAACTACGCAACAGCCTTGCACACGAGAGGTCGCCGCATCCCGCTCCCCCCTCCCGCCCCGCGTTTCTCCCTTTTCCCACCTGCTTAGCAGCTGCTCCCCGCACCCCTCCCGGCCCCATCCTGCCCAGCCAGGGCGCACTCACCGCGCAAGCGCGCCGAGAGCCTGGGAGCTCAGCCCCGCGGAGGACTGCGTAGCCGGCTCCTCGCACCCGCGCGCCCCGGACCGCGGTGCTCACCCCGCTGCGTGCGTGAGCGCGCGCCGTGAAGGGGTGACCGGCCTCCTGCCTTTGTTGATTTTGGTTCTGGAGCTGGGTTGTTTTCCGTTCGCCTCTCCTCCAGTCGGCCGCGGCCGGTAGCCCTACGGCGGGGCCCTGGCCGGCAGCCAGCGCGAGGCTTGCGCGGGCGGAGTTAGCGCCGCGCCCGAGACCCACCCGTGCCTTCTCGTGAAGCCGCCCGTCTCCTCGCCCCGCCTCGTCACCCCGAAAACAGGGATCGGCTCTTAGGCCACTCAGGGGGAATGCAGGCCCTGGAATCACCAGACGTCAGGGCTGGGCCTCCATTCAGTTTTGTGCCAGCTGCCGAGGAGGACCCCGGGGTCCTGCCCAATTCTCCCGCGAGCTCTCTGTGCAACCTTGACAGATCTGCCACTGTCCTCTTCCAGGGCCTGAAAGTGTCGGTCCATTCTCTCTCCTTAGAGCCCACCCTGTTGTGGGCACTGAGGACACAGAAGTCAGCATGACAGCCAGGTCCCGCCCTCGTGGACTCCTGTGATAATTGCTATGGAACAATGGAAAGTTTCTTATCAGGGTAACCAAACCTTGTTTGTTGAGTCAGGAATGGACGAGATGAATTCTCCCGATCCTGCCAATTTTAATTTTTACTCTTATTCTCACTTCTCAGGCATTACTGACTACTGGTTATAGTTGCATTGCCTACTAAATCCCAGGAACTACACCAAACATTTTACAGGTGTGGTCTCATTTAACGTGCTCACGACCTCAGAGAGAGGAATTCAGGCTACAGAGATGGAAATATCTTCCTCATGGTCACACAACTAAGTGACAAGACCAGTTATTCAAATCCAAACTGCCTGAGGCCTCAGAGTGCTGAACCTCCACTCTGCACCCATAAAAATTACAAAGTCCAGAATAGCCTTGATCTTTAATGTGACAGATGAGGGCAACTGAAGGAGAGGAGGGTAATTTAGCGCCTGTAGAAGAGAAAAACAAGGAAAGTTGGGAGATTTTTATTTTAATATTTTACTTTTCATTCATTCATTTTATTTATTTATTTAAAAGGCAGAGCAGGAGATGCCCCCATCCTCTGGTTCACTCCCCAGATGCACTCTCAACAGCCAAGGCCAGACAGAAGCCAGGAGGCTGGAACTCAGTCCAGGCCTCGCATTTGGGTGGCAGGGACACAACCAGTTGAATCATCACCACTGCCTCCCAAGAAGCTAAAAGCAGGAGTGGAGTTGGGTTTCAAACCTAGGCACTCTGATATGGGTTGTCGGTGTCCCAAGGCTGGTGTTAACCTCTGTGCCAAACACTCATCCCAGAGACAGCTTTTTAAAAGAAGTAGTCCTATGGATTAAACCTCACCTGTATGACCTGAGGTCACCGTGATGGGGAGCACTATAGGGCGCACACTGCCATTCAATATTAAGGAAGAACTTTAACAATTAGAGTATGTGAAAAATGACATCAGTTGCCTGGAGTGAGTGTCCTGCCACTCAAAGTATTCAAGCAGAAAGGCTTTTGGGGATGCTTTAAGGCAGAGTCTTGTAAAAGACTAGTTCAGGTGATCACTAAGTCCTCCCATTAATGATACTTTATCTACTCTCATCCACTGATAGAGAAGTAGAGTCCTGGAGTGGCTAAGGGGCTTTGTCCAAAGTCACCAGGAAAATGACAGGCAGAGTGGACAGTGAGAGAGAGAGAGACAAAGAGATAGGTCTTCCTTTTTGCTGTTGGTTCACCCTCCAATGGCTGCCGTGGCCGGCGCACCACGCTGATCCGATGGCAGGAGCCAGGTACTTATCCTGGTCTCCCATGGGGTGCAGGGCCCAAGTACTTGGGCCATCCTGCACTGCACTCCCGGGCCACAGCAGAGAGCTGGCCTGGAAGAGGGGCAACCAGGACAGAATCCGGTGCCCCGACCGGGACTAGAACCCGGTGTGCCGGTGCCACAAGGCGGAGGATTAGCCTAGTGAGCCGCGGCACCGGCCTCCAGCTTCCTATTAATGTACCTCCCATGCAGGAGATCCAGATGGAATTTCTGGATCCTGGCTTTGGCAGGGCCCAGCCCCAGCTGTTACGAGCATTTGAGGAAAGAACCAGCAGATGGATGATCTCTCTATTTCCCTGTGTGTGTTGTGTGTGTGTATCTGCCTTTCAAATAAAAAAAAAAAATTGTGTGTGTGTGTGTGTGTAAAAGAAGTTGTAGAAACCAAAGAAAGTAGTTTAGGATGAGGCAGCAGACATTTGAGAGTCAAGTAAAGACAGCTCTTTTCCTGAACTTTCCTTTTTCTTTAAGATTTATTTATTTGAAAGGCAGAGTAACAGACACACACACACACACACACACACACACACACAGATCTTCCAAGTGATGATTCACTCCCCAAATGACTGTAACAGCCAGGGCTGGGTTGGATTGAAGCCAGGAGTCAGGGTCATCATCTGGTCTCAGATATGCATGCCAGAGGCCCAAACACTTGGGCCAGGTGCATTAGCAGGGAGCTGGATCAGAGGCGGAGCAGCCAGGACTCGAACTGGCTGCAATATGGGATGCTGATATCATGGGCAGCAGCTTAACCTCCTACGCCACAACACTGACCCCTCTCTGGTATTTCTTTTGCCTGATGTGCATGAAACTTAAAGGGAGCCCAGACAGAACTCTCAAACCAGATGTAAATTTGACCCTGACTTTATTCAGAGACCTTTACTAAAAGCAGTAGCATAATTATGTGAAGACCATGTACTCAACAAAATCTGATTCTGACTAACTAAAGCAGAAAAAGAATTTATTGGGTGCTCAAAGAATCAATAGAAAGGCAGGAGAACTGAGCTGGGCATTAAGGGAGGCCAGGTGGCCAGATCCACAGAGGAAACCAACCCACAGGAACGATGCTTCTGTTGGATACTGCCAGTATCAAGGGCCCTGCCACCAAGCCCTGGCCTGGGGACTGGATGTCCCAGCTGGTCTGTTGTCAGATAGTGAATACCACTGCTACCACCACTGAAATTCATTTAAATGTACTAAATAAATTGTACACCATGGCTGCTTCTCTTTACTCCTCTTTCCAGACCACAATCTAGGAGAGACTAACTAATCAGCCATACTTGTGTCCCAAGCAGCGCAAGTAGAGAAACCTGACTCCAGGACATTTGGCTTCCATGGAGACCCAGGGCCCTGCTCCACACAATGACCTATTTCCCAAATGTATAATGGCAGTTTTGAGGCTGGTCAGTCAAGAAAATGACAAATCCTACTGTGCCATCTTCTAATAATTTTTAGGCCAAACGCTAAAAGAATTAGATATAACCTGAGACCAGAATTTTGGTGCAGTGGGTCCAGCATCCACTGTCAGTGCTAGCATCTCATGTTAGAGTGCCAGTTTGAGTGCTGGCTGCTCTGCTTCTGATCCAGCTCCATGTTAATGTGCCTGAGAAAGCAACAAAAGATGGCCCAAGTGCTTGAGCTCCTGCCACTCATGTGGGAGACCCAAATGGAGTTCCTGGCTTCGATCTGGCCCAGACCTGGCTGCTGCAGCACTTTGGAGAGTGAATCATGGGGTGGAAGATCAATCTCTCCTTCCCCCACCTTCCCTCTCTCTCTCTCTCTGATGCTCTACCTTTCAAATAAATATTTTTTTTTTTAGAAAAAGACTATAACCTGTGTAATGTGCTCAATAAAGCAACTGAGCTGAACTCTCAAAACTTGGCTGTTTACTTGTCACTCAACTTTTTTTTTTTAAGATTTTATTTATTTGAGAGATAGAGATACAGATAGAGAGGGTGAAACAGAGAGAAAGGTCTTCCATCTGCTGGTTCACTCCCCAAATGGCCTCAATGACCGAATCTGAGCCAATCCGAATCCAGGAGCCAGATCCTTCTTCCCAGTCTCTCACATGGGTGCAGGGGCCCAAGGACTTGGGCCATCCTCTACTGCTTTCCCAGGCCAAAGCAGAGAGCTGGATCGGAAGAGGGGCGGCCAGGACTAGAACCGGTGCCTGTACAGGATGCCAGCACTACAGGACTCAGATTAACCCACTGGCTACAGCACCAGCCTCATCATTCAACTTTTTAACATTTAAGCTAATCAGAAAAGTTCTCTACAGCACCAGCACTTTCCTCCCATGCCTTGCCTTTTCTTTCACTGGAGTCAACTGCAGTTGCAGAGGTAAGCAAAGGGAAACTGGGGAGAAAGAAGTTGGGCCAAGTGCATACTTTGCATCACAGTGGGAATAGTACCATGACTGGAGTGAACTTGTTTTCTGATAAATTAAAATACCTGCCTACCTCGTTGAGCATCTCAGTCACATCTATTTTTTAGTCAATTTTGTGAAACATACCATTTTAACTTTTACAGTAGTAACAAAATTAGATGCTAATTATTTAGTGCCTAATATATGTAACATTTTGTAGATTATTTCTAATCCTGACAGCCATCCTATATGATAGATACTATTTGCATTTCATACATGAGGATACTGAGGGTCTGAGATGAAGTAATAAATCCAAGTCAAGATTGTGTGTCTCACAGATGACTGAAGATTGAAGCCAAGTCCACTGCTACACCATACTGAATCTCACGTGATTGCTTTCTCAAAAGATTCCCATTGTCATTAAAAATAATCAACTAAATCTAGGATGTAAGTTTTAAAAATGATTGTTTTGTCTTTTGCTGGCGCCGCGGCTCAGTAGGCTAATCCGGCACACCAGGTTCTAGTTCCTGTGGGGGCGCTGGATTCTGTCCCAGTCGCTCCTCTTCCTGTCCAGCTCTCTGCTGTGGCCTGGGAGTGCAGTGGAGGATGGCCCAAGTCCTTGGGCCCTGCACCCGCATGGGAGACCAGGAGAAGCACCTGGCTCCTGGCTTCGGATCAGCGTGGTGCGCCGGCCGCAGCGGCCACTGAGGGGTGAACCAATGGCAAAAGGAAGACCTTTCTCTCTCTCTCTCTCTCTCTCACTGTCCACTCTGCCTGTCAAAAAAAAAAAAAAAAAAAAAAAGGCCTGCGCCGCGGCTCAATAGGCTAATCCTCCACCTGCGGCACTGGCACACTGGGTTCTAGTACCGGTCGGGGTGCCGGGTTCTGTCCCGGTTGCCCCTCTTCCAGGCCAGCTCTCTGCTGTGGCCTGGGAATACAGTGGAGGATGGCCCAAGAGGTTGGGCCCTGAACCCCATGGGAGACCAGGAGAGGCACCTGGCTCCTGCCTTCGGATCAGCGCAGTGTGCCGGCCGCAGTGGCCATTGGAGGGTGAACCAACAGCAAAGGAAGACCTTTCTCTCTGTTTCTCTGTCTCTCTCTCTCACTGTCCACTCTGCCTGTCAAAAAAAAAAAAAAAAAGATTCTTTTGTCTTCTGAGATTAAAAACTGTCAGAAATCGTTAGCAGAATTAAATTTTCAGCAGATAACATGCTAGTTTAGGAACTTTATGAGTAACATTTAATAATTTTTATAGCAGCAGTGCTTGCTTTATTGAGCCCATATTATATGTCAGGCACTCTGCTAGATGGCCCTAAAAGCTAAGTATTACCTTTTATTTTATTTATTTATTTTTTTACAAATAAGAAACCTGAAATTTAGAGAGATTTAGAAACTTGCCAGGGCCTCACAGCTGGGAAGTGGCAGAACTGGAACTGGATTGTCAGTAGTATAACTTCAAAGCCTACATTTCTTCCTGCATGTCATGCCTCCTCTGGGCCCATTTTACAATCTGTTTCTAAAAATACTACTAGGATCTCTTCAGTTTCATTCTCTTCCTAGCTTCCAACAGCTTTCATCCAGCTTCCTGGCTCTCCGCAGTTTTAATAACCCCTGTTACAGATGGAGCTGCTCTCTCTTCCCTGTTAACTATTCTGTCTCCCTCTTCCCAATAGCAAAGCCACAATCTCAGTCCACTTCTTTTTGCAATGTCAATCTGTCTTTTCATTTTATCTGAAAAGCAGAGAGACAAAAGCGAGACAGACAGCGATCTTCCATCTGCTGGTTCACTCTCCAAATGCCTCAAAAGCTGGAGCTGGGCAAGGCCAAAGCCAGGAGCTAGGAACTGTAGCCTGGTCTGCCATGTGGGTGTCAAGGACCTTACTACTTGAGGCATCGTCTGTGGCCTCGCAGTGTGCCCATTAGCAGGAATCTGGACCAGAAGCAGACTAGCTGGGACCAAACCAGGCATTCTGATTTGGCATGCGTGTATCTCAAGAGGTGACCCATCTGCTGTGCCAAATGTCCAACCCTAGTTTTGTTCTTAATCTGTAGAAATATGTGGAGCTTTGGCTTTGAAGCTTGGGAGATTCCCTATTAAGTCCACTTTGCTGGAACTCAAACTTAAACCATCAGTTTTAGCATTTGCTTTTATTTTATTTTTTAATTTTTACTTAATAAATATAAATTTTTACTTGATAAATATAAATAATAAATATAAAGTACAGTTTATGAATTACAATGGCTTTTCCCCCCCATAAGTTTTTTTTTATTTAATAAATGTGAATTTACAAAGTGCAATTTTTGTATTGTTGTGGCTCCCCCCCAACCTCCCTCCCTCCCGCGGCCCTCCCTTCTCCCACTCTCTCTCCCATCCCTCCCTTCATCGAGTTTCATTTTCAATCACCTTCAAATACAGAAGATCAACTTAGTATACACTAAGCAAGGATTTCAACAGGCTGCACTCACACAACCGCACAAGGTATAGGGCATTGTTCGACTAGTAGTGTTGTTTTTAAGTTTCATAGTAAAACACATTAAGGACAGAGATCCTACGTGGGGAGCCTGTACTCAGTGACTCCCGTTGTTGATTTAACAATTGGCACTCTTATTTATGATATCAGCAATCACCCGAGACTCTTGCTATGAGCTATCTAGGCTACAGAAGCCCCTTGAGTTCACCAACTCTGAACTTGTTTAGTCAAGGCCATACCACAGTGGAGGTTCCTTCCTCCCTTCAGAGAAAGGCGCCTCCCTCCTTGATGGCCTGTTCCTTCTGCTGGGGTCTTGTTCACCAGGATCTTTCATTTAGATTGTTTTTTGCCACCGTGTCATGGCTTCCCATGCCTGTGAGACTCTCATAGCATTTGCTTTTAACCTGTTACCACTGTGATTATTTTACAAAGATTTATTTATTCATTTGAAAGTTAGAGTTACAGAGAGGGAGGCAGGTAGGGAGAGAGGGAGAAAGAGAGATAGATATCTTCTATCTGTTGGTTCACTCCTTAAATGGTTGTGATAACCAGGACTGAAGCCAGAAGCCAGGAGCTTCACCTGAGTCTTCCACATGGATGGGAGGTCCCCAAACACTTGGGCCATCTTCCACTGCTTTACCAGGCCATTAGCAGGGAGCTGGATTGGAAGTGGAGCAGCTGGGACATGAACCTGTATCTATATGGGATGCCAGCATTGCAGGCAGCTTATAATATGCCACAATACTAGACCCAACCATGATTCTTTAAAAAAATTTTTATTTATTTATTTATTTGAAAGCCAGAGTTATACAGAGAGAGGAGAGGCAGAGAGAGACGTCCTCCATCTGCTCGTTCATTCCCCAATTGGCCGCAACGGCCGAAGCTGCGCTGAAGTCAGGAGCCAGGAGCTTCCTATGGGTCTCCCACGTGGGTGCAGGGGCCCAAGTACTTGGGCCATCCTCTGCTGCTTTTCCAGGCCATAGCAAAGAGCTGGATAGGAAGTGGGGCAGCTGGGACTTGAACCAGTGCCTATGATGGATGCCGGCACTGCAGGTGGTGGCTTTACCTAATACACCACAGTGCCAGCCCCCAACCATTATTCTTTAGCCCTGTTTTTGGTCATCTGTTTTGTGTTTTCCCATATTCCTTGTATTACCCATTAATCCTTGGGTTGCATAACAGAACTCATTCAAAAACTACAATGTCCAGTAGAAGAAAACTCTATCTCTACTTTTGTGTATCTTCAAGACAGGAAGACTTTCAGAAAAGTTCTCCAGCAGATCTTTCCTTCTATCTCATTGATTAGATCAGCAGCAAATGTCCATAACTTACAAGGTGAAGACTCAGCCCACCTGAACCATATCATCATGTAGCCTTAATAAAACCTGAGTCTTGGGGCCAGCGCTGTGGTGAAATGGGTAAAGCCACCGCCTGCAGTGACGGCATCCCATATGGGCGCCAGTTTGAGTCCAAGTTGCTTCACTTCCAATCCAGCCCTTGCTATGGCCTGAGAAAGCAGTATATGATGGCCCCAGTCCTTGGGCCCCTGTACCTGCGTGGGAGACCCAGAAGAAGCTCCTGGCTCCTGGCTCTGGATCAGTGCAGCTCCAGCCATTGTGGCTAATTGGGGGGTGAACCAGTGGATGGAAGACCTCTCTCTCTCTCTCTCCGCCTCTGCCTCGCTGTAACTCTGCCTTTCAAATAAATAAATAAATCTTTAAAACAAACAAACAGACAAAAAACCTGAGCTTACTGGGAAAGAGGAAGAATGAGAAAGAATGCACTTAGGTAAGCAGGACTGGGCAATAGTACAGGGAAGTTGGAGAGCCATGGATAAAGTGACCCTTTCTACTAAGTCTTTAAAGAGAAAATTCCTCCCAGGCAGATGGAAAGTCATGCCAGACAGGAAGCTCTTCACAAAAAGGCACTACAACAAGAAACTACCTTGGGGCCGGCACTGTGGCGCAGCGGGTAAAGCTGCCACCTGCAGTGCTGGCATCCCATATGGTTGCCAGTTCAAATCTTGGCTGTTCCACTTCCAATCTAGCCCTCTACTGTGGCCTAGGAAGGCAGTAGAAGATGGCCCAAGCCCTTGGGCCCCTGCACCCGCATGGGAGACTCGGAAAAAACTCCTAGCTCCTGGCTTCGGATCAGCCCAGCTCCAGCCATGTGGCCAACTGGGGAGTGAACCAGCGGAAGGAAGACCTCTCTCTCTCTCTATCTCTATCTCTCTCTCTCACTCTCTGCCTGTCCTCTATCTGTGTAGCTCTGACTTTCAAATAAAATAAATAAATTAATAAATTTTTTAAAGATTTATTTATTTAATTTGAAAGTCAGAGCTACACAGAGAGAGAAGGAGAGGCAGAGAGAGAGAGAGAGAGAGCTGGGCTGATCCGAAGCCAGGAGCCAGGAGCTTCCTCCGGGTCTCCCACATGGTTGCAGGGGCCCAAGCACTTGGGCCATCTTCTACTGCTTTTCCAGGCCACAGCAGAGATTTGGATGGGAAGTGGAGGAGCCAGGACGCGAACTAGCGCCCTTATGGGATGCTGGCACTGCAGGTGGCATCCTTAGCCACTATGCCACAGTGCCAGCCCCAAAATAAATAAATCTTAAAAAAAAAAAAAAAGAAAGAAAAAAAACTACCCTGAGTTCTTCAGAAACTGCCATCAACTTCATTATAACTGGATTGAATTATATACTTTGGATTGTGCTGTGATCAGTAAGACTGGAAAAGTATGCAGGCAGCCAATCACAGAAAGCCATAGAAAGTTTGATGCTGAGAAATTTAAACTATCTGTAAGCAATGAAGAATGAAACAGCATAGTATTATTTAAATTCTAGACAGATCATATGTCTAGAGAACAGAAAATGGATCCCAGAAAGATGTAAAATGTAAGGCAGAGGCTAAGACAACAGTAAATAAACTGTATATTCAACCAGAGAGACAATAGACCCTAGGTTAAGTCCACAGTAATAGTGAAGTAGGAGAGCAGAAGCTAAGACTACACTGTTTATAACTCTGAGTGATCTATGAGATGGGAGGGGATGGAAGGCTTAAGCTGACTCTGAGATTTCTGTCTTGGGCAACTAGGTGGGTGGTGGTGGCCCTCTCAAAAAAAAGGGGGGGGATTCCCATAAAAAGAACAGTTTTGAGGGAAAATAATGGGATCAAGTGGGGCTAGCTGATAGCTCTACCTTACCCAAATAACTGTGTCCAACGGGAAGATGGATGTAAGGCTCTGAGAGAAGAAGCTGGGACTGGCAACACAGACTTGGAAGTCACTGGCACAGCCATTTTACACAAACCCACAAGAGTGAATGAGATCACCCTAGAAAAACAGGAAGAGCATGAAAAGAAGAGGGCTGAGTACAAAGGGCTGGTGGGGGAACACAGCAAAGACGAAGCCAGGGAAGGATAGCCAGCCTGCAGTACTGAGACAGCAGACGGAGAAGGAGAAGCCCAGGTCTTATTCTTTCTGGTCAACAGTCTCCTCTAACTGCTTGGATCTGCTTCCACAATACCAAGAAAACTACAATTAAAATATGTGGCCAGCATAGTTTCAAGTATTCTATGAGTGACTATAACACCTAAATTTTATTAGTTGGATTCTAGGTGGAAGTCCCCTCTGTCAGTGAGCTTTCCTGGAAATTTCATGAAAAAGTGTCCAGTGGAAAAAAAAAAGAAATGCTCCTGTGACATGCATTCAGGACCCTGGAATACAGTCTCAAGGGCTTCTTGCTGTAGACTTAGTGATCTGCAATTGTATAGGCAAAGGTATAAGCAATTTCTAAGACTGTAAATTGGTAAAAAAAAATTTTAAATATTTATTTATTTGAGAGGCAAAGTTATAGACAAAGAGAGGAACAGAGAGAGAGAGGTCTTACATCTTCTGGTTCACTGCCCAAAGGTCGCAGTGGCCAGAGCTGGGCTGATCCAAAGTCGGGAGCCAGGAGCTTCTTCTGGATCTCCCACGTGGGTACAGGGGCCCAAGCACTTAGGACATCTTCCACTGCTTTCCCAGGCCATAGCTGAGAGCCAGATAGGAAGAGGACACCACAGGCTGGAACCACAGGCTGAGGCTTAACCAGTATCTACACCACAGCACTGGCGCTGGTAAAATATTTTTGACTCAGAAATTTCACATTGATTAATGTGGCCCACAGAAATCTGCACCTAAGGGGAAGGTGTTGGGCTCAGTGGTTAAAGTCCCTGCTTGTGACTCACATCTCATATCAAAGTACATAGTTCAAGAACTGGATACTCTGCTTCCTATCAGGCATTCTTGCTAATGTGCACCCTGGAGTTAGTGGTGACAGCTCAAATACCTATAGAAGTTCTGTATGGAATTCCTGGCAAGGCCTTGGCATAGCCCAACCCTAGAAGTTGCAGGCTTGTGGGGAGAGAACTAGCAGGTAGAAGATCTCTCTCCGTGTGTCTCTCTCCTTCTGCCTCACTGCTTTTCAGGTAAAAATGGAAATTAAAAAAAAAATAAAACAAACAAAAAACCCACAAAATCAAAAAGGTATATGCATAAGGATGTCTGTTGTTACCCTTAAAAAATCTAAAGGAAAAATAAAAAATAACACAAATAACTATAAGCAGGAGACTGGTTAAATAAATTCCATGGCTCACTTGGTTAATCCTCCGCCTGTGGCGCCGGCATCCCATATGGGCACTGGTTTTAGTCCTGGTTGCTCCTCTTCCAGTCCAGCTCTCTGCTGTGGCCTGGGAAGGCAGTGGAGGATGGCCCAAGTGCTTGGGCCCCTGCACTGGCATGGGAGACCAGGAGGAAGCACGTGGCTCCTGGCTTCAGATCAGCATAGTTCCGGCCATAGTGGCCATTTGGGGGGTGAACCAACGGAAGGAAGACCTTTCTCTGTCTCTCTCTCACTGTCTGTCAATCAATCAATCAATCAATTCCAATATATTTATACAACAGAATACCATGCAGTCAATAATAACAAGGTTTGGGGCCAGCACTGTTACGTAGTAGGTGAAGACTCCCTGTGGCGATGGCATCCTATATGGATGCCAGTTCCAGTCCCAGCTGCTCGACTTCCCATGCAGCTCCCTGCTAATGGCCTAGAAAGGTAGTCGAAGACAGCCAAAGCTCTTGGGCCCCTGCATCCCCATGGGAGACCCAAAGGAAGCTCCTGGCTCACTGGCTTCATATTGGCCGAGCTCTGACCATTGCGGCCATCTGGAGAGTGAACCAGCTGATGGAAGACCTCCCTCTCTGTCTCCCCTCTCTGTGTCTGTAACTCTGCCTCTCAAATAAATAAATCTTAAAAAAAAAAGTTCATCTATGGGTATTGACATGCAAAAGTGTCCATGTTATAGATATATTTTGAGGCTGGTGTTGTACCCTAGCAGGTAAAGCTGCTGCCTGCAATGCCGGCATCCCATATGGGTGCCAATTCAAATGCCAGCTACTCCATTTATGATCCAGCTTTGTGCTATGGCCTGGGAAAGCAGTAGAATATGGCTCAAGTCCTTGGGCCCCTGTACCCATGTGGGAGATGTGGAAGAAGCTACTGGCTCCTGGCTTCGGATAGGCTCAGCTCCAGCCATTGAGGCCATCTGGGGAGTGAACCAGCAGATGGATGATCTCTCTCTCTCTGTCTTCCTCTGCCTCTCTGTAACTCTGCCTTTCAAATAAATTAATAAATCTTTTTTAAAAAGATTATTTTAATTGAAAGAAGCAAGTTGTAGAACTATATGCTTAGTATGTATATATATATATATATATACATAAAGCATGTATGTAATCCATTATTACAGAAACAGTCCTTCTGTTTACATTAGTGAACAAGATTATCTCACTGAGCTAATATTCTACAGAAAGAAGCAAAGTCAACAACAGTATATATGCACTATACATATAAATACTAATACTAATTTGTAATACTAGTAAGTATTACAAAGGCAAATAAAACAGGTTAAGGATTGAAGAATCACTGGGTATGATGAGGGTATGCAGACAAGGGGCTATTTTAAATAATTTGGTCAAGACAAGTTTTCTAAAGAGAGAATATTTTAACAGTGACCTAAGAATGAAGTAAGGAAATGTATTACTCAGAGTTCTGCAGATAAAGTGCACCAACAGGATGTGCATATACAAACACAGGGAGATTTATCTCAAGGACTTGGCTCACATGACTGTGGAGACTTCGTAAATCCAAAACCTGCACTGCAGGCCAGGCTGGAGACTTGGGGACAATATATATTTTTTTTTTTTGACAGACAGAGTGGATAGTGAGAGAGAGACAGAGAGAAAGGTCTTCCTTTTGCTGTTGGTTCACCCTCCAATGGCCACCGCGGCCAGCGCGCTGTGGCCAGCGCACCACGCTGATCCGAAGCCAGGAGCCAGGTGCTTCTCCTGGTCTCCCATGCGGGTGCAGGGCCCAAGCACCTGGGCCATCCTCCACTGCACTCCCAGGCCACAGCAGAGAGCTGGACTGGAAGAGGGGCAACCAGGACAGAATCCAGCGCCCCGACCGGGACTAGAACCCACTGTGCCGGCACCGCAGGCGGAGGATTAGCCTACTGAGCTGCAGCACCGGCCCTGGGGACAACTTTTAATTTGAGTCCAAAGGCAATCAACTGACAGAATTCTTTTTTTTTTTTTTTTTTTTGAGATTTATTTAGTTATTTTAGAGGCAGTGTTACAGATAGATAGAGGGAGAGGCAGAGAGGGAGGTCTTCCATCTGTTGGTTCACTCCCCAAATGGTTGCCAACAACAGGAGCTGGGCCGATCCGAAGCCAGGAGCTACAAGCTTCTTCCAGGCCTCCCACATGGATGCAGGGGCCGAAGTACTTGAGCCATCTTCTACTGCTTTCCCAGGCCATAGCAGAGAGCTGCATTGGAAGTGGAGTAACTGGGACTCGAACCGGTGCCTATATGGGATGCTGGCACTGCAGACGATGGCTTAACCCACTAGCCACAGCACCAGTCCCTAATGTATTCTTAAAAAAGGTTTATCTAGGGGCCAGTGTTGTGGTGCTGCAGGTTAAGCTGCCGCTTGTGACACCAGCATCCCATACAGGTGGTAATTTGGTACTGGTTGCTCCACTTCCAATCCAGCTCCATGCTGATGGCCTGAGAAAGAAGCAGATGATAGCCCAAGTGCTTGGGTCCCTGCTACTCGTATGGGAGACCCAGATGAAGCTCCTGACTCCTGGCTTTCGCTTAACCCAGTCCTGGCTGTTGTGGCCATTTGGGAAGCAAACCAGAGAAAGGAAGATCTCTCTGTCTCTCATTCCCTCTCTCTCATTCTCTTTCTCTCTCTCTGTCTGTAACTCTGCCTTTCAAATAAACTAATAAAATTTTTTTAAAAAGTTTATTTATTCAAAAGGTAGAGGGAGAAAGAATCCACCCACTGGTTCACTCCCCAAATGCCCACAACAGCTAAGGCTGGGCTAGGCCAGGAACTCCATCCAGGTCTCCCACGTGGACGACAGGGCTCTAAGTACCTGGGTCATTACTCACTACTTTCCCAGGAACATTAGCAGGAAGGAAGCAGAGCAGTCTGGACTTGTGACTGGTACTCCACAATGGAATGTAGGCATCCCCAGCTGTGGCTTAATCTGCTGTATCACAAGAGTGGCCCCAGCTGGCAGAATTCTTGCTTGCCTGATAGAGGATATGCTGTGTTCTATTTAGGTCTTCAAGTGATTAGATAAGACCCACCCCATGCTGGAGGGGCAGGTGTTTTAGGCAAAGTCCACTGATTTAAATATTAATCTCATCCAAAAAACACTTTCACAGAAATATCCAGAATAATGCTTAGCCAAATATCTGGACACTGTTGTCCAGCTAAGTTGACACACTACCATCACAAGTATATCCTTTGTCAATCTGGCATTCATATGGGTCTCCTTAAACCATACTTAGTTTCCTGATAAAGACAATAACAAGGTGATACTTTCAGTATTAGGTTAAAACAATTGCAAAGCATACATCCAAAAACCCACTAACTGGGTCAGCACTGTGGCACAGAGGGTAAAGCCACCGCCTGCAGTGCCAGCATCCCGTTTAGTCAGTCACTGGTTCAAGTTCCGGCTGCTCCACTTTCAATCCAGCTCTCTGCTATGGCCTGAGGAAGCAGTAGAAGATGGACCAAGTGCTTGGGCCCCTACACCCATGTGGGAGTCCTGGAAGAAGCTCCTGGCTCCTGGATTGAGATCAGCCCAGCTCCAGCCATTGAAGACATTTAGGGAGTGAATCAGAGAATGGAAGACATTTCTCTCTGACTCTCCCTCTCTCTATCAATAACTCTACATCTCAAATAAATATATAATTTTTTAAAAAATTAAGTTAAAAAAAAAAAACCACTAGGGGGCCGGCACCGTGGCTCACTTGGCTAATCCTCCGCCTTGCAGCACCAGCATCCCATATGGGCACCGGGTTCTAGTTCCGGTTGTTCCTCTTCCAGTCCAGCTCTCTGCTGTGGCCTGGGAGGGCAGTGGAGGATGGCCCAAGTGTTTGGGCCCTGAACCCACGTGGGAGACCAGGAAGAAGCACCTGGCTCCTGGCTTTGGATCGGCACAGTGCCAGCCGTAGCGGCCATTTGGGGGGTGAACCAGTGGAAGGAAGACCTTTCTCTCTCTCTCTCTCTCTCTCTCTCTCTCTCACTATCTCTATCTGTCAAATAAATAAATATATACTGTAAAATGAAAAAAAAAAAAAAAACAAAAGAAAAAACAAACAAGCAAAAAAAACCCACTAACCTTTTCCCCAGAAGGTGCAAAGTCCTTGGGTGATGTTGACTGTTCTCCTTGATAACTCATAAATTCAACATCATGATGCAAAGTAACATGAAGTCAATACATCATATGTAATAAGGAGATAAGAGATAGTAATATATATATATATATTCTTTTTTTCTTCCACATGGATAATCAGCTGCTCTAGCACTACTGGCTGAAATGACTTTCTTTTCCCCTATTAAATCGCTCTGATTCTTTGGTTGAAAATCAAATAACCACATAAAGATGGTTCTATTTCTGGACTGTCTATTCAATTCCATTTATCAATTTATCTATGCTTATGCCAGTACTATACCATGTTGATATTGGTAACTTACAGCAAGTCTTGAAGTCAGATATTCTTTAAAAAAATTTTTTTTTATTTATTTGAAAGGCAGATCTTACAGAGAGACACAGAGAGAGGTCTTCCATATGCTGGTTCACTCCCCAAACTGCTGTGACAGCCAGGGCTGGGCCAGGCCAAAGCCAGGAGCCAGTAACTGCTTCCAGGTCTCCCATGTGAGTACCAGGCCCAAGCATTTGGGCCATCCTCCACTGCTTTCTCAGGTGCATTAGCAGGGAGCTGGATTGGAAGTGGAGCAGCTGGGACTTGACTCAAACTAGCACCCATATGAGATTCTGGTGCGGCAGAGAGCACCTTAACATGTTAAGCCACAATGCCAGCCCCAAAATCGGGTATTCTAAGATGACCAAGCTTGCTGTTTTTCAAGGTTATTTTTTTTTTGGTTTTGTTTTTGTGTATGTGTGTGTGTGTGTGTGTGATTATTCTGGGTCCTTTGACCTTCCATATAATTTTTTTTAAAGATTTATTTATTGATTTTAGAAGTCTGAGTTAAGGGCCGGCGCTGCGGCTCACTAGGCTAATCCTCCGCCTTGCGGCGCCGGCACACAGGGTTCTAGTCCCGGTCGGGGCGCCGGATTCTGTCCCGGTTGCCCCTCTTCCAGGCCAGCTCTCTGCTGTGGCCAGGGAGTGCAGTGGAGGATGGCCCAAGTGCTTGGGCCCTGCACCCGCATGGGAGACCAGGAAAAGCACCTGGCTCCTGGCTCCTGCCATCGGATCAGCGCGGTGCGCCGGCCGCAGCGCGCCGGCCACAGCGGCCATTGGAGGGTGAACCAAAGGCAAAGGAAGACCTTTCTCTCTGTCTCTCTCTCTCACTGTCCACTCTGCCTGTCAAAAAAAAAAAAAAAAAAAAAAAAGAAGAAGAAGTCTGAGTTAAAGAGAGAGAAGTCTTCCTTCTGGTTCACTCCCTAGAGGGCCACAATGGTCAGTGCTGGGCCAGGCCAAATCCAAGAGCTTCATCTGGTCTCCAACATGGGTGCAGGGGACCAAGCACTTGGGCTATCTGCTGCTGCTTTTCCCAGGCCATTAGCAGAGAGCTGGATTGGAAGTGAAGCAGACTGGACATAAATGGGTGCTCATATGGGATGCTGGCATCACAGGCAGCAGCTTTACCCACTATACAACAATGCTGGCCCCTGCCCTTCCATATAATTTTAAGAATCATCTTGTCAATTTCTATTCTTAAAAAGTCTGCAGTGATTCTGGATAGGGCTGAGTTGAGTATGTGGATCAATGTAATAACTGACATCCTAACACTATTAAGTCTTCTAACCCATGAAGAGGATATGTATCTCAATTTATGTAAATCTTTAATTTCTTTTCAGCAAAGTTTTATAATTTTCAGTGTAGCAGTCTTACTCATCTTTTGTTAAACTGATTCCTTAAAATTTTATTTTTGGGACAGGAGTTGTGGTGCAATGGGTTAAGCTACTACTTGGGACACCCATATCCAGTATCAGAGTGTTGGTTCAAGTTTTGCCTGCTCCAATTCCATTCCAGCTCCCTTTTAATGCTTCTAGAAAGCAGCAGATGACTCAGTACTTGAGTTCCTGTTACTGACATGGAAGATCTGGATGAGTTCTTGGCTTCTGACTGGACTGGTTGAGCCTTAGCCATTGCAGCCATTTGGGGAGTGAACCAGCTGATGGAAGATCTCTGTCTCTGTCTCTCCTTCTACATCATTCTGCCTTTCAAATAAATAAATAAATAAATAAATAAGTCTTTTAAAAGATGTTAAGGTAAAGAAACATAAAGGCTGAATATTCCAGATTGAAGAAAACTAAGATAACAAGAAACAATGCAATGCTTAATCTTGAATTGGATCCTGGACTGGGAAAACATGTCATTATTGGGATAATCAATGAATTTAAATATGGAGTATGGACTAGATGATAGTATTTTATCAATGTTAAATATCCTGATTTTGATATACTTTTTTTTTTTTTTTTTGACAGGCAGAGCGGACAGTGAGAGAGACAGAGAGAAAGGTCTTCCTTTGCCGTTGGTTCACCCTCCAATGGCCGCCACGGCCGGCGCTGCGGCTTGCGCACCACGCTGATCCGATGGCAGGAGCCAGGTACTTATCCTGGTCTCCCACGAGGGTGCAGGGCCCAAGCACTTGGGCCATCCTCACTGCACTCCCTGGCCACAGCAGAGAGCTGGCCTGGAAGAGGAGCAACCGGGACAGAATCCGGCGCCCCGACCGGGACTAGAACCCGGTGTGCCGGCGCCGCTAGGTGGAGGATTAGCCTAGTGAGCCGCAGCGCCGGCCTGATTTTGATATACTATTATGGTTATAAAGAAAATATCCTGGCTGGCGCCGTGGCTCACTAGGCTAATCCTCTGCCTGTGGCGCCGGCACACCGGGTTCTAGTCCCGATCAGGGCACCAGATTCTGTCCCGGTTGCCCCTCTTCCAGGCCAGCTCTCTGCTGTGGCCCGGGAGTACAGTGGAGAATGGCCCAAGTGCTTGGGCCCTGCACCTGCATGGGAGACCAGGAGAAGCACCTGGCTCCTGGCTTTGGATCAGCGCCGTGCGCCGGCCACGGCGGCCATTGGAGGGTGAACCAACGGCAAAGGAAGACCTTTCTCTCTGTCTCTCTCTGTCACTGTCCACTCTGCCTGTGCAAAAAAAAAAAAAAAAATATATATATATATATATATATATCCTTGCGATTAGGAAATATACACCAAACTATTTAGAGGAAAAGGGGATATGATTTAAAATATGTAATTAGAATACACATACCCATATTAAAAGTGGAACAAATGCAGTTCTCTCTGAGAACTGACTGTCTGGTCCTGACAAATTGATAGAGAACCTACCTGAATCAACTAGTGAACAAACTGGAGTATCAGTGAACTTGAAAACTCATGTCCTGAGCCCTCCACGTCCTGTCTTTTTGACTTTGAACAAATTAGCCCATCTGAGACTGTTCCTTCATTTGTGTTAAGCAGGCATAAAAATCTTAACCTGCTGCACTACAACATTGGCCTCTTTTTAAAATTTTTTATTTTATTTATTTGAAAGGCAGAGTTACAGAGGAGGATGGGGAGAAGGAGATATCCTCTTTCCACTGACTGACTCCCAAATGGTTGCAATGGCCAGGGCTGGGCCCAGCTGAAGCCAGGAGCCAGGAGCCAGGAGCTTTCTCAGGATCTCCCACGTGGGTGAGGGACCCAAGGCTTTGGACCATCTTCCGTTGCTTTCCCAGGCACATCGGCAGGGAGCTAGATTGGAAGTTGAGCAGCCAGACTCAAACCAGCGCTCATATGGGATGGAATGTCAGCATCATGAGTTGCAGCTTAATAAAAATCTTCCTATTTATCACATGCTAATTGACAACAAATGACACAATTTATAAGAGAAAATTTTTGTATACTTTAGAATGCTGCAAAATGAAAGTTCCATGAATGTTCGATGAGCTTATACCAGTTCTGAAACCACAGACAAAACAGAGATTCTTATATTGTCAATCTAAGATCCTGGAATAAAACGTCCTTACCATGTCACAACTGCCATGAAAGGCCCCGTTTGATCAGTACTAGTCTAGATCTAGGTTGTAAACCACATAAGGGCAGGAACTGCCTCTGTCATTCTTCACTGGAGTCCAGCACTTAGCACTGTGACTAGTCCAAAGTGGACTCAATAGATAAACCCGTATTCGCAGCCTCAGAGTCATGCCTAAAAGGTTAGGTATATTCCAATTTATCTAAGTAACTAGTAAGCTTTTGTCATTCATACATATGAGAAATCTTCAAAAAGTTCACGGAAAACATATATTATGAAAACTACACTGAATTTCAAAAATATTTTACACCATAATAAACTTACCTCTTTTTTTTTTTTTTTTTTTTTTTTTTTGGATAGGCAGAGTGGACAGTGAGAGAGAGAGAGAGAAAGGTCTTCCTTTTTCTGTTGGTTCACCCCTCAATGGCCGCTGCGGCCGGTGCACCACGCTGATCCGATGGCAGGAGCCAGGTGCTTCTCCTGGTCTCCCATGCGGGTGCAGGGCCCAAGCACTTGGGCCATCCTCCACTGCCCCCCCAGGCCACAGCAGAGAGCTGGCCTGGAAGAGGGGCAACCGGGACAGAATCTGGTGCCCCGATCGGGACTATAACCCGGTGTGCCAGCACCGTAAGGCAGAGGATTAGCCTATTGAGGCGTGGCGCCGGCCATAAACTTATCTCTCAATTCCATTTTTCTCAACAAATTTTTTGAAGTACCCTCATGTATGTATAGCATAGTGGATAGAACAGTGACCTGGGAACCAGGAAAACTGGCTCTACCATGACTTTGACTTTGTCCTGTGCTATCTCTGCCTGTCATTCATTGAATCATGAATCATTTACTGGACACTTACCACACAGTGTGCTAACGCTGGGAGTGTAATGGAGATACAGCTAGAATCAGGACTGGTTCTCCTCTCTCATTGTTCATGCTCTCCTGGGAGAGAAAAACACGTTCACAGTGATGATAACACAGCGTGATAGCACTATATGATGAGGAAGAACAGAATGTTTGGGGAGTTCATAAAAGGTTCCTTGTCCTTTTTCTGCACAGATTTTGATGGCATCCTGATTGGTCCTTTCCATTTAGCTTGTTCTGAAAGTGCCACAGGTTTGCACAATCTCCTGACACTTGCCTAGCACTTACCTACTTATTTTAATCTTCCTGACTTCAATCCTTTTCCTGGGCATTTAACATTGGACTGTTCAGATCCAAATAGGTAATTTTCCTAACCATGGCTACAGTAACAATGATTAATCATATCCAGAAGATGGCAGCATTGTATAACCATTGAAAACCACAACATGGCCTAAATTCGTAAACATACCCTTCTTTCTGTGGCATATTCTAAGATATATTAAGTGGATATCTGTTTTTCTACCTTCCTTTTTTTAAAAAAATTTATTGTATTTTATTTATTTATTTATTTTGACAGGCAGAGTGGACAGTGAGAGAGAGACAGAGAGAAAGGTCTTCCTTTTCTGTTGGTTCACCCCCCAATGGCCGCTGCAGCTGGTGCACTGCAGCTGGCGCACCTCGCTGATCCGAAGCCAGGAGCCAGGTGCTTCCTCCTGGTCTCCCATGCAGATGCAGGGCCCAAGCACTTGGGCCATCCTCCACTGCCTTCCCAGGCCACAGCAGAGAGCTGGACTGGAAGAGGGGCAACTGGGACAGAATCCACTGCCCTGACTGGGACTAGAACCTGAGGTGCTGTTGCCACAGGCGGAGGATTAGCTTATTGAGCCGCAGCACCAGCCTTTATTTTATTTGAAGGCAGAACTACAGAGAGGCAGAGGCAGAGAGGAGAGAGGATAGAGAGAGAGGGAGGGAAGAGAGGAGGGAGGGAGAGAGAGAGAGAGGGGTGTCTTCCATCCGCTGATTCACTCCCGAGGTGGCCACAATGGCTGAAGCTGCGCTGATCCAAAGCCAGGAGCCAGGAGCTTCCTCCAAGTTGCCCAGACAGGTGCAGCAGCCCAAGGACTTGGGCCATCATCTGCTTTCCCAGGCCGTGGCAGAGAGCTGGATTGGAAGTGGAGCAACCAGGTCTCAAATCAGTGACCACATGGGATACCGGCACTGCAGGTGGCAGCTTTACCCATTACACCACAGTGCCAGCCCCACACCTTTCCTTAATTTTGAAATAAATGAGCATTTCCTTCCCAAGGTGTTTTGCAATGAGATGAGATGCATGAACTGTAGAAATGAAAAAGCAGGCTCTTTGGAGTTGGAAATATCTGAATTCAAGTATAAAATGCACCTCAACTATGTACTTAGCCAAGCGAGATCTCTGAGTCTCAGGTGCCCTATATAAAAAAATTGAAAACAATGAAACTACTTTCCCATGATATATTTTTATGACATAAGATAATATAGATAAGAATAATATTGTATAAAGTGCTGTATCAATACTAAAAGTAATTATGCTAGCTTGGGAAGATCAGTCAGGGTAGAAAGCATGTGAAGGGGCCGGCGCCATGGCGCAGTAGGTTAATCCTCTGCTTTCGGCGCTGGCATCCCATATGGGTGCCAGTTCTAGTCCTGGCTGTTCCTCTTCCAATCCAGCTCTCTGCTGTGGCCTGGGAGAGCAATAGAAGATGGCCCAAGTCCTTGGGTCCCTGCACCCACATGGGAGACCAGGAGAAGCTCCTGGTTCCTGGCTTCAGATTGGCGCAGCTCCGGCCATTGCAGCCAACTGGGGAGTGAGCCAACGGAAGGAAGACCTTTCTCTCTGTCTCTCCCTCTCACTGTCTATAACTCTACCTCTCACAGAAGTAAATAAAATCCTTTATAAAGGAAGGAAGGGAGGAAGGAAGGAGGAAGGAAAGAAAATTCAGTATCTGGGGCAGGCACTGTGGCATAGCAGGTAAAAGTTGCTACCTGAGATGCTGGCATCCTATATGGGAGACGGTTTGAGTCCCAGCTACTCCATTTCTGACCCAGCTCCCTATTAATGCACCTGGGAAAGCAGCGGAGAATAGCCCAAGAGCTTTCTCTCTATCTCTCCCTTTCTCTGTAACTCTGCCTTTCAAGTAAAGAAATAAATCTTTAAACACAAAACAAAACAAAACAAAAACCCTTAGTATCTTCACGTTGATTAGAAGAAAGGTCTGAGACCTTTAGAAAACACTAGGAATTTTAATTTGTTTCCTATGATATACATGTAATAGCTTTCAGTGATGACCTTGTCAAAAGGAACTGTCTACATTAAAAAAAAAATCAGTTGTGGCCAGTGCTGTGGCTTCGTGGGTTAAGCCACTGCCTGCAGTGCCAATGTCCCATATAGGCACTGGTTTGAGTCCCAGCTGCTCCACTTCTGATCCAGCTCTCTGCTATGGCCTGGGAAAGCTATAGAAGATGGCCCAAGTCCTTGGGTCCCTGCACCCATGTAGGAGACCTGGAGAAGCTACTGGCATCTGGCTTTGGATTGGTGCAGCTCCGGCCATTGTGGCCAATTAGGAGTGAACCAGTGGATGAAAGACCTCTCTCTCTCTCTTTCTCTCTGCCTCTCTTTCTCTCTGTGTGTAACTCTTTAAAGTAAAATAAATAAATAAATAAAAACCACATCAGTTGCGGTAGTATCATACTTGCTGTACTTCCCTTACAGTAACTCATTTCCCTGGACAATAACCATGAAGTTCCTGTTTTAGCTCCCTCCTACCAGGAAGGTTAGAGAAAGTCACCTTTGAGTTGAGTTGCCTAATAATAATAATAATGCCAGTGGGGTCTATTTCTATAGGTTTGTGGCTTAAACCTGTATGTGTGTGCTTTCACATATCCTGTTTCACTAGGGGCAGAAGTGATGGCAACCAATAATGTGGTGTGGGACAATAAAAAACAGGCTACGAAGGACAATGAACTTTGAAATTCCAAACAGAAGAAATGTCAAAGCTATATTCCATATAGGTCAGAGGAGGCTAGAACATGAGTAGGAAGGGTCCAAAGTTTATCATTTATCTGGCCTAGAGAACACATTAAGAAGCAGTTTGGGGGCCGGCGCTGTGGCGCAGCAGGTTAAAGCCCTGGCCTGAAACGCCGGCATCCCATATGGGCGCCGGCTCTAGTCCTGGCTGCTCCTCTTCAGATCCAGCTCTCTGCTATGGCCTGGGAAAGCAGTAGAAGATGACCCAGGTGCTTGGGCCCCTGCACCCACATGGGAGACCCGGAAGAAGCTCCTGGCTTCAGATCGGCGCAGCTCTGGCTGTTATGGCCATCTGGGGAGTGAACCAGCAGATGGAAGACCTCTCTCTCTCTACCTCTCTCTGTAACTCTTTCAAATAAATAAAATAAAACCTTTTTTTTTAAAAAAAAAAAAAAAAAAGAGGAAGCAGTCTGGGGGGTGAGTGTTGTGGTGGAGCAGGTTAAGCTGTCTGCATCCCCTATCAGAGTATCATTTTCAAGTCCCATCTACACTGTTGCCCATTCAGCTTCCTGCTGCTGCGCTGGGAAGAGGGGGGATGATAGCCCAAGTACTTGGGTTCTTGCCACCCACAGGGGAGACAATGGGAATTCCAGGCTCCTGATTTCTGCCTGGCCCAGCCCAGGCTGTTCCGGGCATTTGGGGAGTGAAAGAGCAGCTGAAAAATCTCTGCCTTCCAAACAAATAAAATAAACATTAAAAAAAAAGCCATCTTTAAAAAAAAGTTTGAGGAATTAAGATTTTGAAGAGTTCAGGTCAGGTTCAGAGTCCAACAGTAAGCAGAAGGGCCTGGAAAGTCTGATCAGTAGCTTAAGATTTAAGTAGGTCAGTTGGCTTTAGAATCTGCTGGGGAGACAAGCAGAAGAAATGAACACTGACAAGACAGGAGTGAGCAGCATTGTCTACACAGGCTGGCTGCTGAGAACACTGGATGGAGGAAAATGACTGAGATCAGCTAGGATCAAGGAAGCAGATAAAAGAGTTGGAGTCTTGGACATGGAAATGATGGGAGTTAACCCTTAAAAGTGTGGGAGTTCAGGCACAGCTAGAAGACAGAACCCAGGCCCTGATTCAGCACCAAGAGGCAGAATTTAGATACCAAGAGATAAAATGAGCTGCAGATGGACTGGTTCAACAAGCTGGAGAGGGGATGATGTAGGCCCACTGTGGTAGTAACTGTTAATTTGCTTCTCATCTAGATCTGGAACAGGTAGTGGGGCGTGGACAGGAAGTACTCCCTAGAAAGATGAACAAGTATTTGTCCTAGAACAGACATGTGCAACGCACAGAATTCTCAGAAGTCGGAGTCCACACCTGTCCAGAGCTTCAGCTTCCTCACACATGAGATGGATATGACAATAGCTGCTTTACCTCCTTCTTATATTGGTCAGGAAAAACACGAGTTGGTGCATTGCAAAACACTCTATGAACTGGGAAGGGTTTCAGAAATATAACTTGACTTTTTGTGCTTTGTGGACTACGGCCCTATAATCCAAAATTCTTCTTTTTATCCAGTTAAGACCATGGCTTCATTCACTGTGGTGATGCTGGGCTTAGCCAGGATCCAATGGAGCAAGTAATTCCTCCTGTGGTATCAGCGCTTCCTGACAGTGGAGAGTTAACAGGATGTATTCTTAGGACCAGTTCTCCTTGGGAATGGCAATTCAAGCACCTTCCAAATTTAGTCTCACAAAGAAGAGTAGATTACTATAGTGAGCAATAATGAGTCACAGGGAGCCCAGTTTCATGCCCTTGCTACTGAACAATGCAGAGGAAGAAAACAGGGGCTGAGAAAAGAAAGGGACCAAGAAATGGCAGAAACTCCAAGCGCCAATAAAATTCTTTCAAATAAAAATAGCTATCACAGATATTCCCAAATACCATGCATGAAAGCACATTTCCAGGAATTAAGTGGTTTGTATGATTAAGATAGAAAAATTTAAATACAATCTGATTGTCTAAACATTGCCAGCTCAGACTGACCAGAATGAGATCCTTTAGGTAGGGGCACACAAACAAAATGCAGCATTTCATCTTGCACCGTGTCTCTCCAGGCTTGGCCTCAGGAAGGCCTCAAAGAGCAGACCTAACACCAAACACTGGAATCTCGTTCCTGTCAGGACACACCTCAGCCATTTCACTCTGCACAATGTTCTTCCTAACAAAAGAATTAAAGTCCCAGGTATCATTTCTGAGTAACTCTGAGAGGCAGCAGAGAGGCTAGTGGAAACAGCATTCTGAGAGGACACAAAACAAATTCTGCAGGATTTTCACTGTTGAATTTCATTCCTTGCCAACTCTAAGATTGTTAAGAGTAAAAGCCATTTTGTGGGGCAGGCATTGTACACAGTACATTAAGCCACTCCCCAAGATACTGGTGTCTCATATGGACACCAGGTGGCAGAGACCTGGCTGCTCTACTTCTGATTCAGATCCCTGCTAATGCATCCAGGAAAGAAGCAGCAGATGGCCCAAGTGCTTGGGTCCCAGCCACTAATGTGGGAGATCCAGATGCAGTCCTGGCTCCTGGCTCCTGGCTCCTGGCTCCAGCCTGGCTCAACTCTGGCAGTTGTGGCCATTAGGGGAGTGAACCAGAAGATGGAAGCACATGCGCTCTCGCTCTCTCTCTCTCTCTGTTTCAAAGAAATGAATAAAATTTTTTTAAAAAATCCTTTTGTGCTTCCCCTCTGTAGAAAACTTAAGCAGGGACTATTTTTTAGACTAAACGCAACTGTCTAAGATCAATTATGGGATGTGATGCTTTTCCTCATCTCCAGGGAAAGCTATGCTGAAAACTAAAATACGAATACTGTCATGCTTAAGTATTTCAAAAAGGAATGTACTTCCCAATCTCTATCTATTGCTATGTTTTACTGTTACAGGATCTGATTTTCCTCACAGTTCAGTATGAAGGAACACACATGAGGATCTACCTTGCCAGAATTTTACATTTTATCTGAATTTTAAGAAGCTATAAAAGGGGGGCACGCTTTGTGGCACAGTGGGTTCAGCTGCTGCCTGGGACCTCCACATGCCTTATCAGAGTGTATGAGACTGAGCCCCACCTCTGCTTCTTCTTCTTCTTTTAAACAGAATGCTTGTTATATATATTTTTAAAAGATGTATTTATTTATTTTGAAAGTCAGAATTACAGAGAGAGAGGGAGGGAGGAGCACACAAACACACAGAGATCTTCCATCCACTGGTCCACTCCCCAGATGGCTCACTGGCCAGCACTGAGCAGGCAGAAGCCAGGAGCTTCATCTTGGTCTCCCATGAAGGTGGCAGGGGCCCAAGCTTCTGTTGCTTTTCCCAGGCACATTAGCAGGTAGCTGGATAGGAAGTGGAACAGCCAGGAATCGAACTAGCACCCATATGGGATGCCAATGTTGACGGTGCCAGCCCCCACCTCTGCTTCTGACCCAACTTCCTGCTAATGTGCAAAGGCAGCAGGTGACAGCTCAAGTACTTGGGTTCCTGTGACCCATGGAGGAGACCTAGATGGAGTTCCAGCTCCTGGCTTGGCTATTATGGGCATTTGGGGAGGGAACCAGTGGATGGGAGCTCTTGCTCTTTCTCTGTTGCATTACCTTTGAGATAAACTTTCCAACAAGTTTTAAAAAAAATATGTAAAAGGAAAATAGTATCCTTCCATCGATTTTAAGAAATGAGGGAACTTTAAAAAGTTCTTGAAAATGGAGTTAAAAAGTTTATTTTGATGCAAAAAATTTGAAATCCATTGGTAATTTTTTCATGATATGAATTTTCCATTAACTTTCTGAAGATTCTTGTTATAGGAGTCACCCTCAGTAAATAATGCAATATTTTGGGGCCGGCACTGTGGCGCAGTAGGTTAATCCTCTGCCTGCAGCGCTGACATCCCATGTGGGTGCCGGTTCTAGTCCCAGCTGTTCCTATTCCAATCTGCTCCTCTTCCAATCCAGCTCTTTGCTGTGGCCTGGGAAAGCAGTAGAGGATGGCCCAAGTGCTTGGGCCCCTGCACCCACATGGGAGGCCAGGAGGAAGCTCCTGGCTCCTGGCTTCGGACTGGCACAGCTCTGGCCGTTGCAGCCATTTGGGGAGTGAAACAACGGAAGAAAGACCTTTCTCTCTGTCTCTCTCTCTCTCTCATTGTCTGTAATTCTGCCTCTCCAATAAAATAAATAAATAAAAAATTCAGTATTTCCTAAGGTGAGAAAGAGCTTTAGAAGGCCAGCACTGTGGCGTAGCAGGTAAAGCCACTGTCAGTGGTACTGGCATCCCATATGGGCGCCGGTTCAAGACCCAGCTGCTTTCTTCTGATCCAGATCTCTGCTACACCCTGGAAAAGCAGAAGAAGATGGCCCAAGTGCTTGGGTCTCTGCTCCTGGCTGCTGGCTCCTGGCTTCAGTTCGGCCCAACTTCAGCCATTGCAGCCATCTGGGGACCAGATGGAAGATCTCTCTCTTCCTCTGCCTCTTTGTAACTCTGTCTTTCAAATTAATAAATAAATCTTTTTTAAAAAGAGCCTTGGAATATGACTTCTCTTAAAAGATCACAATGTTGGGGCTGGTGCTGTGGCACAGCAGGTTAATGCCCTGGCCTGCAGTGCCAGCATCCCATATGGGCACCAGTTCAAGACCCAGCTGCTCCACTTCCGATCCAGCTCTCTGTTATGGCCTAGGAAAGCAGTAGAAGATGGCCCAAATCCTTGGGCCCCTGTACCCATGTGGGAGACCCAGAAGAAGATCCTGGCTCCTGCCTTCGGATCTGCACAGTTCTGGCCATTGTGGCCAATTAGGGAGTGAACCATTGATGGAAGCCCCTCCCCCCTCTCTGCCTCTCCCCTCTCTGTGTAACTCTTTCAAATAAATAAATCTTTTAAAAAATCACAATGTTGAAGGCAAGAACAACATTTAAGGTAGAATCACAACTAAAATTTAGATTTCCTGACTACTTAAGTCAGGGTACATTCCTTATACCATTTAACACAATCTTTTAAAAAACTCATATAAAGAAACTTTGGCTTCTCCTTTCCTACCCCAAACTAGTTTTATTTATTTATGTAAAGATTTATTTATTTATTTGAACAACAGAGTTACAGTGAGAGAGAGGGAGAGATAGAGAGATTTTCCGTCCATTGATTCACTCTGCAAACGGCTGCAATGGCTGGAGCCAATAGGAAGCCAGAAGCCAGGAGCTTCTTCCAGGTTTCCCACATGGGTGCAGAAGTCCAAGCACTTGAGCTATCCTCTGCTGCTTTCTCAGGAGCATTAGCAGGGAATTGGATCAGAAGTGGAGCAGCTGGGACTCAAAATGGTGCCCATGTGGGATGCCAGCACTGCAGGCAGCAGCTTTACCTGATATGCCACAGCACCAGCCCCCATATTAGCTTTAAAAATAAGGTAAGTTGGGGTCCGGAATTGTGGCATAGTGGGTAAAGCCACTCCTTCAACACTGTTACCTGATATGGGCACCAATTTGTGTCCCAGCTGCTGCACTTCTAATCCAACACCCTGATAATGACCTGGGAAAAGCAACAGGGGATGGCCCAAGTGTTTGGGCCCCTGTCATCCATGTGGGAGACCTAGAAGAAGCTCTGGCTCCTGGATTTGGCCTAGCCCAGCTCTGGCCGTTGCAGCCATCAGCAGAGTAAGTCAGCGGATGGAAGATCTCTCCCCCACCCCTTTGTCTCCTCCCTCTCTTTCTGTAACTCTGACTTTCAAAATTAATATTTTTTTAAATAAAGTTTTCATTACTCCAGTACTGTTTCTAAGGGGTTTTGCTTAAAGTTAAGTTTCCTGTCCTCTACATACTCTAAAAGTAGATGGTAATGTTTCACTCACACAGGCCAAAATGACACTCTCAATTAACAGAGTACACTGAAATGCCTAACTCAAGCCTTCAAAAGAGTTTTGTGTAATGGTCTGTGTTAATCTCATTTTGGAACAGTGACAAATCAGATTCTTCTCCGTCTCTAAGACATTACATATTTATTTCTGTGAGAATATGTATTTCTTACTACTCAAGCTCATGAAAAATATGGAATATTTAAACATACATTGTATTACCCTTTTTTTCATACTTGGTTAATTTTCTTGATTTCGGGCCCACTGACCTCCATTTTTTTCTAGGATGCTCATTTCCCCTTCTCCTTCAATTGAATCAAAATATCTGTGGAACTCAATTGCTTCACTAGCGGGCAACAAATTAATGTCTTGTTAGTTGTGTCATAAAAGGGACATTTTCAACAGCATGAGCATATCCATACAAATTTCTTGCGATTTTGAAATGAGAGGGGCAACAGGGGAATTGCAAAATTCAATGTATTATGTTTTACAGCAACATGCTGGTCAGAAAAGAAAATATAACCTTTGAATGAAAGGATTCATGTATGTAAAGATAAATTTGAGAAGACTGGAAAGACTATGATTATGGATTTAATCACCACAAAGTGCACCAAAATAGAACTGGAAGCTGGGGTCTATAATATAAAAGATAGGCATCAGTGTTATTGTGGCACAGTGGGTTAAGCTGCCACCTACAGCGCCATCATCCCATGAAGGCACCGGTTTGAGACCTGGCTACTCCATTTTCAATCCAGCTCCCTGCTAATATACCCTGGAAAGCAATGGAAGATGGCCCAAGTACTTGAGCACATGGACCCACCTGAGAGACCTGGACGAAATTCCTAGCTCCAGCCTGGCCCAGGCCTGGCTGTTGAGGACAGTTGGGGAGTGGACCAGGGGATGGAAGAGCTCTCTCTCTCTGCCTATCTGTCTCCCCCTCTGTAACTCTGCCTTTCAAATAAATAAATCTTTTTTTTTTTTTTTTGACAGGCAGAGTGGACAGTGAGAGAGAGAGAGAGAGAGAGAGAGAAAGGTCTTCCTTTGCCGTTGGTTCACCCTCCAATGGCTGCCCCAGCAGGCGCGCTGCGGCCGGCGCAGGAGCCAGGAGCCAGGTGCTTTTCCTGGTCTCCCATGGGGTGCAGGGCCCAAGCACTTGGGCCATCCTCCACTGCACTCCCTGGCCACAGCAAAGAGCTGGCCTGGAAGAGGGGCAACCGGGACAGAATCCTGTGCCCTGACCGGGAGTAGAACCCGGTGTGCTGGAGCCGCAAGGCGTAGGATTAGCCTAGTGAGCCACGGCGCCAGCAATAAATAAATCTTTTAAAAAGTATGTGTATGTGTTAAAAAATAATATACATAAAATACAAGAGGTATTAAGATTATTAACATTTCTACAAATATGTTCTAACCAATTAATTGTAGTTGTGAGCAAAGATTTGGCTACAGGAATACTCAGTATAGCATTGTTCGTTTATACTACCAAAATTTTGGAAACAATAGGAGTTCTCAATTGGGATTGGTTACATATTTAACATACAGACACTGAAAATGATGTTTTAGGAAATTGGTTATATTTGGGAAGATTGGCTATATGGAAATATGTCTCCAACAAATTATTAAATAAAGAAAAAACAGGGGCTGGTGTTGTGGTATAGCTAGTAAAGCCGCTGCCTACTATGCCAGCAACCCATTTGGGGACCAGTTCAAATCCTGGCTTCTGATCCGGCTCCCTGGTAATGTGCCTGGGAAAGCAGAAGATGATCCAAGTGCTGGGCCCCATGCACCCATGTAGGAGACTCAGATGAAATCCTAGGCTCCAGGCTTCGGCCTGGCCCAGTATGGGCTGTTGTGGCCATTCGGGGAGCGAACCAGCTGATGGAAGATTCTCTAGGTCTCTCTCTCTCTCTCTCTGCCTTTCAAATAAATACAAACAAAAGAAAAAAAAGATTTTAAAACAGAACGGGTACTCTAACATGCACTGTTTGCAGATTTTAAGAAATAAAATTGAATATATGGAAACACACATACATACTGATACACAATATACATAAAATGATACCCCAAAGTGAAGGGCTCAGGAGCAGTTGCAGAAACAAAGTTTCTCTCTGATCTTCTCCTGCTCTCTTGCCCCTTATTCTTCCCTAAGCAAGTCATAGAAAGCAGAATTTCTCTTCCCCAAGGAAGTTCATAGAAACCAGGCCCTTTTACCCAAAAACAGGCCATAAAACCTAGAATTCCCACCCTTACCTTCCCCTGCCTTTCTAAGAACTGGCTATAAAGAAATTCTCTCACCTACCTTGGTTGATTGAAGGTCTGTACCAGAAGGGTTCCTGTCCCATACCCAGGAGAAAGAGCTGCTATAACTGAGAGACCAGGAAGAATCTGAGCAGATGGGCTTTGCTGGATTTACCCACTCAATCTGCTTCCATTCGCTCATACCCTTTGTGTGCAATCCCATGTCTACACCGCAGTCTATGCTTCGTTGAATCTAAGCATAAAAACAGATATTCATACTGGGTCTTTGGATCTTCATTCTGAAGATTCCCACATAACATAAAACTATGATCAAACAAATTATATGTTATGAGCTTTCTCCTGTTCATCTGTCTATTGTTGGCTAACTTCAATAGACTCAGCTATCAAAACTTAAGGAAAGTTTGAACTTACCCACAACATATATGCTTTTATAAATATATAAACATAGCAAAAAATACTGTATAAACATACAGTAAAATGTTAATATTTGATGATTATCTCTAAGAGAGTTTTTGTTCTTCTTCCCCTGATTTATGTAAAATTTTCAAAATAAGATTTGTTATTTTTATATGGAACAGTAAATATTTAATATCACTAAATGATTTTTAAAAGAACATTGGGGGCCGGTGCCGCGGCTCACTAGGCTAATCCTCCGCCTAGCGGCACCGGAACACCGGGTTCTAGTCCCGGTCGGGGCACCGGATTCTGTCCCGGTTGCCCCTCTTCCAGGCCAGCTCTCTGCTGTGGCCCGGGAGTGCAGTGGAGGATGGCCCAGGTGCTTGGGCCCTGCACCCCATGGGAGACCAGGATAAGTACCTGGCTCCTGCCATTGGATCAGCGTGGTGCGCCGGCTGCAGCGCGCCGGCCGTGGCGGCCATTGGAGGGTGAACCAACAGCAAAGGAAGACCTTTCTCTCTGTCTCTCTCTCTCTCACTGTCCACTCTGCCTGTCAAAAAAAAAAAAAAAAAAGAACATTGGGTAGTGAGCCTATGGAAGTTTTCAATCTTTAGAGTCTAGAAGCCATGAGTTAAAAGAACAAATAAGTTTGAAGAATGAAACTAATTAAATTTATGGTTAATGACTCCTTTAAAAAGACAGAAATGCTTGAGCACATCTCAAATGAAGTCGCTGTCACACATGGAGCAATTCACTTTCAGAAACTCCATGCACAAGACAGAGGGAAGAACAGGGAGTGAGAAAAGAAAGGGACACAGAAATTGCTATCGCTGTCAAAGAATGAAAAATAGGCTGAACAGGTCATCACTCTGACCCAAGGGCACATTTCTGATGTCCTCATCTTTTCAATCATTCCATCAATTCACTTTTCTGATAGTGATTATACACAAGGCTATGTAACAGATAAACACATGAGACGGTGTTTGACAATTGAAGCCATTCCATTTTCTATTTCTTTGTAGCAAATAGTTCTTGAGATGGGCAAGATACCCTTGTGTTTTTAGCATCTGTTTATATTTTTTTGTTCTTGTGCGTATTACTTACGCAAAATACACCCTGGTTATCAGTGACCTATCCTTGAGTAAACACTGTGGCTAAAAGAAACACACACACACAAAGTTTTTCACTTCAGCTTGACTTTTCTTTAAACACGTAAGTAACTACTGCTCAATGATCATTCCAATTTGTCTTTTCCTTTTTTTCCTTCATTTTGGTTAGGTAGTTGGGGGTCCAGTCCTACCTTTGCCATTAATATTTGTGCAATTTTAGGCAAGCTACTTTGTCTTAATGAGACTATACTTTTGGTAGAGTTACAGACAGAGGAAGGGAGAGGCAGAGAGAAAGTTCTTCCATCTGCTGGTTCACTTCCCAAAGGGCAGAAACAGATGGAAGTGGGCGGATCCAAAGCCAAGATCCAGGAGTTTCTTCCAGGCCTCCCATGCGGGTGTAGGGGCCCAAGTACTTGGGACATCTGCTTTCTCAGGCCATAGCAGAGAGCTGAATCGGAAGAGGAACAGTGGGGAGTAGACCTGGCACCCATACTAGGTGCTGGCACTGCAGGTGGAGGCTTAGCCCATTATGCCACAGCACTGGCCCCTGTATTTTTTTTTTTCTTTTTTGACAGGCAGAGTTAGTGAGAGAGACAGACAGAAAGGTCTTCCTTTTTCCGTTGGTTCACCCCCCAAGTGGCTGCTTCGGCCAGCGCATTGCACTGATCTGAAGCCAGGAGCCAGGTGCTTCCTCCTGGTCTCCCATGAGGGTGCAGGGCCCAAGGACCTGGGCCATCCTCCACTGTACTCCAGGGCCACAGCAGAGAGCTGGCCTGGAAGAGGAGCAACCAGGACAGAATCCGATGCCCCGACTGGGACTAGAACCCAGGGTACCGGCGCCACAGGTGGAGGATTAGCCTAGTGGGCCGTGGCGCTGGCTCCCTGTACTTTTGATTTTATTTTTAGTGAATTCGCCTGATCTAAGGGCCAAGAATGGGATTTTGGTACGTTTTAAAGACTCTTTCCATTATACCAAAGCTGCTTTTTCCGTAAGTACAGAATGTTTTATAACTTTAAAACAGACATCCAAAACAGGTAATTCTTTAATCCCTTAGGCTGAAAGTTACTGCACATGATATATAATTTTAAGAAGGAAGCACAATAATCAATACCTAAAAACCTCATTTAATATATTAAAAAAAGTTTGGGGCCAGCGCCGCGGCTCACTAGGCTAATCCTCCGCCTAGCGGCGCCAGCACACCAGGTTCTAGTCCCGGTCGGGGCGCCGGATTCTGTCCCAGTTGCCCCTCTTCCAGGCCAGCTCTCTGCTGTGGCCAGGGAGTGCAGTGGAGGATGGCCCAGGTGCTTGGGCCCTGCACCCCATGGGAGACCAGGAAAAGCACCTGGCTCCTGGCTCCTGCCATCAGATCAGCGCGGTGTGCCGGCTGCAGCGCACCGGCCGTGGCGGCCATTGGAGGGTGAACCAACGGCAAAAGGAAGACCTTTCTCTCTGTCTCTCTCTCTCACTGTCCACTCTGCCTGTCAAAAAAAAAAAAAAAAAAAAAAAAAGTTTGCCCTCCTTAAATCTAATAAATTTAAATCTAAACATGAGTTTAATATGAAACCACATTTGAAAAGGCTGCCAGACATTTCAGCACTAGAATATTAACTACCACAGAGAGGAAAAAAATGAGGACACACACTAAATATGTATAATCAGATTACTTCAAAAAGTTCATGTGCAATGTATATTATTACAAAAACTATGCTTGGATTTCAGAATCTTTCTGCACCAAATTATTTTATTAGCCTATCTTTCTATGGACACTTTGAAGTACTCTTGTATAAAATCATAGAATCTTGAAGTCAGAATGGCTTCTAAAAGTCATTTAGATTAGTAGGCCTCAGTGTGGAATTTCATGGGTTTACAAAGGTTTTATAAAAGCAACAAAGGCAGATCACACACGGAAGTGTCAGCTTTTTAATTTGACAAATAAGGATATTTAAAAAACCACAGGGGTGGGACTGGCCTTGTGGCAAAGCAGGTTAAGCTGGCACCTGCAACATCACTGGCATCCCATATGGGAGTGCTGGTTCATGTCCTGGCTATTCCATTTCCAATCTCTGCTAATGTGCTGGGGAAGGCAGGAGATGATGACTCAAGTGCTTAGGTCCCTGCCATCCACGTGGAAGAACCAGATGGCATTTTGGGCTCCTGGTTTTGGCCTAGCCCAGCCCTGGCTGTTGTGGGTATCCGGAGAGTGAACCAGCGGATGGAAGAGCTCTGTCGCTCTCTCTGAGTCTTTCTCTGCCTTTTACTCTTTAAATCTTTTTAAAAAAATTATAAGTAATCAATCTTTAAAAAAAAAAAAACTCAGGGATAAGTGTTTGGCATGGAGGTTAAGAAGCCACTTGGGATGCCTATATCCCATAATCAGAGTGCCCAGGTTTGAGTCTGGGCCCTGCTTCTGATCCTAGCTTCCCATTGATGCATACTAGGAAGGCAGCAGGTAATAGTTCATGTATTTGGGGCCATTTTCCACTGCCTTCCCAGTCTCCTTAGCTGGGACTTGAACTAGCACATGTTCTAGCTGCACCATAACACTACCCCTATACAAGGGTATTCTACTGGGAATTACTAGTCTGCTCCATGTGCATCCTCTGTCCTCTGTCCCCCAACTGCAAATTGAGCATTTGTATTACTATACCAAAAAAAAAAAAAAAAAAAAAAAAGTAAGAAAAAAAGTTCATACCCCACCCCCTAATGGGGAACTACTGAATGTGAAGAGCCCATTAAATGTTGGATGGCTATGACAGAAAATCAGCAGAATAGTAATTATCCTTGGAACCTTTAAGATAATTAAACTTTGCTTTAAAGCAATTTTTTAGGGCAGAATCTAACAGTACAAGATTTTAAGTGGGCAACAGCATGCTTCAGGTTCACCAAAAGAGCATTACTAATGCCGCTGATTTGAAGTCAGGCACTCTGGGTTTTGGTCCTGCCTTAAAACTGCATACTAGGGGGCTGGCGCTGTGGTGCGACTGCTCCACTTCTGACCCAGCTCTCTGCCATGGCCTGGGAAGGCAGAAGGTGGCTCAAGTCCTTGGGCCACTGCTTTTGGCACAGAGTTTCAAATGCTGCTGCTTGAGATCCCTCTATCCCATACTGGATGGCCTGAATTCAACTCCCCATTCATTAAAAAAAAAAAAAAAAAAAAAGATTTGTTTTAGGGGCTGGCACTGTGGTGTAGTGGGTAAAGCCACTGCCTGCAGTGCCGGCATCCCATATGGGCACCGGTTCAAGTCTTGGCTGCTCCACTTCAGATACAGCTCTGTGCCATGGCCTGGGAAAGCAGTACAAGATGGCCCAAGTCCTCGTGCCCCTGCACCCACATGGGAAGACCCAGAGGAAGCTCCTGGCTCTCAGCTTTGGATCGGCACATCTCCGGATATTGTGGCCAATTGAGGAGTGAACCAGCGGATGGAAGACCTCTCTGTCCCTCTGCCTATCCTTCTCTTCCTCTCTGTAACTCTGGCTTCCAAATAAATAAATAAGTAAATCTCTTAAAAAATATTTTTTTAAATTTATTTGCAGGCAGAGTTACACACAGAGAGAGGAAGAGACAGAGAAAGGATTTTCCATCCACTGGTTTACTCTCCAGATGGTGGCAATGGCTAGGGATGCGCCAGACCAAAGTCAGGAGCCAGGAGCTTCTTCTGGGTCTCCCATGTGGGCGCAGGGCCCAGGCACTTGGGCTGTCTTCAGCTGCTTTCCCAGGTACATTAGCAGGGAGCTAGATCACAAGTGGAGCAACCAGGACTCAAACCCTGGGCCCCCTATACTATGTCATGTTGGCATTGCACTCCAAAGCTTTACCCTCTACATCCCAACGCCATCCCCAACCCTAATGCCCGCCCTGCCCCTGCCCAGATTCACTTCTGATCCACCTTCCTGCTAGTGTGCATCCTGGGGGGCAGCAGGTGACAGCTCAAGTACTTTGGTACCTACCACTCATGTGGGACTACCTGCTCCTGGTTTCAGTCTGATCCAGCCCTGGCTGTTGCTTGCATTTAGGGAGTGAACCAACAGGATGGAAAATCTTGATATCTGTTATTCTCCTTTCAAATAAGTTATAAATAAATAAACTTTTATATAAAAATAAAAAGTACACTTTTAGAACTCAGGGGTTTCAGTCAGATAATAGCATCAGCCATGGGCTCTCTTGTGAGCATTATCACACTCAACCTTCCCAGATCAAATTTCTTAAATCCCAAAGAGGTCAAGACCTGCCTCTGATGAATTTCTAGTTAAAAAATAAAAATAAAAACCATCTAAGACTGCAACCGTTGTCAATCTTAACTTGTAAGTTATTTCTACCCTTTTTATTTGGGGTCAGTCCAAGCCTTCAACATGACAGACTGGCTCCTTCGTTTTTTTTTTTTCCTTTTGGTGAAAGGCAACAATACCAACTTGTACTATGTGCAGTGTTTTACGCTGTTGCAAGCTTTATTTCTGTTGATTTTATTTATCACTAATACTCAGCATGAAGCAGGTATTGGGTCTTACTCTTGAAAATTAAGTGTCCGTGGGGAAACACGAAAAAAACGGCGGGGAAAGTAATTTCTACTTCTCCCTTCCCCCTCCTGTACAGAGAGGGTCTAACACTCCGCTGAGCGAATTCCAATTAGTAGGAGGATCTGGCCCGGCTCTGCTAAACCAGGAGCCTTGACCAAGTCTCCCAAACGCAGCCCTCCTGGAGTGCCTTCCTCTTCCCCTCCACCAGAGGCGACAGCCTCTTTCCCAACACAAACTGGGCTGGAAAAGGCCGGTCCCGGGGAGTAGTCTGAAGAAAAGATGAAAGGTTAACAGCCCCCTCAAACAAAGAGCAAAAGTCAGTGCTCAGCCCCAAAGGAGGCCTGAACCGTCCATCTGCCACGAAAATCGAAGGCGACGCCTCCCATGGTCTCAAGCCCCGGGCCGCGTTGCCTCACCGACACCGGGCAGTCTCGGAAGTACCTAAACCGCAACAAGAGCGGACTTGCCGACGGCCGGAAGTGGAAGTGAGCCCGAGGGCGGGGGGGGGCGGGGAGAGGGCAGGCCATGACACGCCTGCGCAGTCGGCAGGCGTCGCAGCGCTCATGCGCAGCTGGGAGGGGACGGAGTGACGCTCGCAGCGTGGGCCTAGACTCTCACGGATCCGGTTCCGCCCTCTCTCTCGCTGCCGACCCTTTGGGGCTAGCGCCTGAGATCCCTTTCCCAGAGTGCTCTGCGCTGTGAAGAAGCGGCTCCCGGGGACTGGGGGCATTTTGTGTTGGCTGAAGCCGGAGTAACAAGATGGCGGCGTCGGCGGAGTGACAGGGGTCCCTTCGGCCCGGAGCCGGCGGCACTGGTCGCAGCGGTATCGCCAGCCTAATTTCACCGCGCCTCTTTTCCAGCCAGCGACGTCGCCGCGAAAGCGAGGCAGCGGCAGCCGCCCAGAAACAAGTGGCCCAGCCTCGTAACCGCGAGAACTGCCTCACAATCGGCGGCCTGGCAGAAAGAAACCTGACTGAGCGGCGGTGATCGGGTCCCCGTTGGCCGATTCTGGGCCCTATAACGCCGGGAAAAGCCTCCGTTTCCGCTTCCTGCCGCCCTCCTCCGCAGCCTTGCCCCGTGGACGAGCCTCCGAGGCCTCCGTCGTCCCCTCTGAGGTGTCGGGGCTTTGCCCCAGCCTCCATCTTCGTTTCTCAGGATGGCGAGCAGCAGCGGCTCCAAGGCCGAATTCATTGTCGGAGGGAAATACAAACTGGTACGGAAGATCGGGTCTGGCTCCTTCGGGGACATTTATCTGGCCATCAACATCACCAACGGCGAGGTAATCTCTCGGGGTGGGGTTCGCGGTAGCGCTGCGCCTTGGCTCGCCCCCTCCTCAACCCCAAAAGTGCCCGGCCTCTTCCCCCACTCGCTCGCCCGCCCGCACGCACGCACTGGGGAGTCCGGAGGGAGCCAGTTTTCCTGGCTTAGGAGCCTCCCCCGCTCTCTTGCCCTAAAAGGAAAAGAACCCGATGGAAACGTTGAGTGAACCATTAAGTTTCCCAGCTTGTTAAAAATGTCCCCGGGTCGAACTTTTTTTTTTTTCTTTTTTCCGGAAACCATCATTTAAGATGGGAACGACAGAATCCTAGTCTTGTGGTCCCCATGTTTTTCTAAATACTTTTCATATTCTACAGGGTTCTTGGGCCCCTTAGGGCCGCTTCCTGTCTCCTGGTTCCTCCCGAATCTTTGCTCATGTCCCGAGGTTGCTTCTTTTTCTTGCCTGTGTCATTTTCCTGCACTTTAGAAGATGTGCGGGTTTCGTCACTACCCCCTGAAGAGGCCTTTGAGGCCGGTCGCCTCCCTTTGTAATTGCAGAGAGAGCTTTCTCTTGCCAGCCTTTCACTTCCTCCTCGTCGTCGCGACTTGGAGCCTTGCTAATGCCCCCTCTCCTTTCCCAAGTGACATTGACTTCACGGGGATGTTGATGCCATCGTCCCGTCTTTCCCCTGCAGGAAGTGGCAGTGAAGCTAGAGTCGCAGAAGGCCAGGCATCCCCAGTTGCTGTACGAGAGCAAACTCTATAAGATTCTTCAAGGTGGGGTTGGCATCCCCCACATACGGTAAGAACCCTTTAGCACCTCGGCGATCCGCTGAGGGAAGTCGGAAGAGGGAAGTGGGAAGAGGCAGGTAAAGGGACTAGGAAATCCGGGTCTTGGTGTTCGAGTACCTGGGGTCCCTATAGCCGGTGGTTTCCTGTGACCCGTGTCACCTCAATCACAGTAAATTTTAGTTTGCCAGCTTAGTTTAAAATGCCAGTTGCTTGCCCTCAGCTCGGTTTAGCGTCCGTCGTTCCCCCTCTGTGGGGCCTTCTGGTGTGCAGCGAGGTATGCGGTCGCCTTTGATCCCTCCGCTGAAGGGTTGGCGGCTGCTCGCGTTACGGCGGCACCTCTGATGTCCTTAGGTTTGGCCAGCGGAGTGTATTTGAAGGTGCTGAAGTGACCCAGCTCGGCCAGTTCGGGTTGCTATTGGAGCTGGCTTGGGAAATGGCTGCTCTTTTGTTGTGTTTTTGTTCCAACATGTCTTCCTCCTCCGCTTAGAAAATGGCGGAACGACATGACTCAACCCCATATTCCTGCCCTTTTCTCAGCTTGAGTTCACAAGTCATGCTTCTTTGATTCCCCTTTAGCAGCCCTGAGTGGATTAACCCCTTGAAAAGCCAAGAATAAAGCTACAGGAGGCGATGGGGTTCAAGGAATGAGATGGCATAATGACGGTGTGTGTGCTATCTGCAGCAGATGCGGCACCAAATTGTTAAAATTACACTTTGTAAAATCTTTTGTATTTCTCTTAAAGGTGCCAGTTATTGTTTCCTTCCTTGAATGTTAATCTTTGGTACATTTTAGTCTGTATTAAATTTTTATGGGTAATAGCAAAGGCAATTTGAGCTGCACCAACTATGTTGAAGTTTGCTCCACTCTAATCAGTTGTATTAAGGAAGCTTAATCACTAATCACTTAACCACGGTTTGATAAGTAATTTTGACCTGTTGAGTAGTTTTGTCAGTAAAACTTCACATCAGGGGAATCATGGACTTCCGCAGGATGGCTTATGTGAATACAAATAGAAATGGTAATCAGAATAAATGATGACCAGATGAAAATGACATTGTATTCTCTTTAATGATTAACATAACAAACTATAGTTTAATCCCAATCGGTTTATTAGTAGCACTCCGAAATATTTGCAAAACGATCCAGAACAGTTGAAAATTAAATGAAATATTTACTGTGACAGTTTTTATTCAAATCGTGAACCAAGAGCAGGATTATGTTAGTTCTGATGTGGAAGCTACCAAAATAACAACTGTTTTTGTTTTTTGATTTTTTTGTGTGTGTGTGTAACAACTGTTTTTGAAAATAATTGTAATGCAGTCAGATACTTCTAGTGGTGAAATAGAGTGGTAAAATGTACTGTTGTTTATAAGTGGTGTAGTAGTTATTTGGAAAAAGTCTCGCATTTATGAGGCAAAGATGAATGTGAAATTTGAAATGATCCAGATTTGATATTTTTAAATGATTATAATCCCTTGGGAGAAGCTGGGAAAATAAGATCCCTAGGCCTTACTAGTTTGCTTTCCCCATCACTAGTTTTTCCTAGAATTTCATATATATGGAATCATACACTATGAGGTCATTTGTGCCTGTCACCTTTCACTTAGCATAATACTTTTGAGATTCAACCATGTTGAGAGATTTTATAAATTTTGCAAAAACAGATTGCATCTAAAGTATTTGAAATAATTTCCAAAAAGCATTTAAGAATGGCACTGATAGAGGCCAATGAGGACAATGGGTAATATACCGAATAGGCACATAAATAAATGAAGTTAACTTGTGAGAAGAATAACAGTTGCCTATTATGAGATGGTGAGTGCAGAGTTAATGGTAGTTTTAAGATTTATGTGGGTGGAGCTGAAGAGATGAACCGGGCTTTCAAATTAAGGCTTCCTGGGAGTGAAGATGGGGGATTTCAGGGTCTGGCTCCGAGAAGAAAGCTTGGTGAACTACTGTGGAGGGTGACTGCAGTCTTTAAGCAGCTTGTAGTAGTGAGGGGCAAGGGTGTGGGTAAATCTGCGTTAGTAATGATAGGATCAGGTACACAGAGACAAAGGTGGTTTATTTGTTTTAAGGTGGACTATGACAGGTTTCTCCACTAAAGTAGAAAGGTTAAAATTTACATAAACCTTCTCTGGGTAGCAGTATTGTTCAGTCCTCCAAGTTTAATTCCCCACTAATTCTGTATCACCTGTACACAAGATACTTGGTAAATATTAAGTTGACTGGGTAGTTTTAGCCAGATTAAATAAGGCATTGTTGTAGAAGTATTGACATTAATTTTTTTAAAATTTGGATTTTTGCCACATTTTTTCACAGTATGCACGCTTCCTCTCCACCCCTCTATCCCTCATATTTTTTGTTTATGGGATTTTTTTTTAAGATCCCTTGAGATATCCTAAAATAAGTGCTGAAAATTACTTGGCCTACAAAGCTGCCCTTCCTAATATATAGTCTTTTATGTATAATTTGAGAGATCTGTTGTTCAGAAATTAGCATGCAGTGTAAAGAGCAAGGATTACAGAATGACACCATCTCTTGGTATTTTTAAGAAGCTGTCCTTGAACCTTGTAAATTGACATTGGGAGTTGACTTAAAATTGCCGTGTTTCTGTTAGAACTCTCCTTTTCATTGTGCCATTCTGAATTGAATTAGCATGTCTTCTGAGGAAACGATTCTGATAAAGAGAAAAAAGTGCTTAAGCAGACAGTTAGATGTTGGAACCTGAGCTCTAGATTTACCGTGGGATATTGACTGTGTTCTTTAGGATCAGTTAATCTGTTAACCTTTGTGGGCTTACTGAGCTTTATGATATTTAAAATGAAAAGAAGATTTTACTAAGCTACTTTCTAATTTTGCTGGAGGGAACGAATGCTGAAGAAAGATTTAGGATTCTCCACCCTTCTGCTGGAAAGCTACTCATTTCCATTTGCTTTTGTGTACTGAGCTTTTGGGTTTTATAAGTGTCCTTTTAATAATAAAGATGTTGACCTAGTTGACTGCAGACCTTTCAGGTCAGGAGTTTTAGTATTATTTTAGTATTATCCAGAGGTAATAGCTGAAAAGCATTTAGTTAGAGTTGAGTCTGGAGCTTTTCTTTGCATGTTAATTTTAGGAATGAGAAACCACACAATTTAAAATGTCATCTGCTCAGGTAAAACATTGACCATTTAGAAAGAATGAAATATTGGAAAATACTTCTTTAGGAAAATTGGGGGGGGGGTGGAAAATTGTTGCTGCCTTGTGTTTTTTAAACATTTTTGGCCTACTATTATGAATGTCAAATGTTCTAGAAGATAGTTACATGGTACTCATTAATCCATTGTCTTCATTGTTAAAAAGTTTAAATTTCAATCTTGTCTTTGGTGCTAAGCCTATATCCTGTGAATAAGATTGTAATACTATTATCAGAGAACAAAAATGACAGCTGCACTAGCTACCTCTTCATTGAAACATTGAGATGTTACAGATGACTAAAATGCATGATGAGAGATGTGATTTTTTAACTGAAAAGTAACTATTCACAGTATAAAAGAAGTGCTTTGTGTTAAACTGGCTTAAGGAATAATGTAATAATGTTGAGTAGCCCAACTCTTCCTCATCCAAATTAGACTTTTGAGTACCCAGGAGTTACTAGCCTTCTCACTCTCAGTTCTCTTGAGCCCTTATCACCTTTATGTCAAGGTCAAATGATGCCTGCTGGTCATACGCCACACCTTTCCATTCCATATTCAAGAGCTATACTTTGCTCCTTCACTTTTTGACATTTGGCTTCATACAAGGAAGCTGAGAAGCTTTTAAATGTACCTAACCCATTAATTTGCTTTTAAGTAGCTGCCCTTTTGAATCCATGGATTGCCCGATAATCACTTCTTTTGGAAGTTATTAGTTTGTAACTTGGAGTAAATATTTGTGAATACGTGTAAAATGTATGTGCTTTCCTTCTTGACTTTCTTCATTTTTATTTATTTCAGAATGTATTTAAGTTGTACCTAAAGTGTAAGTGAGGTTTGCTTGGAGTCTGTTGATGTTTAGTAAGGAGTTTTACTGTCAAAAATTCTCTAAACAGAAAATAAGAATTGAAGACAAGTGTTATAAATTGAATTTTTAAAAATCAGTTGTTGAGTTTAACTGAAGTTTTTCTGAGGTTATATGAATACTTTCATAGTTTCCAATGAATGCATAGTTAAAAAGGCTTTTGTTAGTTTTTCTTCCCAATACAATCTTAGATGGTTCTTAATTCTGTAGAAGTAGGATTAACATGGACTAATGATTGTTTTAATGGGATTTTGTTAAACTGAGGTGAAATTTACTTACAAGGAAATACAGTTTTTTTATTTTTTTTTAAGATTTATTTGATTAAAGAAGAGAGAGAGGCAGAGGCAGAAGACAGTGATTTTCTGTCTGCTGGTTCACTCCCTCAGTGACTGCAACTGCTGGAACTGGGCCCATCCAAAACCAAGAGTTTCTTCCGTGTCTCCCACATGGGTGGCAGAGGCCCTTGGGCCATCTTCTGCTGCTTTCCCAGGCACTTAGCAGGGAGCTGGATTGGAAGTGGAGCACCTGGAACTGAACCACCAGTCATAGGATGCCAGCATAATAGTGGGTAGCTTAAGACACTGCGTCAGAACACTGGGTCCCTACATTTTCTTTTTACACACACACACACACACACACACACACACACACACACATATACTGCTAATCGCTGGTAAGCTACATTATGTGACACCATAAGCTTCTTTTAGTCTTTTGGATTATAGTTTCATGCTTTCTTTTGGGTTGACATTGACTTGATTATATGTAGAATAATAGGTTAGTAGTCTGTTTTACTGTTAGGTACTGTTAGGTTAGATTTTTCTGACAAAACAACCAGGTGGTAGTGGTGAACACTCTGTGGTTATTGATATTTTTGCTTTATTTTTTTTTAAGATTTATTTATTTATTTGAAAGTCAGAGTTACACAAATAAGGAGAGAGAGAGAGAGAGGTCTTCCATCATCTGCTGGTCCACTCCCCAATTGGCCGCAACGGCCAGAACTGTGCCAGTCTGAAGCCAGGAGCTTCTTCCTGGTCTCCCACGTGGGTGCAGGGGCCCAAGGACTTGGGCTGTCTTCTACTGCTTTCCCAGGCCATAGCAGAGAGCTGGATCAGAGATGCCAGCACTGCAGGCAGTGGGTTAATGCCCTAGGCTGAAGTGCCAGCATCCCTTATGGGCACCTGGCTCCGGGCTTCAGTTTGGCACAGCTCCGGCCATTGCAGCCAATTGGGTGAGCCATCAGATAGAAGACCTCTCTCTCTCTCTCTTCCTCTCCTCTCTGTTACATAACTCTGACTTTCAAATAAAAATAAATAAATCTTAAAAAAAAAAAAAAAAGAGTACTGGGGGACAGTGGTGCAGCAGGTTAAATCCCCTGCCTACAGTGCCAGCATCTCTTATGGGCGCTGGTTCAAGTCCCGGCTGCTCCACTTCTGATCCAGCTCTCTGCTATGGCCTGGGAAAGCAGTAGAAGATGTCCTTGGGCCCCTGCACCGGCATGGGAGACCTAGAAGAAGTTCCTGGCTACTGGCTTTGGATTAGCTCAGCAGTTGTTTGGGGAGTGAACCACTAGATGGAAGACGCCCCCCCCCCCCCCGCCCCTACCCGTTCTACTTCTCTCTGTAAATAAAATCTTAAAGAAAAAGAATTAGAATACTGCCTTTCTGTAGTCTGAATGCAATAGGGTTGTGTTGTGGCCACTTTAAGTAGCCACTTTGAAAGTGTACAAAAAGGTTTAGCTGAGGAAAGTACATTCTGATCCTCAAAACCAAAGGAAATGAGGAAAGCAAGGTTGGGATTCCTTGTTTAGGGTTCTGTGTATTGTATCATATAGATGTGAACCTAGAATGGATTCTGTAGTTTGTGATACCAGTTTTCATTTATAAATGGGATTTTGTAAGTTCTGTGAAGTTGCAAAAGTTTTTTAAATGCATCATATGTATTGATAAGATCAGTAGGCTAAAAGATGAGTCTTCTGTTTTCTACAGTAACTTGTTCTAACTTTAAGATATAATCCTTTTTTATTTGTTCTAACATTGATAAATATTAGTGAAATAGGGATTGGTTGATTGAATTCAATGCAGTTAAATTTTTTTTCTCTCAACATGCAAGAAAAAGGTTGGCATTGCACATGGGCTCATTTGTTACAACAATCCTGTAAAAGCCTAGAGCACACAGTTAATGTATAATTTGACTAGATCTTAATGCCTCTTTCATCTGTGCCATGGTTCCCAAATTTTGCAGCACATTAGATTCACAAGAAACTCTTTAAAAAATGACACTGAATTTCTACTAAACTTTTAATTTAATTGATTTGAGGTATGACCTGGATATCCTGTTTTTTTAAAAAACTCCCTAGTTGACTGTGATATACAGCAAAGTTCAGGAACCACATACTATACATTTATACCTCTCTGCCCACTCCCATCAGCCTTTTCCAGGAACTGTGGTTTGATAAGGCTGAGTGTTGCATACCACCTCCTGGAATTCCTGTATCAAAAAGCATGATAGTGGAGAGTGTACTATAATCCCATACAATCTAATGCTTTTATTTCTGAGCAAGTATCTGAAACCATTTTCCTCTTCATGAGTTTCATACGGAAATATTCTTAAAAGATGCATTCTAGAAATTCCTTGAGGAAAAGTTCTTATCTCGCTGATGATCTTTTGTGTTCCAGTACCATTAACTTCACAGCAAAGGCTTTGGATTATGGATGTTAATCAGATTAAGTGCCTACAAGGCTACTTCGAAGAGTTCATGGAAAGTGTGTTATTTTAATTACTCTTTTTCCTTGAATTATTTGAAGAATCCTCTTATTAGCATCTGTTAGTGAGTAGTGTTGCTCTTTTGATATTTCTTCTGGTTCTGGTTCAGCAGTATCAGGAAATTGCTTCTTCTCTCATTTTATTTTATTTTATTTTGACACAGTGGACAGTGAGAGAGAGACAGATAGAAAGGTCTTCCTTTTTCCGTTGGTTCACCTCCAATGGCCGCTGCGGCCGGCGCACCGTGCTGATCCAAAGCCAGGAGCTAGGTGCTTCTCCTGGTCTCCCATGTAGGTGCGGGGCCCAAGGAGTTGGGCCATCCTCCACTGCACTCCCGGGCCACAGCAGAGAGCTGGCCTGGAAGAGGGGCAACCGGGACAGAATCCAGTGCCCCGACCGGGACTAGAATCTGTTGTGCCTAGTGAGCCGCAGTGCCAGCCAGGAAATTGCCCCTAAAACAACTTCTGTAATGAAGAAAAGGTTTTTTGGTTTTTTTTTCCCCCTAAAGGTAGAGAAGATGGTGACACTTGGTGAGGTATAAATCATGTTTTATTTATGCCATCATAAAGTGCATGTGTGAGTGTACAGTGAAGAGATTTACACATAAACTTTTTAAAATTGAAATTGTCCTATGAAGGTTGAATATCCTTTACCCAAAATGCTTTGGACACAGAAGTGTTTCAGGTTCCGAGGTTTTTTGATTCTGGAATATTTGTGTAGACTTTAAAGTTGGTCATTCTCTAATCCAAAAATCTGGAAGGCTCCAAAATCCAAACTTCAGTGTCATATTGGTTTTTAAAAGTTTCAGATTTTGGATTTTAGATTAGATGTCTGTATATGTTTGGTGGTCTAGAAGCTGCTCAGAGTACTTATCTTTTAAATTTCCCTTTATTGCCAAACCATTCTGCCCTTGTGATGGTATTTATAGAGAGGGAAGTATGAGATCAGATTTATTAGTTTATTTACTTGAAAGGCAGAAAGGCACAGACAGATCTTCCATTCACTAGTTCTTCCCAGATGTCAGCAACAGCCAGGTCTGGGCCAGAGCAAAGCCAGGAGCCAAGAACTCAGTCTGGGTGTCCCACATGGGTGGCTGGGACCCAGGTAATTATTTTTTTTAAGGTTTATTTATTTATATGAAAAGCAGAGTTACAGAGAGGCAGAGAGACAAAGAAGTCTTCCATCCACTGGTTCACTCCCCAGATGGCTGCAACAGCTGGAGCTGCGCTATCCGAAGCCAGGAGCCAGGAGCTTTCTCTGGGTCTCCCATGGGAGTTCAGGAGCCCAAGGTCTTGGGCCATCTTCCACTGCTTTCCCAGGCCATAGCAGAGAGCTGGATCGGAAGTGGAGTAGCCAGGACATGAACTGGCGCCCATATGGGATGCCAGCACTGCTGGCAGCAGGCTTACCCGCTATACCACAGCGCTGGCCCCGGACCCAAGTAATTGAGCTGTCACTTGCTGCCTTCCAGCATGCACATTGACAGAAAGCTGGAATCAAGCAGAACCAGAACTTGAACCCAAGCACTCTGATACAGGATGCAGGTATCCCAAGCAGTATCTTAATCATTGTACTAAATGTCTACATCTGAAATCTGATTTAAATGCAACTTTGTTGGAAAATAATAGCATGAATGTTCTGTAGATTTTTATTGTAAGTTTCAAATTTTTTAGGTCTTTAGCTATAGTAGAAGTATTTTTATGCTTTTCTTGGTACCAATTTTAAGATGCTGGACACTTTTCATTGAGCAGACAAAAATGTTGTGATGCTTAACATTCTTTCTGAGCATTTGGCATATAATAGTTGTGAATTCGTCTCCTGAAAATTAGAAAAGATGTCTGATTCTCAAACAGATACGAATGCTTAGTTAACATCAAGGAGTTGGTATACTGATTGGTCCTCAAGTAGTATCTTGAAGCATTTCGAGATGCTTTCAATTGTCAGGTCACTGGGATCCCAGTAAGTTTATTTATGTAGATCCTGCTAAGTCAGTATTTCTCAAACCTCTATCATATGTAATTACCTACAGAGCTTTTTAAAAATGTAGGTTAACAGGGGCCATTGTTGTGGTGCAGCAGGTTAAACTGCCACCTGCAGCACCAGCATTTCATATTAGCTTGTTTGAGTCCCAGCTGCTCTTCTTCCTGTCCAGCTCCCTGCTGATGTGACTGGGAAAGCCGTGGAAAATGGCCCAAATGGCCCCTGTCAACTCACCTGGGAGGCCCAAGTGAAATTCCTGGTTCCTGGCATCAGCTTGGCCCAGCCCTGGATATTGTAGCCATTTGGGGAGTGAACCAGCAGATGGAGGATCTTTTTCTCTTTGTCCCTCTTTGTGACTGCTTTTGAAATAAATTGATTAATAAATTTTTAAATACACCCCCCACAATGTAGATTAACAAATAACCCTGGGTAATTTCTGCTACAGGCCAGAGGACCATGCTTTGAGAAATTCTGTGCAGAGGTTTTAACACGCCATTATATGGAGCTATTGGTGGTAGGGAATTTGGTGAGTGCTGTGGCTTTCATTGGAAATGCTGTTTGTGTTAGTACAGAGTTTCTTAATTGTTGGGGTGATTGCTTTTTGTAGTAAAAGTAACAGGCCTGCCTTTCTGTAATGCTTTATAATTTGCCAAGTAGTTAGACATAGATTGTCATATAACCAGTACTACACCTCTTAATTGGTAGATAGGATTATATTAAGAATCTTTGATCAGTAAGCAGAAACAACTTGGAGTCACAGAGCAAGAACATAATAAAGCCTGGACTAGAATTTTTGTTTCTGGATTGTTAGTCATGTATTATTTGTTCTGTATTACATATTCTTGTGTTGTCTACTCAGCCAGCTTCCCATTCTTAAACCCAACTGCTGGTGTACTGGGCCACTTTTTAGTTGTTCCCTGAAGGACTTCACTTTCATGAGTGTTGCACGGTTCTGTATTTTTTGTTCAGGTTTAAACAGAATTTACACGTAACTGTCTATTCATTCATGGTCTGTATCTTTTAGGTTGTATTTTCCTTTCTATTAGCTTATGTTGACTCTTCTGTTTTCTCCTTTGCTATATATTATATAATATTTCCATTTTATATTTGTTACTTATATATCAGAAATTATATCAAGCTTTGGAATACTAATAGTTCATTGTTTTCTTTACTCCAGTAATTTGAGTGAGTTTTTTTCTGAATATATTTCAAATACCATAAAAATTTATATTTATTTGAAAAGCAGAGAGACAGAGAACAGGAGAGACAAAAGATCTTCCATCCACTGGTTCACTCCCCAAATGGCCGCAACAGTCAGGTTGGACCAGGCTGAAGCCAGGAGCCAGAAACTCCATCTGTGTCTCCCATGTGGGTGGCAGGAGCCCCAGCATTTGGGCCATCTTCTGCTGCATCACAAATTCCGGCCCCCAGGTGATAAAGTGTAAAACCTATCCTGAAAGAAGCCATGTGGTCTCTGAATAGTATACTATGGGATATTTTATAAGGAGTATATTTGATTTCCATGATTTTTTTTAAAAGACTTATTTATTTATTTGAAAGAGAGATCTTTCGCTTGTTCATTTTAATGTACATGTCATCTTTGTCTTTTTTTGAGGAAAGAAGATGAATTACTTACAGCTTGAGAATTTGAGGTTTAAATGAGAAAGTTAGGAAGGGGGCCCACTTCTGATATTTGAGAAACAGGGTAGGTAGTTCTGTCTTGGAGATGTTAAATTTAAGGTGATAAGGTATTCCAAATTTAACTGTCCTGTATTTAAGTTAGCAGAAAATACAATACAGAAAAAGTGAATCTAGACCTAGGAATTGGGATTGAGCAGGATTAGCGTACAAATGGCGAATAGTCAGGATAATGGACTAAATAAAACTAAAGGAAGTCTGTTTTCAAGAGTAGGTAATGTATATCCTAGAGGTAGGGGGAACAACAGAGTTAGATTCCGGGCTTCCACTGCGCTATTGCACTTCCACAGTGCTTCTCTGCTGTCTGAAAAATGAGACTTAAGGCTTAGAGGCTTGGCTGTAAAAGAGCCCACTAAACAGAAGGTGCTTAGTAACACAACTGTTGACTCAGTGGTACGTTCTGAAGATAGTCTAATGAGAAAACAAGCATATAAAATTAAAGGATAACTCACGGGGCCATTTTTAGAGGTCGTTATATGTATGAAACTTGTGCTCTTTGCCAGGGGGGCAGGGTGGTAATGGGGAAGTTCTTAATTTTTATTTATTTATTTTTGTAAGATTGGTTTATTTATTGGAAAGGCAGAGTTATAGAAAGAAAAGAGAACAGAGATCTTCCATTCACTGGTTAACTCCCCAAATGGCTGCAATGGCCAGGGCTGGGCCATGCCGAAGCTAGTAGCCAAGAACAGCTTCTGGGTCTCCTATGTGGGTGCAGGGGCTCAAGGAATTGGGCCGTCTTCTGCTTTTCCCAGGTGCATTATCAGGGAGCTGGATCGGAAGTGGAGCAGCAAGACTCAACTGGCACCTATATGGGATTTCTGCACTGTAGATGGTAGCCTAACCAGCTGTACTACAGCACTGGCCCCAAGGGGTCTTAATTTTTTTTTTTTTCTTTCTTTTTGACAGTGAGAGAGAGAGACAGAGAGAAAGGTCTTCCTTTGCCGTTGGTTCACCCTCCAATGGTCGCTGTGGCTGGCGCACCACGCTGATCCAAAGGCAGGAGCCAGGTGCTTCTGCTGGTCTCCCATGCAGGTGTGGGGCCCAAGGACTTGGGCCATCCTCCACTGCACTCCCGGGCCACAGCAGAGAGCTGGCCTTTAAGAGGGGCAACCGGGACTAGAACCCGGTGCGCCAGCGCTGCAAGGCGGAGGATTAGCCTATTGAGCCGCTTTTTATAATAGAGAAATGGCTGAAACTTTAGAGGAGTGACTAGAACTAGAGGAATATTCAAGAAGTTAATATAGTAGTCCACACATCTTTATTTTTTAAAATTGAAGTGAATTTTCATACAGAAAGTAAGGTAGCATTTTGCAAATTTATCACTCAAAAGGGTATCTCTATTTGACAAAACCAGCTTGTTAAACTTTGAGAGATGAAATGTAACAGCTTGTACACCAAAATTAAAAAATTAAATTAAAAAAAAATGAAATGGTTACCAAGGTAATGCAGGTCAGGGGATCAAAGGTGAAGAGTCACGTATTATCAAAAAAGAAATCTAAAAGGATGGCTTTATCATGATCTCTCATTAGTGTTCCAACAGTGCCTCTGTTTTGGTAAACTTGAACATTTCAGCAGGCATACAAGCAGCTTCTTTGGTAAAAAGGATTTTGCGCGACTACTATTGCTGTTCCCATGATCATCTTCTATAGGTGACAGGTATTGAGAACACAGTAGGTGTGGCTTATTTGGGGTAGCTATTTCCCCTCCACACATCCTACTCCCCCTGGTGACTGAGACCCCTCATACTGCCATTCATACAGCCTGCTGCTGCACATTCATCCTGGGCTCAGACATCTTTGTTTTTTGTTTTGTTTTAAGGGAAAGAGTTTATTTGGGGAAACTCGAAAGACTGGAGGGAAGGGGTGAAGAAGGAAAAGGAGAAGGAGAGCATAAGAGAGATCAGGAGACGGGGAGAAGGAGAGAGAGAGAGAGGAGAGGAGAGGAGAGGAGAGGAGAGGAGAGAGAGAAGGAGAGTAAGACAGAGAAAGTTCAGGAGACAGAGAGGAAGAGAGTGAGAGAGACTCGTGTTCAAGAATAGGTTGTTTTAAAACTTCACTGGAGGCGGGCAGGAAAGTATGAGCAGCGAATCCCATTAGGATGAGGGTGGAGCTTAACACCTGTGGTGGTTAGGCCATGTGGTTATCTGGCTTCCAGCAGTGGTGGCAGGAGCTAGAGCCTAGGATGGTATCAGGGTGTAGATCGCGCCATAGATAAAACTGTGCCATTTTTCCAACATTCTCCTCTTTTGTTTTTAATAAAGCAGGAGTTGTATGCGATTACTTTAGCCCCAAAAGTCCAAGAGGGGTAGAGGGAAGATGATCTGTCTTTAGAGCTACTTCCTACTGACATGGGGCGACGAGATACTCTTCACTGGCATGGGGCGATGTCTCAAGCTGCTGTCTTCTGGGTGGAGAGCAGAGTCTATCTCTGTAGCAGCATTTGGTTGACTACCTGGTTGCTAAAGGCCTTGGTTCGTTCCATTATCATCTGCTGTAAACACTTAAACAGACACTGTAGTATAAAAGACAGGGTGAGAATAGCAACCAATGAGAGGATTTCATAGAGGAGAAAAAATGAGGGGGTGGTCTCTGGACCCTTGTGAGGATTGTTTGATGGACATGGCTTAAAGCTGATTCCAACCAAGACCTGGAGAAAGGCCACTCAACTTTTGTAGGTAGAGGGGCTTGTAGAGAAATTCTGAATAATCATACAACATTAAGTGCAGGAGAGGACCATCAATACACACCGGACGGGAGTAGAGCCATTGATGTTAGAGTAGAGGCTATGACAATAAAGGAATGAGGCCCCAGATGGGCTAGATAGGATCTGTAACAAAAGGACAGGGTCATTATTAGAGGACCTAAGAAAGGTGCTATTTAAGTCACAACTAAATTTTCTGATTGAGAGGCAAATAGAACCTGACAGATAGGGCTTGACAATAACCTGGTGGGTGGGGTACATCATAAGGGAGATGTGAACCTCCTTGGGAAGGCACCCTGTTGACTTCCATTACCCAGCTCTCCTGGGAGGAGAGCTGACCAGGTAAAGGCAAGTGGCATCTCTAACAGGAAATTTACAGTTCTGCCTGCAGTGTTACTGACTCTACTTGGCTGTCTCCTCAGCAGCAGTGGTCACCTTGGAAGCTGGGCCCAGTGAAGAGCTTTTCAGGTTGGCACCAGCAAGGTCTCTGGCTCTAACCTGAACTCCTTCGACTTCAGGGCAGTTCCATTTCCAGCGTTCCAACTCTTGGTTGGCAGAGCTGCAGGGCTGACTTCTGCTGAAGCCCAGGCTTTCCACATCAAAAGCCACTGCAGTGGATTGGCCTGTTGGGTCTCCTTGATGGCAGATCACTGTATGGAGCAGCCTATAGTAGGCCTGCTACCTATCTTCACATGCCTCTGATGCTAGCTTTCTTTTCTTCCTGGTTTTTGTTAAAGCAGACCAGAGGATGCAAGTCAAGGGTCCCATCTCTAATCTTTGGTGGCCTAAGAAGTCTGTATCAGAACATGTCTTCATATTCTGATAGTGGTAGTGGTTTTTCTGAGGTAGACAATGTCAGGCATCTTTCAAAACTTACTCCAGATGCTAACTTTTCTAAGAAACCTTCTTTCTCTTCTAAATAAATTACTGTCTCCTCGATATTTTCTATTTACTTGATTGTTGCCTTTATAGTGCACTTGTCATTTATCTGCTTTTCTAGACCTTGAGGTGCCTGTAGCACTTATGTGTGGTATCAGAAAAATGGTAGGTGCTTATTGTTAAATCAGACTAAAGCAGATTTTGGGAAAAGATATAGTAACTTTATTGAGGTGATTTACCTGTGTAAAGCTTGACCTGAGGTGGTTAATTTGGTTTTTAGTTAAGTGTACAGTTATATTGCCGTTGCTCTAAAATAATACCTTAATACATTTTTAGGATATTTTTATTCCAGAAAAAAACCTGAAATCCATTAGCAGTTGGCCCTATGCAATCACTGATACATATACCTATTAGAATAAGATTTGAGGCCGGCGCCACGGCTCACTTGGCTAATCCTCTGCCTGCGGCTCCGGCACCCTGGGTTCTAGTCCCGGTTGGGGTGCCAGATTCTGTCCCAGTTGTTGCTCTTCCAGTCCAGCTCTCTGCTGTGGCTTTTGTAATAAGTATTGTACACTCACTTTTTGTTTCCCAGTAGAGAAGTATATTTGCATATATGTTTCCTGCTAATGCTCTTGCAAAGGGGTAGCAGATAATGACCCAGCTACTTGGGTTCCTGCCATCCTGGATGGAGTTCTAGGTTCCTGGCTTCTGCCTGGCCTGTCTGTTGCTATTGCACGCATTTGGGGAGTATATCACTATATGAGTATGTCTTTCACTGTCTCTTTAAAAAAGAATAAAGAGAAATATTACTGTATCTCAAAATAAATTTTTTGTTTGTTATTCATATTTATTTGGAAGGAGAGACTCAGGGAGAGAAAGAGATCTTCCATCTGCTGGGTCACTCCCCAAAAGCCCAAAGCAGCCACAACTAGGCTAGGCTGAAGCCAGCAATCAGGAATTGCATCTGGGTCTCCCACATGGGTAGCAGGGACTCTTATCTGCCTCCAGGCACATTAGTAGGATCAGAAGCAGAGGTGGAAGCGGGACTGAATCTCAGGCACAATAATACGGGATTTGTCATTAACCTGCTGTGCCACAATGCCCTCCCCCAGGTTTGTTGTTTTTTTTTTTTTTTTTTTTTTTTGTTTTGTTTGTTTTTTTGTTTTTTTGATTGATTGATTTGAGAGGCAGAGAGTCTTATCTCTGTATTTATGGTTCTAGTTGCTTATACTCTACAGTGTTCATTTTCTTTCTGTTAAAACTGATTCTCCAGTTTCCTCTAGTAAGAATGCTCTGGATCCCAAATCATTTCAAAGATGTTTTTGTAAGTTATAAATCTGATGTTTTCCTTGAACCAGTTGCATTAACCTAATCCAGAGGATTGTGAGTAGAAATTTTGTTACTGGCCTTTTAAATTCTGAATTGTCTTTAACCAAGGTCACCAGAGGGGAAAAAGGTAGGTTGATGCTCTTAAAATTTTTTGGTGGCAGAATAATTTGTTTAGATCATTAAGTTCCAGGTATCTTGCATTTAAACTAAAATGAAGGCCACAAATTGAAGGAGTAGATGTAGGCAAGGGAGCCTAAGGAGCATGAGTCACAAAACTTTGTGAAGAATTAATAGAAAAATCACAAAGAACTAAGTCACAGTCTGGTATCTAATTATCTTCAGAAGGGCTAAAGAGTTATGAATCAAAATGGAGTTGGACCTGTCTTGCTTTTTTTGTTTTGTTTCCATGATGAGTGCCATTAATGACATGGAGGTTAGTAGGTAGCCTGATAGTTATTAAGTTAAAGGTCACAGTGTCTGATATCCAAGTTCATACATTGCTGCAGCTTCTAGAAGTAGTTCATGAATGTAGTATCAGAAACATTGGTGACTTCTGAGGCTCAGATGCTTAAATTGAGAAGAGAGAAATTATACTGTAGTTAAGGGTACTCTGCTTTTAAAGTATTGATTTGGTAGCAGATAGAACAATGTACCATTCTTTTGTTTGTTTGTTATTTTATTTACCTGAGAGTAAAAGTTCCCATCCTTCTAATGGTTAACTCCCAAAATGCTCACAGTGGGTAAGATTGGAAGCCAGGAGCCAGAAACTCATTCTTTAGGTCTCCACATGGATGACAAGAACCAGTTACTTAGGATCACTGCTGTTTCCCATAGTCTGCATTTGCAGGAAGCTGGCATTAGGAATGAGAGTTGGGGGTTAAAACCTAGGAACTATGCTGTGGAATGCAGGTACTCAAACCTTCTGCTTGATCCTCAAATCATCACTCTTCTCCTCCCTCATTTCCAAACTTCATATGATGCCAAGGCTAGTACTAAAACATTTAATTATGTCACAGCTGTAAACTCTACTATTAGTTCTCCCCAGTTATTTACAGAATATAAAGCTCTGTAGCTTTGCATCCAAGAGTTAATAGTATAGCCTCAAACTAACACCTGATTCATTCTGCTATGGGGACCCATGATCCAGAATGGTTTGTTTGCCCCTGCCTAGTATATCCTTTCCTGTCTTCCCTATCAAAGTATTATCTATCCTTCACATTCTCACTATCAATAGACATTTTACACAAACTCTCTTTAGACAGATTTAGTTTCCCTTGATCTTTTGTCCGAATTCATTTAGCAATTTTGTTAGCTTCTTTGATCTCTCTGCCTGTGTCAACTTGGATTTGCGTTTTTAGTATATTTGTTAATTTTTGAACTAGATTTTGTTTGGATATGGGTTTATGTCATCTTGAGGTCTTGAGGTACTTTTTAAAGATTTTATTTATTTATTTGGGAGGCAGAGTTACAAACAGAGGGAGAGGGAGAGACACAGAGATCTTCCATTCGCTGGTTTTCTCCCAAAATGGCTGTAATGGCCAAAGCTGGGCCAATCTGAAGCCAGGAGCTTCTTCCAGGTCTCTCACGTGGGTCTAGGAGCCCAAGCACTTGGACCATGTTCCACTGCTTTCACAGGCCGTTAGCAGAGAGCTGAATCAGAAGTGGGAGCAGCTGGGACTCAAACAGGCGCTGGCTGACATTTTTATTTCACTTAATTTATTTTACTTTCATCATTAAATTAATTGAATTTTTTGGATGCTGTCAAACTATTGGGAAGAATAAGGTACAAATGAAACTGGAGAATTATTTTTAAAAGTCTTTTAGGGGGTCCTGTGCAGTAGGTTAATCCTCCACCCGCGGTGCCGGCATCCCATATGGGCGCCGGGTTCTAGTCCCGGTTGCTCCTCTTCCAGTTCGGCTCTCTGCCGTGGCCCGGGAGGGCAGTGGAGGATGGCCCAAGTGCTTGGGCCCCTGCACCTGCATGGGAGACCAGGAAGAAGCACCTGGCTCCTGGCTTCGGATCAGCATAGTCCCGGCCATGGTGGCCATTTGGGGAGTGAACAAACCAATGGAAGGAAGACCTTTCTCTCTGTCTCTCTCTCACTGTCTATAACTCTGTCTCTCACTGTCTAACTCTGCCTGGCAAAAAATTAAAAAAAAAAAAAAAGTCTAAATCTAAGGCCTAAATTTGTTTCTTGAGGTACCCAGAAAGTAGAGAATAGGAGTGAGGTTTTCGGTGTGTTTTAGACTGTCTACAAACTTAGATGACCTCAGAATCTGGTTAGAGCTTGTTCACTACTCATGTTCTGTAAAATCTGTTTAAAACAAAATAGTTAGCTCTGTCCTGCCAAGTGTAGACAAGCACCAAAGTAGCAGTGTGAGAATTTTGTATTGTCAGGTGGTTAAATTGTGGATTCATAGCAACTGCCTGTGCAAATTATGTGAAATGGGAGGTTGATGTGATACAGGCTACATGAGGAAGCTTTTTGGGTATCTGAGTTTTGGGTAGTTGGGATTGAGAGTAGAGAAAACTTCTCAGAACTGGAAAACATGAAGTTGAAGATAGAAACCAAGAACCAGTAGGGTTTGAATAGGATCATTCTTTGTTCCTCATCTTTGTGTAAAAATGTCTGGATGTGTTAGTCCATATGGAAACCATTGCTGAGATATGTGAGGTGTTAGCTTTAGAGAAAAAGCTATATATAATCCTTGAGACCAAAAGAAAGTATGAAAGCTGGGAACACTTGTCTATTAGGTTTAGGGAGTTATAGTACCAATCTCTTTAGATCAGAGAGTCCTATTTTAGAGTTGCATAGTTGCTTCATAGAAAAAAAATACCTTCGAATTGTTGATATTCCAGCTGATCGGGAATAGTGAACATGCCTTATGCTGATTTAATTAATCAAGGATAGAAATGCCCAATAGCTTGATTTATGCATCTGCTTATTATTATTTTTTTTCCTTTGGAAAGCAGAGAGATACTGAAATTGTCCACTTACTGATATACTCCCCAAATACATGCAACAACCAGTTCTAGGCCAGGCAGAAGCCAGCAGCCAGGAACTTCATCCGGGTCTCCCACATTGGTGGCAGGTACCCAAATACTTGAACCCTCACATTCTGCCTTCCAGGGTGCGCATTAGCATGAAACTGAAGCTGAAGCTTGTGGGTAAAGCTTGCTCTCCATGTGGGAGGACCCCAGTGGAGTTCTAGGCTCCTGGCTTCAGCCTGGCCCAGCCCTGACTGTTTCGCTATTTGGGAAGTGAACCAGTGATGGCAGTCTCTCCCTCTGTTAATCTGTTACTGTCTTTAAAATAAATAAATAAATAAATCTTTAAGTGCTTTATAAAATAGCCATTGTATGAAAATATAAACTGCCTTTTACATTTCAGATTAGTATTTGGGCTTAGATAGACAGTTGTAGAATTGCTTGTGTTTATTGTACTTTTATGTCTCTGAACCTTTGCTGGAAATCTGTAAAGATAATGGTCTTTTGAGAATTAGTTTATGCTTTTCCCTTTAGTTTGCTAGACTTTTTTGTGTCTTCTCACCTCCTTAGGTCTCTTTATTTGGTGTTCTCATTTTCTTAACCTAAATTACATTTATATTAAAAATCTGTTATAACTCCTAATAGTACTGAACATTTCTATGGGCAAGTTCCTGATAAACTCTAGCTCAAGTTTGCCTCTGCAGTTAGGTAAAAGGAAGAGGAAAGAGAAATGAACAAAATAAAAAGGGAACAAGGGCCAGTGCTGTGGCATAGCAGGTAAAGCCGCTGCCTGCAGTGCTGGCATCCCATATGGGTGTCGGTTTGGGTCCCAGTTGCTCCACTTCTGATCCAGCTCTCTGCTATTGCCTGGGAAGACCGTAGAAGATGGCCCTTGTCCTTGGGCCCCTACACCTGCTTGGGAGACCAGAAGAAACTCCTGGCTCTTGATTCCTGGCTTTGGATCCAGTGCAGCTCTAGCTGTTGTGGCCATCTGGGGAGCGAACCAGCAGATGGAGGATCTCAGTCTTTATCACTCTCTTTCTCTCTCTCTTTCTGCCTCTCTAACTCTGCCTCTCAAATAAATAAATAAATAGTTAAAAAAAAAAAAGGGACCAAAGGAAAATAACACAGTTTAATCATTGTTCATCATTTACTTTTACTTTGTGTGTGTGTGTGTGTTTAAGTTTGAGAGGCAGCATTACAGACAGAGGGAGAGACAGAGCAGTATTCATTCCATCCACTGGTTCACTCCCCAAGTGGCTGCAGTGGCATCGGGGCTGAGCCAATCCGAAGCCAGGAATATGTTTTATTTATTTGAAAGGTAGTATTAGGGGCTGTGGGTGGGGACATAGATCTTCCACCTGCTGTTTTGCCCCCCAAATAGCTGCAATGGCCAGTGCAAAGCCAGGAGCTTCTTCTGGGTCTCCTATCTTGTTCCAGGGCCATCTTCCACTGCTTTCTTAGGTAGGTTATCAGAGAGCTGTATCTGAAGTGGAATGCCTGGGACTCAAACTGCACCCGTGTGGAATGCCAGCACTGCAGATGGGGGCTTTATAAAACACCACCACTCTGGCTCCTTTTTTGTTTTTGTTTTTTAAGATTTATTTGAAAGGCAGAACCATGGTGGTGGTGAAGGGAGAAAGAAAGAGAATGATCTTCCATCCGCTGGTTCACTCCGCAAATGACTGCAATGGCTGGGGCTGGGCCAGGCCAAAGCCAGGAGCAAAGAGCTTCATCTGGGTCTCTCTACCTTGCAGAGACTCAAGAACCTGGGTCTTCTTATGCCTTCCCAGGCACATCAGCAGGGAGCTTTGGCACCCACGTGGGATGCTGTTGTCACAGATGGCGACCTAACCCACTGCACCACAGTGTGGGCCCCATCATGTAATTTTTTGTTTTGTGTTTTGCCCCATTCCTAACCTCCACCAAAAAACCCACCATTGTGAGATTCGTTCCAATAAATATTTCAGTGATAGTGAGCAATGATAAATTCCCATATGGAGAATAAAGAGCAGAAGAAGGAAATGAATGGAAGCTTTGGTAAACAGGTTTAGGTCCAACAAGGACAGACAGATTCTTCCACTGTCACATTGGCATATCTGTTTCTTTTCTTAAGGGATAAGACCTCTGGAAGGTTAAGCATATACTGCGTTCTCCACTTGCCTTTTTCTGCAAAGAACCATGTGAAAATAGATGCCATTTTGTTTGTTGGCAATTAGCTGTTTGGGAAATGGTTCTCAAGCAAACATGCTGTGGCGTAGATGTTTTAAAGTTTATTTATTTGAAAGGCAGGGTTATAGAGAGGCAGAGAGCAAGAGAGAGAAGTCTTCCATCCTCTAGTTCACTCCCCAAATGGCTGCAATGGCTGGAGCTGTGCTGATCCGAAGCCAGGAGCCAGGAGCTTCTTCCAGTGGAGTAGCCAGGTCTCAAACCAGCGCCCATATGGGATGCTGGTGCTTCAGGCCAGGAAGTTATTAACCCACTGTGCCACATCACCGTCTTTTTTTTTTTTTTAATTACATTTAAATATTAGCTAGTTTTCTTTCTAAGTAGAATTTATAATCTAAAGAAGTTTGAAATGAAAATAATAGTGCTTATTATTAAGAAAGTACCCTTTCCAGAATTACAGGCATCAAAATATGAATCATTTACTGCATTGATCCCCAGTCCTTTTTGCGGTGAATGAAATTTGTAGAGACATTTGTTGAGTTTTTGGGGACATGTATATTTATACATAGTAGTATAGCACAGGAAAATGTAAGTGATTTTTTTTTTTTTTTAAAGATTTACTTATTGAGGCCGGCGCTGTGACGTGGCGGGTAAAGTTACTGCCTGCAGAGCTGGCATCCCATATGGGTGCTGGTTCAAGTGCTAGCTGCTCCGCTTGCGATCCAGCTATCTGCTGTGACCTGGGAAAGCAGTGGAAGATGGCCCAAATCCTTGGGCCCCTGCATCCATGTGGGAGACCCGGAGGAAACTCCTGGCTTCGGTTCAGCGCGGCTCTGGCTGTTGCAGCCAGTTGGAGTGAACCGGCAGATGGAAGACCGATCTCTCTTCTCTCTGTCTCTGTGTGTTTGTGTGTGTAACTTGGGCTTTCAAATAAATAAATCTATTAAAAAAAGATTTACTTATTTACTTGAGAGATGTAGCTAGAGACAGAGGTCTTCCATCCGCTGGTTCATTCCCTAAATGGCTGTATCAGCTGAAGCTGTGTCGATCTGGAGCCATTAGTCAGGAGCTTCTTCCAGGTCTCCCACGTGGGTGCAGGGGCTCAAGCACTCGGGCCATCTTCTATTGCTTTCCCAGGCCATATCAGAAGTGGAGCAGCTAGGACTTGAACTGGTGCCTGAGAATGCCGATGCCTCAGACAGATGCTTAACCTGCTACTCCATAGCATTGGCTCCAAAAGTGAATCTTATCAAAAGCAAATACCATCTGTTTGTATTAAAACTTTTTTTTTTTTTTTGCGATCTGAAATTAAGTGGAAATGTGACTCGTTTTTTAAAAGGGACAAATAATTACTAATATTACCTTTATTTTGTGTTGGGCAATGTGGTTAATCAATGGGTTCATCTTTTGAGAATAGAGGAAAGCATCTTTGGGTATAAGAATTGTTAAATTTGGTGATATTTAGTGATAATCAGCTTTTCATGATGTTCTTCCTTCTTTCTATCTTTCTGTTTTCTTAGGTGGTATGGACAGGAAAAAGACTATAATGTACTAGTCATGGATCTTCTGGGACCCAGCCTCGAAGACCTCTTCAATTTCTGTTCAAGAAGGTTCACAATGAAAACTGTACTTATGTTGGCTGACCAGGTATGTGAAATGTTCACTGTATTATGATCTTAATATCACTGGTTATATTCATTTTAGTTAATCATTCTAATGTGTCAATGTTTTCCTATGGGTGTAGAACAAAAAATGGAATTGCGTTGGTTTATTACTCATTTGTAGACTAGTTGTTTTCAAGCTACTCCTTTGTATAGAGCTTGTTTTAGTGTTAAATATGGCAGATTTTCTTGTAAACTTTATGTGAAGACCAACGTGTATACATGTGGTATCATTATGAAAACTGTGTGTGTGTATTTGAAAGGCAGAGAGAGATCTTTCCTCGCTGGTTCACTCCCTGGATGGCCGTAATGGCCAGGGCTAAGCCAGGCTGAGGCCAGGAGCTTCATCTCGGTCTCCCACATGAGTGACAGGGGCCAAAACACTTGGTCCATTTTCCACTGCTTTTCCCAGGCTATTAGTGGGGAGCTGGATTGGAAGTGGAGCAGCTGCGACACAGACAGCGCTCATATGGGATGCCAGCATCACAGGTGGTGGCTTTTACCCACTATGACATGGTGCTGGGCCCCAAAAGCTGTATAATTTGTAGGACAGTAAGGTACTGAAGTAATTTAAGAATTTTTGACCAAATTGATGTTTCTTAAGGTAATGGTTTCTCAGCCATTGGTAGTATTTAAGAAGCTTTGAGAAGTCTTAGAGATGTAATAATTTAGATGCATACTTTGATTAGAGGGTAGCTAAAATGGCTTTTCAGCTGAAGCTTGGCTACTTTGATTTCAAAAAAATGAATTCGGGAACAAACCTTGAGAAAAGATAATACATGAAGATAATAGGTAAATATCAAGAAATTTATGATTTTTAGTTTGGTCAAAATTTGTCACCTTTAAAGGGAAAGAAAATGTTGGAAATACTTCAGGTTAAATTGAGTGTACTTGTAAAAATGTCTTTAAAGAGAATGGTATTCCCTAAATATAAATCACATATCATAAAGGAAAATGAGATGACTAATAGAACTGGCATTTGCAGTAGAGTTTTAGAAATTCTGTGAATCCAAAGGATTAGAAAGTAGTGATCATTTCCTGTAATCTGCACCTGATGGTCCGCAAGCTTCTTAATTTAACATAAAAACTACTAGATAGCTCAAGCAAATATTTGCAAATTATGTATGATGTTTAATTTGTGGCGCATTGTAAGTTCAAGCATTAAAAGTTTTAAAATCTTTTAATATATTTTAGCAAACTTGTGAGTGAATCCTAATTAAAAGAGTTACAGCTTATATTTTGTAGGCTTAGTAACAAGCATTCATATGGTGAACCTGTATTGAAGGCTTACCACTGTACTCTGGTGGGTGCAAAGAGTAAGAACTAATCTTTTCCTCTAGAGGCTTTGAGTGTGGAAGAGAAAGGTGTAAAAATACGATTATTAAGACTCTGTGTTGGATGTACTGGTAACATGAGAAAGAATGTAATTCTGGAGGAGAGGATTAAAGAAATGTTTACTTTGAGGCAGTTAACAGCTGTCTTGCTTTGTAGATGATAGGTAGTACTTGTCATACTCTGTAGTTTGTGCCATTAATTATCCTTTACTCAACCTTTTCCAGTGATTTAATAGTCACAGTTTAATGATGGGTATTACTTAACTAAGACACATAGGCACATTAAGTGACCTGAATATTTTATTTTACTTCCTTTAAAGTATAAGTTGCTGCTGCACCTAAAGCTAGTATTTTGTGCATTATATGTATTTACTACTTTCAGGGTATGAACAGTTTAAGCCAGAGATTACCAGTTTGACTTCAAAAGATACTTGTCAAGGTAGAGAAGGATGATTTAAAATCTGTATATCCAAGGTAATAAAAGCTCTGGGGGAAATCAGGACAAATAAAAAATAGAATCCTGACACATACTACTGAGAAGAGCAAGAACATATGGGTAGAAAGATAATATTGGTATCTTTGGATATGCACTACATTTTAAAAAAATATCTTCTAAGTAAGTATCTTACAGCAAAGATATACTTGATAATTTGAAAATTGTAAAAGTTACATAAAACAGATGCCATAAGTAGTCAAAAAAGAATTTTTTTAAAGTTTAAATCTATATAACAAACAAAAGATTACCTGTGGTATACAGAGAACTCCTAAAAGTTGACAAGAAAAGGATAGACCTACCTATCAAAATGGCAAAATTTAGGAAGAGCTAAAATAACTTTGCTTGTTTGAAAAAGAATACTTTGAGGGGCTGGCACTCGTGGCACAGTAGGTTAATACTTTGCCTGTGGTGCTGGCATCCCATATGGATGCCAGTTCTAGTCCCGGCTATTCCTCTTCCAATCCAGCTCTCTGCTGTAGCCTGGGGAAGCAGTAGAAGATGGCCCAAGTGCTTGGGCCCTTGCACCCGCGTGGGAGACCAGGAAGAAGCTCCTGGGTCCTGGCTTTGGATTGGCACAGCTCCTGCCCTTGCAGCCAACTAGGGAGTGAACCAACGGGAGGAGGACCTTTGTCTCTGTCTCGTCCTCTCACTGACTGTAACTCTACCCCTCAAATAAATAAATAAAATCTTTTTTTAAAAGTAACAGTTATCACCAAATAGCAACTAATTACAATAGAAAAAGAAAAAAACTTTAAAAAAAGATAAACAATACTTTGATATACTACTGTTGGAAATTAGAATTTTATAGACGGTTTTGAAAGATAGTCTGACATTATCAATGAAAAATACACATTCCCTTCATGAAACCCCTTCTCACTATAATTATGTGGTATTTATAGCCCATTAAATAAAAGCATCAGTAGGTAAGGAAACACTGGTAGTAATATTTATTGTTTACAGTAGAGAAAAAATAAACAATGATTATGTAAGAATACTTCAAAAAATTGATGGAAAATGGAAATAAAGGATAAATGTTGGGGCATAGCAGTTAAGATGCCTCTTGGGCATGCTGCATCCCATATTGGAGCACCTGGGTTCAAATCTTGGCTCTGCGCTTAATTCCACCTTTTCTGTTAATGTACACTTTGGTAAGCCAATAATAGTTTGGTCCCTGCCACCCATGAGGGAGACTTGGCTTTGGCCTGGCCCAGCCCCAGCTATCTTGGACATTTGAGGAGTTGAACTAGCAGATGAGAGATCACTGTCTGGCTCTCTGCCTTTCAAGTAAACAAATTTTTAAAAGTTTGCAAGAAATAATTCTTATAAAGATTTATATTCTTATTTGAAAGAGTGGCAGGGCGAGGATTTGCATCTTACGAGTTCATTCCCCCAGTGGCCTCAATGGCCAGGACTGGCCCATGCTGCAGCCAGGAGTCAGGAACTCCATCCTAGTCTCCCACATGGGCGGCAGAGGTCCAAGTACTTGGCCGTCTTCCACAGCCTTCCCAGACACATTAGCAGGAAGCTGGATCAGAAGTAAAGCGTTGGGGCTGGCTTGTGGTTGATTGGGTAAAGCCGCCGCCTCCAGTGCCTGCATCAAGTCCCAGCTGCTGCACTTCCAATCCAGCTCTGCTATGGCCTTCTGCTTAGTAGAAGATGGCCCGAGTCCTTGGACTCCTGCACCTGCATGGGAGACCTGAAAGAAGCTCCTGGCTCCTGGCTTCAGATGGGCGCAGCTCTGGTTGTTGGGGCCATCTCGGGGGTGAACCAGCAGATGGAAGACCTCTTTCTCTGCCTCTGCCTCTGCCTCTCTGTAACTCTGCCTTTTAAAATACATAAATAAACCTTTAAAAAAAAAAAGTAAAGCAGTGGCTTAACCCACTGCTCTACAGTGCTTATTCTGGCTGCAAAAAAATTGTTTAAATCCAAGCACATGTTTTTCATGAACGTTTTGAAGATAAGTTGTATGCATGGATTTCCATTTTTTTGAACCAAAATAAACTTATCTTTTAATTCCGTTTCCTATGAACTTTTAAAGTACCCTAATACTGTGTTTAGTGGAATAATAGTGAAACTGTATCTCATAGAATGTAGCTATTACATTGTGTATTAATAGATAAGGCTGCTTTCTTTAATGCTGCCATTTCATATGGGTATGGGTGCTGATTTGTGTCCCAGCTGCTCCACTTTTAATCCGGCTCCCTAATAATGGCCTAGAGAAAGCAGAAGGTGGCTGAAGAGTAGCAACCGGGACAGAATCCAGTGCCCTGACCGGGACTAGAAACCGGGGTGCCGGCACCTGCAGGTGGAGGATTAGCCTAGTGAGCCGCGGTGCCAGCTCTCCATTTACTTTTTTCTAACACTGTCTTTGTGAACTCCAAATAAGTGAGATCCTGAAATACTTAACATGTTGCTTTCTTTTATTACTTAACTCAGTTGCCTCTTCCCTCTTTTTTTTTTTTCCAGATGATCAGTAGAATTGAATATGTGCATACGAAGAATTTTATACACAGAGACATTAAGCCAGATAACTTCCTAATGGGTATTGGTCGTCACTGTAATAAGGTTAGTCAAATGATCTTTGCATGAAAAGAACAAAGAGTAAGATATCCACAGGAATTGCTTTGATAAATTTCCAGCCTTTAAAAAGCCATAGAAATTGAACTTGCTGTTGATAATTGCTTTATAAGATTGTGCTAGAAGGTTAATCAGCTAACTGTATTAACTTAGTAACTTAAAATAAATTTTCTCCAACTTACCCAACCAAAGTTCTTATCTATATGGGAATGTAAAATTCCAAGGTCTTTGTAATGAACTGTAATTGTCTGTTATTTAACTGAAGAACAATTGTATCTATTTTTGATTCACTTGAATAGTGAAAGACCCCATGTACTTTTCTTCCTGAATGCTTAAAATCAGATTTTAACCTTTTGCTCTGAAGTGTGGGTTTTTGTAATACATGTGCTTGTGCCAGTGTGGGAACCACTGACCCATCTGTCACCATGACGTTAACATTTGCTGATTGAGCATGATTGATACTGAGAATTCTTCAGTCCTTGAATTTGTGTATTTAAAAGGATAACTTTTGGGCTTGTTTGAAAAGTAGTTGACAGTTTCTTATTTGGGTGTCAAGTTGGGTGAATTCTCCATCCTTCCTCCCCCTTTTTAAAGAAAAAAATAGACAAGTGAAATGAACATTCATACAACAAAACTCGTGTTCTCTGGGGTTTCTGAGAATGGTTCAATTTATGGGGTGATGGGTTTTAGCTAGTGACGCATGATTGAAGTTAGAAAATAATTGTGCTGAAATTTTTTCTTCAATGATTAGTTTTATGAGTGAATTGCTTTCTTTATTGATTGAATGTTGAGCTCGGGCAGACAGGCAGCATTGGCAGTGCACTTAAGCATGTTATAATCTGATGATCTGATAGAAATTCTCAACTTCAGGACAACCTGGGGGCTTTTTTGTTTTTTTTTTGGTTTTTTGTTTTTTTGTTTTTTTTTGGTTTTTTCCTTTTGTTTTTGGAAGGAAGATTCCCATTTGTTTCATGGAACTTTCTAGGGAATGTTTGGTGCTTTAGGTCTAGATGTAAATGTTTACCTGTGTTTGCCTGTATGAATGCCAACTTGGAGACAATACCATTAGAATCTGTTATTTGTAAATGTGTGAGTTATTAATGTTGATCAAGTTTTAGGAAAATAAATTTTTTCATTGAGCTTTAAATAATGAAATATGTTTAATCTACATATGATTTGTCATTCCCAAATACATTTTTGAGATTTTGAAGTATCCAGGTTCTTGATTGTCATGGTCAAAACCTGGTAATTTAATTGAAAAAATTACTGATCTTACTTTTGGGTGGGGGACAATTTTGTCAGTTTGACTCTAATCTTTGGCCATTTCTCAATCATTTGCTTATCCCAAAAGACCCTATATTACCATATGATCCCTGTTCTGCATGTTTACCATGCAGTACATGATTTTTGCTTTAAATTTAGATGATGGCCTAGATAATAAACACCTCAGGTTTTTTTGTTGTTGTTTTTTGTCCCCCCCCCCCCCCCCAAGGATAGCTTGTTAATCATGTAGTTGTGTTTAATAGGAAGTCCTAGTTACCCAGTGGTGAAAAACTTTTTAGGATCTATATCCTCCTTACAGGTAATAAGAAGAATTTTGGGATTTTTGTGGAGCCGTTTTGCCCGTTAGAGTTTCAGAGAGTCCCTGAGGTGGAAATGAAGTGTCTTATTTACGATTCAGATACTCAGTGTTGCTGTTGAATATTTTAGCGTTTTGTTTATGTACTTGGCTTTTAGTGTTTTCTGTATTGTAGCTGGAAAAATGTCAGTTAGATAAGACTGGATTTTTTTTTTTTTTGTCAGCTTGTTCCAGGAGTTTTATTCATTGCGGGGAGGAAGATTTTGGGGGCTTTTGAGGTCAATTTTTAATAAATTTCTTAATTTGGAAAATTGTTCTGAATTTGATACTTAGGAGTAGCCACTCCAATCTTAGTGAATTTGTTCATCTCTTCCAGTAATCAGCCCTGCATGCTTATGAAAATAAATTTTAAGGTGACTAAATGCCTTCTACCTCTTCCTTACTGAAGATTTTTTTCCCCTATACAATCTTTTTTTTGGGGGAAGGGCAGATTGTGGTAACCAAAGATTACAGCTCTAAATTCCCCATTTTTGTTTATAAAAGAGCCAAATGTCACCATTGCTATCCCTGTTTCAGGCAGTGACACAATATAGTGGCATTAAAATACCTGAGTATTCTCCAGAATTGAAATGTTCTTAAGCATGTGATTCCTATTTGGAAAACTGAGAAGCTACAGTGCTTGGTGGAAGAAGGATGGCATTTGGCTACCCTGTTCTTTCTCTAATGCCTCGGTGTTGCCTGTCTGCGCCGGCCATTGTTGCAATGTAAGCAATACTGTTTGATGCACTGCCACCCTCTATTGTCTGTTTAGTGTTTAGAATCTCCAGTGGGGAAGAGGAAAAGAAGCATGACTGTTAGTACTTCTCAGGACCCATCTTTCTCAGGATTAAACCAGGTCTGAAACTGTCTCCTATTCCAACCTCAATCCCAAATTCATGTGCTTTTTCTTTTTTATTGTTTTATTTTGATTATTTTTGTTTTGTTTTTATTTCTGGAGAATGTAGATCTTGCTCGAGCACCTCTTACGTTGGCATTATTCAGACATACTTGGCAAACATAACATTACTAAGATGTTTCTTTGTGGCTTTTGCTTAAAACTTGTAAATTTAGAGAAAATCTAAATGAAAATAGGATATTATGTTTAGATCTCTAACATCCATATGAGGATATGCTATGTTGGTCTAGTATTGAAATGCTTTATCTAATAGTAACTTTGAGATAGCTTGTTTAGTTTTTAAAAATGTATTTGGAGTTACAGAACTTAATACACGGAAATTCAGTTGCATCAGTGCTGTAAAATGAACATATTGTGCCTCACCTCTCTTCCCCTTCCCTAATGAACTTCAGGTAAGTGTAGATCAGATTTCAGATCTAGTGTTTCTAGAATTGATTTATCTCAGTCTGAATTGTTAGCTTCCTCCAAATGCATATGCTCTGAAACTAGAAAACAGTGCATTCTTAGCAATATAACAGCATAATAATATAAGCACTTACCAAGCTAAATGGTAATTACCATTTGTAATTTGAAAGATGGATGAGTGCATAATATGAGTTAGCTTTTGGCTAGCTAGGTACACATTACAAGAAAAAAATTTTTAATGGGGTCCTTTACATTTTTCTTTACCTATTCATTCACACATCATTTAATGATGGATTGAAATGTTAAATTGTTTCTTTCTGTATATACAGATTAGTAAGGTTTTAAGGGATCCTGCAAATTTTGGTCAAGAGAAAGGCAATGTAACCCCTGGTTAGGAGGAAAATTGTTCCTAGTAGTACAATCTAACATTAGCAATAGTGTTTCTGAAGAAAATTTACCTCTGCTGAATAAATCATCCCTAGTTTATTAAACATGAACTATTTCCATATGCCTTTGAAGAGCAGGCAGGCTATATATATTCTTTCAAACATGCACAGATTTTACTTACAAGTTAGTTAAAAAATCCACAGAAAAGTAGCTTGACCCACCAAAGATTTCACCTTTGTCTGCATATGGAAGCTTATAAAATTGTTTTTCTTTTGCTTATGTGATACTGTCTTTTTCTCATTTGATTCTGCCTTTTACAAATCTATGGCTGTTTGTATCCTTGGTATCATTACATATTGGCATTTGTTTGTTGTTGAAAGCATACAGAAAACTAAAGAAGCTTTACCAAGAGATTTTTACTATTTTACTATTTTTACTATTTGAATTGTTTGCTGAAAACAGAATACCTTTCTTCAGCAATGGTATTTATATAAGGAGAAGAGAAAATTTAAAGTTGATTAATTTGCAGTTTTTTGTTTTTATATTAAAGATTGAGATATAAGAAGGTAGTCTTGACATATTTTTAATTTTTTTAAAATAATGTTTCCTCCCTTAGTTTTGGAAGGAAATGATTCTCTATTGAATGCTGAGTTTCTGTAAAGCTGTCTTTGGCTGTGAGAAAGTGTCTGGTATTTGAGTTGCAGATGGAGCTAATGAAGGTAGAGTTAGACATAAATGAAACTATCAGAATTGTGTCAGAACTGTTCCTTTTTTCTATTTTGATGTGCTAGAGGAAGCAATCTCAGAAAATACCCCTAGAGGAAATTTTACCAATTACTCTCCATTTTAAAAAAAATCCCAGAAAGGCTGAATGTCTTTTTGTGTTTATTTTTCCCATATTTTCTTTTTCACTATGAATCTGCTGCACTTATAATTTTTGTTTTGCTTAACCAGAAATGTATTTTGCTCATTTTAATATTTCATGTACTGAACTGGTTTTCATATAGAAAAATTTACAATGTGAACCTTTAATGTTTTGTGTAAGACTGACTTTCCCTTACTCCTATGATAACTGGATTGTTTAGGAAAGAAATTTAATCTTATTACTTACAGAGTCTTCATCTTTCAATTACATTTTACTAATAATTTAATCTTCAGTGTTTTGTGGTAGACCAAATGAAAATAACTATCTAATTGTTGACATGTAACAGAAGCTCAAATGCTGATATCCTTACTATCCAGAGTATAACTGAGAATAGGTTACACCCTGATGGAAATAGATATTATTCGTCCTCCTAAAAGAGACAATTGGTCAGATCTTTTCAACCTAAATCAGTAACTCACTGTATTTATTTTTAACACAGGCCCTAATGGGTTAGTGAAATTACACATTGTGGCAGAAGGGACCCAATAGCCTAATGAAAAGAAATATAAAAGTTAGGCATAACCAGAAAAGAATAATAGAACTATGTAGCATAAGGCACCTAGACCTGCCTGGCACAATAATCTTGGCACATACAACTTTGTTGCAGTGTTAGTACAAGTGATTTTTGGTCAAGATTTTAAAAGATTATTATTTTGCTTTATGAATTAAGTAAATGTTGATGTATTTTGGATTTTTTCCATTAAAAATAGGGATTTTTTTTCTTTTAAAATTTAATTTTGGAGAATAAACTTGAATTACTTAGGAAAATCAGCTACATTATAAATGAGTGCCTTATTCCCTGGGTACCATTTAAACAAAATAACACTAAACATTCTTTTGTTTTAGAATACTAGTTTTCTTTTTAGTTAGCTCTTTTAAACTGCTAATGGTAAACTGCCTTGCTTTGAATGCTGAGTGTTTTTTTTTTTTGTTTTCGTTTTTAGATTTTTTAGATCAACTTGTTACATTTTCCAGAAGTTTAGCCTGATCACATGTGTAATGTCAGTGTGAAGTAACAGAATATAATGCATGTGTCTTTAGGAAAGGCTTTTTTTTTTCTTTCTTTCTTTTTTGGGGTGGGGGTGGGGGTAAGACAAAGGCTTGGTTTTATTGGCAGTATCACTTTCAGGGTTGTCTTATTTTAGATAATGAGCATTCTGCTGGCATGCTGAAGAGTGGCTTTTGTAGGAGGAAAGACTTCCAGAAAACTTAATGTCTAGATTTTGAAACTCCATGGTTATTTAGCAGTAGTAACAGGATGTCAGGTTTCATAATGACCAAAAGACACAATTGACAGCTCATGTATGGATTTCTCCACTTATTTGATAAAGCCAGGCTCCTGAGAATATAAGGAACTGGGCCTGTGAAATTGTGCAGATGAAAAAGAAACTAGAAGGCTTTAATGATATTTTTTAAACTGGATTTATTGATGAGCTCTAGTAAAAGCTTATTGGGGTATTGTCTGTTCATTACCTGTTCCACTTAGGATTCTTTGTTCTAATGTGGTAGAATACATAGAATAGATACCATTTAATAAATAAGGAACAGTTTTATTTGGACAAGGCTGGAAACCTAATGTCCTTTTATTTCTCTTTTAAAGTTATTCCTTATTGATTTTGGTTTGGCCAAAAAGTACAGAGACAACAGAACAAGGCAACACATACCATATAGAGAAGATAAAAACCTCACTGGCACTGCCCGATATGCTAGCATCAATGCACATCTTGGTATTGAACAGAGGTGAGTTTTAAAATTTATGATAGGCTTATCCAATCCATAACAAGCCATTAGTCGATTTCTGAAATATTTTGATTAGGTTTTTTGTTGTTGTTGAAGCATGTCTCTTGGTTGAGGATTTGAAAGATGCTTATTTAATTGTTTTACTTGCTGCTTTAAGGGTACACAGAAGCCAGTTAACATGAAGTTTATTGTTTTCTTTATCTCTTGAGGAGAAAATATTACATGATAGAAAATTAGAATCATATTTTAATAATGAAAGTTCAGTTTTACGCAGGAATATAGAAGGTCTTCAAAAAATGAGTATTATGAAAAAAAGTACAAGTACAAAGAACACTTGTAAAAGTGTTCTGCTACTTGATTTTCAGTTTTCATTGACCTCATTTAAAGAATTGTTTAAATTAATTTTGTTCTTTATTAAATTGTATGAGCATACTTCAAAACATTTATGGAAAAATAGAATTAAAAGATTGTTTTAGGGGCTGGTATTGTGGCATAGTGGGCCAAGCCTTTGTGTGCAGTGCTGGTATTCTATATGGGCTCCAGTTCCTGTCGCAGCAGCTCATTTTCCAATCTACCTCTTTGCTGTGGCCTGAGAAAGCAGTAGAAGATGGCCCAAATACTTGGGCCCCTGCACCCAAGTGGGAAACCCAGAGAAGTTTTTGTTTTGTTTTGTTTTTTTTTTCATGAACTTTTTGAGGACTTCTTATGCATGACGGTTTTTTTTTTTTAATGTTTTTGTACCAGAATAAACTTATCTTTTACAGCAGTAGTTCCAGTTCATAAAATAATGTTCTGTTTTTCTAGCCGCCGAGATGACATGGAGTCATTAGGATATGTTTTGATGTATTTTAATAGAACCAGCCTGCCGTGGCAAGGACTAAAGGTAAATCAGACTCAAATTACCAGTTATGTTTTCTAAGAGAAATAAATATTGGGGAAGATGCCCGTTAAGGTCTCTATCATATCTAAGATCAAACAAACTGTAATTTATTTCGATCTTTCATTTGGGAAAATAGAAAAAAATAACCTGTCCAGTGAGCACTTAATTAATGGAAGTTGACTGTCTCTATTGAGACAGTAAGTCAGTACAAATTGATAATCACTAGTGTTAGATAGTTGAAAGTTGACATAGGTGAAGAAAGGGACTCATTTAATTTGTTGCCATTGCATTTAAAATGTGTAGTCGGACCTATTTGTCTAATGATCATAGAAATATTTTGCAGTTATTCTAACATTTTGATTTTAAAGGAAAAAGACAACCTATTTGCTGAACAACTAAATTAATCAGTGCACTCAGTGCTTACATGAGTAACTTTATCCAATATGAATATTTTGATATTGGAAAAATAATTTTGACTTAAACAATTAACTTTAGCTCTAGTTAATTATTAATGTCACTAAATGATAGGCATGTTTTTGTTTGTGTGTGACCCCATTTATACCTTGGCCCTGGTGTTGAATGTGGGTTAAAATGCTTTTCAAATTTGCTGGCGCTGCGGCTCAATAGGCTAATCCTCTGCCTTGCGGCGCCGGCACACCGGGTTCTAGTCCCGGTCAGGGCGCCGGATTCTATCCAGGTTGCCCCTCTTCCAAGCCAGCTCTCTGCTATAGCCCAGGAGTGCAGCGGAGGAAGCTTTTCAAATTTGAACCCCGCCCATTTTTACTTAAATCCTTCATCTTTATGTCACTATTAGCTCACTCTTTCTTAATGCTAAGTTGGGTTTTTGTGGAAAAAACTCACTTCAAGAGTAAACTGATGGCTTATGAAAAATTTTTAGATGCATCGTAGTTTAAGGTTTCTTTTGAATCAATCTCCAAGTATACATTTATATATCTAGTGTGTTCTGCTACTAAGGTTTTTCTCACTAATACCTGTTATGTATGTGTGTTTTGATTCTAAGGCTGCAACAAAGAAACAAAAATACGAGAAGATTAGCGAAAAGAAGATGTCCACTCCTGTTGAAGTTTTATGTAAGGTAAGTATTAAATAAATGTAAATTATCCAAGTACAAAAATTATATTTTACTTATCAGCCATATAACTTAAACATTCTACTTGGCAGCTATTTGCCATTTTAAATTTACAATTTGATTATTCAAAATAGTTTTATTGTGGCATTGGCTTGAATATAAAATAACAGTGGCACCCCCCACACACATGCATGCATTGGGAGGCAAAGAGAAGAGTGACAGAGACCTCCCATTCCTCGGTTCAATTCCCAAATACCCCAACTGTTGGGACTGGGTTAGAATGTGCTGGGCAGAAACTGGGAGGCCAGAAATCAGTCCAGGTCTCCCCCCTGAGTAGCATACCAGTGTTTATTTTCTGGTTTGCTTGTACTTTCTGATTTGGTGAAAAAAAAAAAAAAGAAAAAGGGAGGGAGGGAGGAAGATTGATTAACAGGGCAAGTAAACTTTTCTAATAGAACCTCATGAATCTGTGAGAAAAATGAAGAAATATTTTTCTTATCCCTAAACTAATGCCTGGAAAGAATGGATATCAGCAGTTATTATATTCAAGGAATACAGCAACAGGCAGAAAAATTGGAGCAATGCAAAAAAGCTATTGTCCAACAATAGAGAAATTATAGAAGACAGTTTGAGTTGAGCTCATAAGTGAAATCTCAAACTTCAAAGAAAGGCAGGTTTAAAATGGAGAGGCTTTTGTGTCATGATAAATCATGATTTTCATAGAAAGAAGGTCATATGGTCTTGAGACAAGAATTGCATACCTAAAATTAATTAGAAAATAATATATAGTCTAGGTAAGTGGCTGAGTGATAGAATGGAGAGAATAATGGGAGTAAAAATGGACTTTGTGGAGTGGGAAAATGGGGTGTCTTGTGTCCCCATCTGAGAATTAACTTTCCCCTTTTCTACATGTCTGCAATAGAGGAGATGGTTAGCAGATTGTGATACTTTCTGAATGTCTTTGTCTTACTTTAAATTACAAAATACAGCTTAGATTCATGAATAATTATGTACACGTAATCTACCCAAATACATTTTTGTTAATATTTTTTGAAGATTGATTTATTATTTGTTTGAAAGGCAGTGTGACAGGGAGAGACAGATCCTCATCTGCTGGTTCACTTCCCAAATAAAACAGTTGGGGATGGGCTGGCAGAAGCCTGAGCAGGGATTCCAACTTTTGTGGGTCTCCCCAAACCCTTGGGCCACTTTCCACTGCCTTTTCCAGGTACATTAGGGAGCTAGATCAGAAGTGGAGCAGCTAGGGCTGCTAACTAGGTACTAACTAGGTAGCCTGTTATGTGGTCTGTCAGAAGTTAATGAAGAGATCAAAAATAACATAAGGATACTTGGAATATATTAGTGGAAAACTGCATAATATATATACAATGTAATAACAGTTGCATAAACAGCAAAGAAAGGCAATATATTTATAAGAAGCAGCATTGAATTATATATCATAAATGGTATGGGTTTGTTTTTAAGTTTTATTTATTTATTTGAAAGAGTTAGAGAGACAGAGAAAGAGAGGTCTTCCATCCTCTGGTTCACTTCCCAATTGGCTGCAATGGCCAGAGCTGCACTAATCCGGAGCCAGGAGCTTCTTCTGGGTCTCCCACGCAGGTGCGGGGGTCCAAGGACTTGGGCCATCTTCTGTTGCTTTCCGAGGCCATAACATAGCAGAAGCTGGATTGGAAATGGAACAGCCGAGACTTGAACCTGCACCCATTTGGGATGCTGGCATTGCAGGCGGCAGCTTTACCCATTATACCACAGTGCCGGCCCCTGTGTTTAGTAGTGGTTGTTTTGTAAGGCTACAATCCTGGTGATCCTACTTTTTTTGTTTAAACAGAATGTACTAATATTTATAAAAAGAAGGAATATTATTAGGTAGAAGAAAGTGTTCGTTTCTTGTCCTGTTCCAAACACATGTCCTTTTTGATACTTGTTTGTTATTACCATCAAGTTATTAAATGTTGATAATATATAGTAAATTAATAGGTGGGATATCTGACTTAATAAAGAATATAAGTGCTGAAGGAAAAGAGTATTTATTTCCCCTACCAGTGTAAGATGATATTGCACAGTATGGAATGAGGAGGATGAGATTTTGTTTGAATTTATGAAGAAACCAACTCAAAATTATTCTAATTCATAGCTTCCTACAAATTAGTAAAAAATACTCATACATTTTTAACTATATTTCAATACATTTATTTTCCTATCTTAAAATTTTTGTGTTATTTGGGCCTATAGGGGTTTCCTGCGGAGTTTGCCATGTACTTAAACTATTGTCGTGGGCTGCGCTTTGAGGAAGCCCCGGATTACATGTATCTGAGGCAGCTATTCCGCATCCTTTTCAGGTAGGTTTTCTTTCTTATTCCTTTAAAAATATTTATTTTATTTGAAAGGCAGAGTGACACATGCATTCACTTGCGTGCGTGCACACACACATACACACACACACAATCTTCCATCTGATTCACTGTCCCATTGGCCACAAGAGAATGTTCTGGACCAGGCCGAAGCCAGGAGCCAGTTATTCCATCCAGGTCTCCCATGTGGGTGTCAGGGGCCCAGATACTTGGACTGGAAGGAAGCAAAGCAGCCAGGACTGGAGGTAGCACTCTGGTAGGGGATGCTGTTATCACCCACTTCACCATAATACCTGCCCCTGAGGTAGGTTTTTATGGTGCTTTTGAGACTGAAATGCCAGTGAGGAAATTATTTAAATCCATTAAACTTATTTCTTTTATAATGAGCTAAAGTAAAGAAGGACCAAAAATCAATCTGTAGTACAAATGTACTTGAGATTATATGAGTTTGGGGTTGATAAACAGTCTAATTTTTCCTAAAAAATTGGAACTCATATTAGATGTGGCAGTCAGTGTACCAAAGAACTAACTATCCAACTTTGGCACAGAGCAGAACTCTGTTAAGTACCAAATTTTTAAAAAGTATTTAAAATACTTGTTATGGTAAATCTGTCATAGTATGGAGACAGCCCCAAGCTAGATTTCCTTTGACATATGTGGCTCAAGCTCTTAGTGGAAGTGTAAGAATTAAGGTTAACCTCTTAGCCCCCAGAAAAGTCTTTCCAAACTTGTAGTTCCATACCTACTCTTACTTTTTTTTTTTTTTTTTAAGATTTATTTATTTATTTGAAAGTCAGAGAAGGAGAGGTAGATACACAGAGAACGAGAGGTAGAGAGAAAGAGAGGTCTTCCATCTGCTGTTTCATCCCGCAGTTGGCCGCAACAACTTGAGCTTCGCCGATCTGAAGCCAGGAGCCAGGAGCTTCTGGGTCTCCGATGTGCAGGGGCCCAAGGACTTGGGCCATCTTCCACTGCTTTCCCAGGCCATAGCAGAGAGATGTATCAGAAGTGGAGCAGCTGGGACTTGAACTGGTGCCCATATGGGATGCTGGCACTGCAGGCAGCAGCTTTACCATATATATTATCTGATACAGTAGACCAGAGTGTTGAAATCATTTCCTCATAATCATGATATGTAAAAAGTAGAATTACTTCACTGAACAGTTAGAAATGTATATGGGGAGAAATCTTTTAGGAGCTGCCAAACTAAAGAGGAGATAGTCCTATTGTAAAATGCCTTTGACAGTCTTGGAAAGCCACTAAAATATCAACTACACTTTGTTACTGAAGGCTTAACTTGCTTAATTTTATGTCTTTCAGGACCCTGAACCACCAATATGACTACACATTTGATTGGACAATGTTAAAGCAGAAAGCAGCACAGCAGGCAGCATCTTCCAGTGGGCAGGGTCAGCAGGCCCAAACCCCCACAGGCAAGCAAACTGACAAAACCAAGAGTAACATGAAAGGTTAGTAGCCAAGAACCAAGTGACGTTACAGGGAAAAAAATTGAATACAAATTTGGGTAATTCATTTATTTCTAACAGTGTTAGATCAAGGAGGTGGTTTTAAAACATAAGAATTTGGCTGTATGTTTAAAAAAAAAAAAAAAAAGACGTCCTTGGAAAATTTGACTACTAACTTTAAACCCAAATGTCCTTGTTCATATATATATGTATATGTATTTGTATATACATATATGTGTGTATATTATATCATTTCTCTTGGGATTTTGGGTCATTTTTAACAACTGCATCTTTTTTACTCATTCATTAACCCTTTTCCAAAGTAAACATTTGGTGTTGGGAATGTGGTATAATCAATCAATCCAAAATCCTAGACCTAACACTTGTTGATTTTTAATGAATCTGGTTAGCCATGGTATTTTGACTTTCTTTTAGACTAACGGTATTAAGAATTTTTTTTTTGCATGTTAATGCGTTAGCACTTAAAATGGAAAATTGTGAACTTGATCTAATTTGAAGAGCGTGGCATTGCCCCCAAAGTGTCTGTCAGTTGCAGAACATCTTATTTCTCTTTCTTTAAATGCTTAAATGACTACAAAGCTTGATACATCTTTCCTAGTCATAGAAATTAGTCTCTTACCTACTGTTTAATTATATAAATCCTTACTTTCAAAATGATTCCTTTGTATTTGGCCTTATTTTTTAAGATGTTACACATATCAGGCTTTAGAGGCTCAGTGTGCATGAAGTATGCAGTTAGACCTTGTCAATTGAAGATAATTGGGGCAAATGCCATTGAACTACTGGTCTATTTACTTGGTGTCTCTGGCACTGGTGGTGCTTCTGAGGAGTAGAACTGTTGGGCATGGCTCCATTTTTTTTATTGCTATTGCCATATAGTTTGTCTCCCTTTTTTATGGCTTGTTTTATTTTCCTCCTTCTGAGGCTTACTCCTAATACCTGCCTACTTGAAGTGGTGGGCAGGTAAGATTCAGCTTTTAGTTTCTAATTTAATTACTGAATGGTTGCTCTAGTCTAAGCTTGGCTTTCATAAATTAATCTTTGATCTATTCTATGTTTTCTAATGTTGTATTTAAATGATTTGTAATTTAAAAATATATTCCAATCCAGCAGTACTTGATGTGTAATCAACTGATATGCTCCTCATCCCAGCATCTTATCATTAGGAATGAAATTGATAGACTTCCCTTTTGTATTTTGAATTTGGGAAGGTTTAATGTAATTGGTATTCTTAGATGATGAAATTTAAGCTCAGGATAGAAAACTAATTATCTGCCTCTGCATCTCAGTAGGGACTTAATTGCCTCTTTTGAGTGTTTTAATTACTGTGTAACTAATTCTGCCAAAAAGTTCATTAAAGGTAGGTAGCTAGGGTCACTGAAATGGTCCTACCAACTAGAAGCTCTAAACCAAGAACTTGTTTAGATGCTTACAGTACATTTGCTTTTTCTCACAGTGAAACCCATTTTTGCCTAAAGCTAGCTGGGATAATGGGATCATCACAAGTTGTAGTTTCTAGAACTAAAATTAGATTGAAATCTCATCTGACCTAGAACATTTGACTTGAGGCATTCATCAGCCTTCAAAAAGAATTACCTTATTTTGAGCTAGTTTCATTGTTAGTAAACTGTGTGTCTCTTACTGAATAAACAAGAATAATTTTTGCCTTATCCAGGTCCTAAAGATGAGAAGTTGGATCCACTGAGTTAGTGTGTTTCCTTGAAAAAAAAAAAGGTTGCAATTAAACTTAAGTTAAATCCTTATTTTGTATTGTAGCTACTTTTTATAAAAGTAAGTTTAAATTCTAACAATTTCATAGCCTTTTTAGATGTAGTCATATAAATTATTATATATACATGGAATTGTAATTCTGAAAAATTGGACTTTTTTATATGCTTTCAAAAATACATAGCTCAGGAGCCAGTGCTGTAGCATAGTGGGTTAAGTCCCCACCTGCAGTGACGGCATCCCATATGGGTGCCAGTTCTAGTCCCGCCTGCTCTTCTGATCCAGCTCTGCTGTGGCCTGAGAAGGAATAGAAATTGGCCCAAGTGCTTGGGCCCCTGCACCTGTGTGGGAGGCCTGGAAGAAGCTTCTGGCTCCTGGCTTCAGATCAACCCAGCTCCAGCCATTGAGGCCATTTAGGGAGTGAACCAGGGGATGGAAGACCTTTCTTTCTGTCTCTCCCCCTTTCTCTGTAACTCTGCCTCACAAATAAAATTTTTTTTAAAAAAAAGATACAATTCAGGGTGATACTTTAAGTAGGGTGTTGCTTTCTTCCAAAATACGCCACTCCACAGAAGACAAACAACAGAGTTCCGTTTGCTTTTTTATATATGATATTATTTGTTTTTCACAGCTGTACTTTCAGAGGCTTACCTATCAGTGAAATGAGTTTCATAATTGCAACTTCTATTATAGGAATATATGTTCCTGGGAAAATACACCTAATAATAGCATTCACTGATAGGTTCTGTATGGCTATTTTTGAAAGATATACATCTGATATTTCTACCAGGGGGAATTAATCCAGCAATTCCCTAGAAATGTGCAAGGGATCTTTTAAAAAGTCTCTTATGTAAGGAACAAAAGATTCACACCTGACAACACACTTCCAGATCCCTTTCATTCCCTTTTCATTAGCTGTATGTGACTGTTGAAAAAGTACTTTTCAAGATGCTTAAAAAACAATAAAGGAAAAGGAAATATTTTTAGGACATTTAAAATTCAGTCAAGTTCACCATTTCTTTAGTTGAGAATGGAGGTGGTAGATTGTTTCAGGAAATCATGAAGCCAAATGTAGAGCTTCATAGAATTCTATTCTCTTCCATTGTCTTAACTCTTCTGCTTACTACCTCCAGGCATAGATACTAAGCATAATCATAATAATAGAGATAAATGTCAAAATTGATGGCATTCAAAGGAGATCAGGAATATTTTTCCATCATGTTAACCTACCGTGTCCATGATCTTCCTTAAATTACCTTCCAGTATTTACTGGACTTCACCTACCATTTATGTGTAGCTTAACTTTTTCTGGCTTCACCAGTTGCTGCTAGGAATGTGTTTGGTCACTCAGCAACATAACCCAAATCACAAGGGAAGAACTTGAAAATACCTGGAGAGACTGATTTTCTCTGAATATACTCAATCCAGAGAAGTACCAGGAAAAACTGCATCTGCTTGCTGAAATCTTGAATTTTTGTCAGCTTTTTTCACTGTGGACAGTAAAACTGGAGGGCAAAGAACTAAATAACGGAGCAAGAGCTGAAGCTGAAAGTCCAAGAGTTCATTTGTGGTGATCTAAAGTCCGGTCTCCAAGGTTTGCTGGAACTGTCAAAGTTTCCAACTGTCACGTTGTATGGACTATGCTACAACTATCAGAAGACCCGGAAGAGTACAGTGTTGGTGTGACTCAGTGGTGTGTAATACAAGCCATCTTCCAGTTGGGGAAAGAAAGAATCAGTTGTAACAGGTATTAAAACTCTTACAGAACAAGTTCTATAATGGGAAAGATGAGAGTTCAGATTATCAGTCTGCCTTTTAGTGCAGATTAGATGTGATGTGTATCTGCTACATTCAAATTGACATCTCATTTGTGATGATAAATATGTTTCCTTTGTCTTTCCCAATTTGATAGTTTTCTGTAGGGATGAGAGCTTTGCAGTGACTTTGGTGTTTCTTTAATTTTTACAGAGTGCCACTCAGTTTCAGAATTTTCTTAAGTTTCATTTTGTATGACCAAAGAACCACATGAGCATGTTACAGGAGAAGTTAGTTAATATAAATGACACTTAATGATGAATATTTTATTCAAAATAACTTTTAAAATTATGTATTGCTTATATTATGGAAGAATCCTAAATTTCAAAAGCCCACCACAGACTTTACATGCATGTCTTTTTGAACTAGCTGCTGATTCTATTGTTTTAAAAAATGAAGGGCATTTGGAGTTAGTTCACAAATAAGATATATATATTTTAGGTTTCAAATTGAAGGATATATACGTAGAAGCTTCCTATTTAGCTGTATAACCAAACATCCCCTGCCCTCCCACATTTGAACAATTTGAAAAGAAATTTAAATGTAACTATTATTCCTAAGTCATCACAGTAATCCTAGTAACAGTAGCCTAACTGGTGTCCCCCTCACACCTTTTTTTAATAGGAACAAAGGGATTCATCTCTCATTTTACCTAATATTGTCAAAATAGTTCTTTGGACTTTTGGAAGCAAGGAGCTGCCACCCAGTCTGCAAAGGAAGATCCAAGGACTCGAGCACACTGGAGAGGAGAATGCTGAATGCCTAAGTGCTGGAAGAGCAAATGTATCGAATATCTGCTGGGTGTTCCTGCTGAGGTTTCTTGTAAACAAACTGCACTAATGGCATAGGACAATCCCGTGGAGAAACAGTGCTCCCTCTGTGAAGAGTATCCTACCATTGACCCATCTGAAGAGTAAAATCTGGATTTGACTGCTCTGTCCTACCAGGAATACTCTTAGGCTAGCCTTTAACCAATCCCTAAACAATTGTAGTCACTAATTGGCCCAGCAGTTCCTCAAATATCAAAGCTGAGCAGTCCTATTAAAGATCCAAGTTTTCTGATATTTTGGCTGACAGTATAACTTGCCCTTGCTTTTTAGTTTCCTAATGACCATGATTTTCCATTTGAAAGATGCTGAAATGAAAATAAATTATTAATAAGATGTGATTACATAAACTCTGATAAACTTAATTAAATCCTGATGGGATACCTGTCATTTCTGTTTAGCCCATCTGTAGTTTCTTAACCTGTATAGTTTCTTATTCTGGAAAACTAGAATTAGATTACAGAATATTGTCTGATGTAAGTTTAAGTGAGGTTTACCTTGCTAATCCTACTTAATAATATATTTAAATAGTTTCATCATCTTTTATTTTTAGCATTTACATCTTTACAAACTTAGTACTCAGGCAACACAGATCTGTTAGACACCTGTTCTGTTGTGGAAAAGTAAAGAAGTAAAGCACTCATATCTGTCCTTGGGGCTTAGCGTAATACATTTGTTAAATAGATGCTTCCCATGAAGTCCATAGGGGGTGGTCCAGCAAATGTTGAGATGTAGAATGAAAGGATTGGCTAAAACATGTTTTGTGCTAAAGAAGGGAAGAAATAGTTCAAAGTGGGCTAGAATTCACCGTAATTAGGTTGTCTATAAAGCTCTGGAAGTGGGCATAGGGTCACTAATGCCTCAAAGAAAAAGAAACTGAAGGAGAGAGAAGATAGTGGCATTTTCAGATTTTTGCTGATAGGCATGTCTCCTCTTTGCAGCATGCACATCTGTATTGAATACAAATGTTCTTGTGTTCAAACCTGCATTTATATAGAAGCCTTAGGGGAAGAGAGGAGGAATGTGTACAGAGTGGGAAGACTTGAAGTAAATAAAACCAAAAAAGTATCCCATTTTTACACTTTCAACTTAGTGATAAAAGATCTTTAATACAACTAATGGAAGTCAAGAAATATTAAAGGCCTTTCTGGGATTTCTTTTTTCTTTCTTTTCTTTCTTTCTTTCTTTTTTTTTTTTTTTTTTTTTTTTGACAGGCAGAGTGGACAGTGAGAGAGAGAGAGACAGGTCTTCCTTTGCCGTTGGTTCACCCTCCAATGGCCGCTGCGGCCGGCGCACAGCGCTGATCCGATGGCAGGAGCCAGGTACTTCTCCTGGTCTCCCATGGGGTGCAGGGCCCTAGGACTTGGGCCATCCTCCACGGCACTCCCTGGCCACAGCAGAGAGCTGGCCTGGAAGAGGGGCAACCGGGACAGAATCCGGCACCCCGACCGGGACTAGAACCCGGTGTGCCGGCGCTGCAAGGCGGAGGATTAGCCTAGTGAGCCGCGGCGCCGGCCTTTTCTGGGATTTCTGCACAGAAATCATATACTTTTCAGATCTGGGTTCGGTGGAATAATTCTGATAGGTATGCCTTGAACGCATTATTATTGAAGCTTGCCATTCCTAATTAGTGTCAGAAATAATGTGCACAAAGTTTGTGCTTCTAATAGGATCATAAGATCAAAACTATATTATCTAGTTGTTGCAGCAATTTATTTTTCATTCAATAAACATTTGAATGCATAATATGTTCTAGGTACTAAAACATGGCAGTGAGCAGAATGTACTTCCTGGAATTACCGTGACTTAGTTTGAGAACTGTGAGCTGAGAAGCTGTAATTCACTGTATGCCACTCCTTTCTAGAAAAGTCTTCATGATAGATTCAAATTTCTCTTTTTAAAAAGTTTAGCTAGTGGTTTTCAAAGAGATTAAAAGTACTCTGAGCCACTATAAAGTGATTTTTGTCCTAGTTTCACCCAGCTTCCCTATTTTGTGTATAGCTTTAAAATTTTTTTGCTTTGAAATATTAATGTTATTTTTCTGTTCTCATTTTTGACAGGTTTCTAAGCATGAATTGTGGAACAGATGAAGCAGAGCAGATGATCGGAGCAGCATTTGTTTCTCCCCAAATCTAGAAATTTTAGTTCATATGTACACTAGCCAGTGGTTGTGGACAACCATTTACTTGGTGTAAAGAACTTAATTTCATTATAAACTGGCTCTGGGCAGCACTGGTGATGCTGTATCCTGAGTTGTAGCCGCTGTAATTGTGAATATTAACTGAGGTAGTGAAACATGGTGTCCGGTTTTCTATTGCATTTTTTCAAGTGGAAAAGTTAACTAAATGGTTGACACACAAAAATTGGTGGAGAAATTGTGCATATGCCAATTTTTTGTTAAGATCCTTTACTTTGAACTATACTGCTTTGAAATCTCATTTCAGAAGAATGGCATGAACAGTCTTCAGCCGCAGTTGTGATGATTGTAAATTCTCACAATTGTGCATTCTTAGGGTTTTTTCCACCCCTGGGGTTTGCAAGTTGTTCACTTAAAACATTCTTAAAATGGTTGGCTTCTTGTTTGCAAGCCAGCTGATATGGTAGCAACCAAAGATTCCAGTGTTTGAGCGTACGAAAGACTCTGCCTGCTTACCTGTGCTAGAAATAACAGCATCTAAAGTGAAGACTTAAGAAAAACTTAGTGACTACTAGATAATCCTTAGGACTCTGCATTAACTCTATAATGTTCTTGGTATTAAAAAAAAAAGCATATTTGTCACAGAAATTTAGTTAACATCTTACAACTGAACATGTATGTATGTTGCTTAGATAAATGTAATCACTGTAAACATCTATACAATCTGGGATTTTGTTTTTATTTTGAAATGGGAGCTTTTTTTTTTGTTTACAAGTTCATTAAAAACTAAAAACTGTTTCTGTAAGGAAATGAGATTTTTTTTAAACAACAAAATGCCTTGCTGACTCACTATGAAATAAAAATCTCCCCAGTTTTTTGATAGACTACTTCAAGCCATTTGTTACATGATATTCCTTGAAAAGTTAATTTAGATTTAATGTATGACTTCCTCAGATTTTTTTTTTTTTTTAATTTTTAAAATGTCTGGTTTTTTTCCTCCCCTGAAGGGAAAAGGCATTCTTTCCTTTTTTTTCTTTTTTAATGACTTGCAGGCACAATACCTGGTACTGCAACTGCCAGAACCTGGTACTGTAACTCCTGCTGCAGCTGACTAACAGCTGGACTGATTTTGAATAAGAATGAAAGCATTAAAGGGTTTGACTACAAGATGTTTTTTCTTTAAAATACTTGTGAAGTGGCTCTAAGCAGTTGACTCTTACCCTTGGAGAGCTTCACACTGTGTGAGGTCCAAGTGAGTGCTGACCCTCCTCGCCAGCCTGAGCCCCCCACCCGCTTCTCTCTGTTATCATCTGTGTGCGCTTCCCTCAGTCTTACTTGCGCGCTCTTTTCTCTGAATCAAGAGAAAGGAAAATGTATTGATGATAATTCTTTGAACAGTGTAATTTATTCATTTATAGCACATCAGGATAAATTAAAAGAACTTTTGTCTGAAAATGCTGCCGGGAGCCTATTCTGTAAATGTAGGTATTTTGTAAAATCTGGAAACTGTAAATTGACATGTGTTTGGTCAGATTGTGTCAGGCTTAAATTTTTTTTATTTTATTTTTTCATTCAAAACTGTTTTAGCAATAATTAATTCCATGGTTACCACATTCTGCCGTTAAGGGAAATGTTAGTACGGACCTTAATGCTGAAGAAATCTTAATAAGTCTGAATTTTGGGGGTAGGCAGCTTCTTTGTTTCTTTTCTAACCATCCTTGTCAGTTAAGGTGTTTGTTTCTTGACTAATAAACCCTTTGATACTTTTAGCCAGAAATCAGTCTCATAAAGCTATTTTTGAGTATAGTTTGTGTAAAATAAATTTGTTTAGCTTTGGTAACTTTTCCAAGCTGAACTCCCTCTAGCAAGATATTTTTCAGTGCTTTCATTTACTATGCACTTAGACTATGCACTTTTTCTGAGATATTTTTGTAACACTTTTTTGTATTTTTGCCATTTGAAAAGGTTGTGGTGTAGTTGGTCTGTAATTAAGTTGCAGATTTAAAACTGCTGTTAGCTTTGTAAATCAAAATATAGGTATCTCTTTGTCCTGGTATATTGTCATTCCATCTGCAGCTGGAGCTGGAATCCCATTGATCTTCTAGCTACCATTCATTTTCTTCACAGTTCACAAAAGAAGAATGTGAAATTCAGTGAATGCTGTTACTAATCCTGTCGGGAAATGAATCTCATTTCACCAAAATTAAGTTATGTTTTTCCACTAAAATGATGATACAAGTTGAAGACACATCATTCTGAAATTGGAAGACCTCACCACTTAAGGCTCCACAGTGGCTTACTCAGCTGAACTCTAGGTTACTACTTTACTTTGTTCACCCAATGGGGGGTGCAGTTTTTTTAAATGTTGGGAGATGGCCATTCTAACTACTGTTGAATGTCTCTGTTTTGGGAAGGTATAACAAGAAAATAAAAAAGAATATATATGAAGGGAGAGACTGGTTATCTCCTCCCATATGGTTGTGCTTATGCTCGTATAGCCTATAAATGGATATTTGGAGGTTTGCTTTTCCTATTTTTAAGAGATTTTCATATTTCTGATAGTCCTTGCATTGCCAGTAATTGTAAATGCTAAATGTTTCAAGCAGATAATACTATAATAATAGAAAGCTTAGATCTGTTATACTAAAAACATGAAACACAAGGACTTTAGAACCCAAGCCAATGAGCTCATGTTCCCTCAAATTTGCTGAAATACCAAGAACAGTTTGTTGTAAGTCATTACTAGAATGAGCCAAGGATAATCTGAGATGGACTGGCCTACTCACCAGAACTGTGTGGTTTTCTAATGTGGGTGGCAGGTGCCCATGCAATTGAGCCAGCACCTGTAGTCTCCCAGGGTACACGTTAGCAGGAAGCTTGGGTCAGAGGCTGAGCTGGGACTCAAACCCAGGCATTCCTATATAAGATGTGGGTGTGCCAAGTGGCATTTTAACTGCTATGCCAAATGCATGTCATTTGAAAAATAACACTTTCAAAACATCAAAAGATGGCAGAATGCTAGCTATAGATTGATCTAATCTGGTGACAGTCTGTTTGAACCATACATTGGAGTAAAATGATGACTTTGCTGAAATGTCTGGTTAGACTGGTTTTTAGGACATACTTAGAAGTAATGAGACTGCTGAGCAACAGTGTAGCTGTAAAAGTAACTCACCTAGAATCTATGACTACTAATGGGTCTTAGAGGAATGTCTGGGCTGTGACAGGGCAATACAGGAACCAGGAACATCTTCTTGTCCCAGGATGGAAGTCTCAAAAAATGGTAGGTACATGTCAGAAACACAAGATCCTCACAACAGTCAAACAGCTATGGTTACTCCTGTCACATACAAGCTATGTATTAAGAAAAACAAACAAACTGGAACTACCCTATAGGAGGCATCTTGGTAAATTTTGCAGAACCAGGACCTAAACCTGATGGCCTTAAGCTGTTACATGGTTAAAGCATTGGTGCTTTAAACCCAGAGATTGGTAATACCAGCTATCATTGAGTACCTTACATACGTTGATTTGCCTAGTCCTCAGATTGTCATGTTTTTTATGAGGATACCATAGAACAAGGGCCAGGTTGTATCCCCTTAGATTAGGGGTTTTTGTTTTTCTTTAAGTTTTGTTTATTTGAAAGGCAGAGTTAAGAGAGGGCTGCTGTCCACTTTGTTCCCCAGATGACCTCAGTGGTCAAAGCTGGACCAGGCTGAAGCCAGGAGCAAATCTGGGTCTCCCATGTGCATGCAGTAGCCCAAGTACTTGGGCTGTCTTCCACTGCTTGCCCAGGCACATGAGCAGAGTGCTGGATCAGTAGGGCAGCTGGAATTCAACTGGCAATCAAGTGGGATGTCAGCATTACAGAAGCCGTTTAACTTGCTGCACTGTAACGCCAACCCCAGTTCCCTTCGATTTTCTTTTTGAGAGGTGGACTTAGAAAAGTCTTCTATCCACTGCTTCATTCCCCAGGTGGCCCAAACAGCCTGATCAGAAACTTCTTCTAGGTCTCCTGTGAGAGTGCAGGGGCCCAAGCGCTTAGGCCATCTTCTGCTTTCTCAGGCCATATCAGAGCTGGGTCACGAACCAGTGCCCATGTGGGATGCTGGTGCTGCGGGCAAGGGCTTGGCCTACAATGCCACAGCACTGGCCCCTAGATTTTTAAATAGGATCTTGGCTCACCTTATGTTTAGACAATTCATATTAGCTATGTATCCTGTATCAAATGTAAGTGTACCTGCTTATCAAATAGAGGGTCTGCCCTGGTGAAGGTAAAGGCCATTTAAAAAGTGATCTGTAGCCTCCCTGTACCCACACCCTGAAAGTAAAGTGAATGTGAAGAGGCGTAAGTCTAAAATTTTCAGGCAACTTGGTTTACAACATTTTACAGTTTGATATGTACCTGATGAGAGTATAGGTTTTCCTAATGTTTAGTTTGCTTGTGAAATTTAGCTATTTATTTAGTAAGTGATATGAACTGGCTTAAATGGAGTAAGTGTGCTTTTTTTAATTGCTTAGAAATATGTTAATCCATAGATTGTGAGTTTTCTTTTTGGTATTAGGTTTATGTGAAAGTTTGGGAGATATTTCAATAGTGATTTTCTAATCTAGTCATGAATTACCATATTCACTTAATGACAGCTGAGTCTGATGCGCAGAGGGATGCTATGTGATACAGTTGGGGATTAAGGAGAGAGATTATGAGTGACAGTACAAGGTGGGGGCTTTAGGAGTCAAAGGAGAGTGACAGTATATTTTGTGTTGACGGTGAAGGTAATTGTGTATGGTAAGGTTGTGCTGGTCCTTTGGCTGTCAGCAAGCTTGCCAGTCCTTAAACTCCCTTTGCCTGTCATGCATCCTTTTAAAAAAAAAAAAGTACTCACCCATAAAAGATGTCGGGGTCCAGAGGAGAGGGGAACAAGGCAGGCTTTTTCATTTGCCCAATAAACTGGTCATTTCTGTGGCTTAATAATAAACCCATATTTAGAACCAAATTCTAGAGATCATTTTCTTCAACCTCTTAGTGATCAGTTGATGAAACCCAAAACCTTCAGTTTTCCAATCAAGACTAGAATGCAGGCCAGCTAGTATTTTCCATACTTTAATTCTTGGTGGTGTCATTAAGCCAGGGTAATTTCTCTATATATTGCATTTATCAGTCACCTTTTACCTTGTTGTGACCAATATGTCTTGTGTTGGTAAGCAAAAAGTAAAATGTCAGTTTAGGTAAGCAAAAAGTAAAATGTCAGTTTAGATGCTGAACAGTGTGAAAAATTTTAAAATCAGAGGTTTTTTTTTAATCTTAAAATCATTGACAAAATCAATTAGTATTGTGTAGATAAGATACACTTTTTTTTGGAAAGGGAGAGTGAGAGGAGAAGTATCCACTGGTGTCACTTCCCAAATGGCTTCAACAGCAAGGGCTGGGCCAGGCAGAAGCCAGGAACTCAGAACTCCATCCAGGTCTCCCACCTAAGTGGCTCTTCCACTGCTTTCTCAGACACTTCAGTGGGGACTGCGCTTTGATAGGGGTGATGGAACCTATCCATTTCTAGTGATCAGGAGTGGGATGCATTCTGTTACATAAAGCCATATTTGGTCAAATTGTGAGTAGTGGTCGTTTTAAATATGCTCTTAATGCATGTCCCTGTACCCGGGTTTAAATGAATGGTTCTAATATAGCAGTGTACTCACTGAAAGGGTTTTCTTAGCAGTGGAGCTACAACCTGTCATTTATGGAGTAGAATGTGTTGGCTAGGAAGATGAAGCTTTTTGTCAGCATTACCATATTAAGTGCAATGTTACTGATTGAGAGAAGGAAAATAGTGTGAATAACTGTTGGAAACAACTGTGGATTTCAGGCAGCCAGCCATTGGTTCTGTGTGCCAGTGGACAGTGGCACAAATGTTGGTGATAAAGTGCTGTGTTGATAAGCTCTTAACAGTTGCTAAGTAAATATTTTTTGTTAATTGCAAAACTGGTTTGCACTCTTAACATGTGACTCCATTAAGAATGTAATGTTTTAGTGATGTAGACAGTGAGCTAAAATACACCTCTAGGTTTGTGTGTGTGTGTGCATGCCTGCACGTACACACACGCATACCATCACTAGAAAAGCGAAAGCAAGTCCTTCGGACAGGTTTCATTATCAGTGGCCACCCTGCCCCCCTGTGAAATGGTGAAGAACATGTAAGCGATTGCTTGATCTTGAATGTTGTGTGATGGTAATGCTACACAACAGTAACAGGGATTTATGGAGTATATTAGAAAGTAGGGATAGTGGAACAAATGAAGACCAGAGAAAGTAATTTCCATCTGGAAAAATTAATGAAGACTGTCCTCACCTTGAACAAACTACTCTTGGAGTGATGGGAGCAAAACGCTCACATGAGTAATTTTAGCCAGTAATTTCAGCCGTTGCTTTAGCAAAGCAAACAATGTCATGGGGGAAAGTGCTAGAGGTTCATGTGTGTTAGAGAATGAGTTTGCCTCAGTCACAGGTAATAGGAAAAATTTGACCAAAAGCTGAAATAAAAGAGTAACTTAGAAGAGTGAAAGTCTCATCCAGTGTTGTCCCTACCTAATGATGTAGTTTTATTGGTCTTCAGATACTGGCATTACTGTTGTGGAGATTAGGGAATGAAAAAGATTATAGGGGGCTGGCGCCGTGGCTCACTTGGTTAATCCTCTGCCTACAGCGCCGGCATCCCATATGGGCACCAGGTTCTAGTCCCAGTTGCTCCTCTTCCAGTCCAGCTCTGCTCTGGCCACGGAGGGCAAGGGAAGATGGCCCAAGTGCTTGGGCCCCTGTACCCGCATGGGAGACCAGGAGGAAGCACCTGGCTCCTGGCTTCGGATAGGCACAGTGCTGGCTGTAGCGGTCACTTGGGGGCATTATTCAGGGCAATTCTCTGATCACTAGTAGGGACTCACTTCATCCCCCAGCCCCAAGACCAACCCTTTTAAATGTTTGGGATTTTAGGGCTGATAAATTTGTCCGTATGGAGTAAATATATTTTAATGTTTTAAGGTGTCACTGTCTTGTCTTCCATTTCTATCCTTAGAGAGAAACATGCTATTTTTATAACTGGGTACCAGGAAGGAAAATTCCATGCATTAATATTATTTCTAGTGATTGTCAGAACCTTTTATAAAGCCACATCCAAATGTGCATTGTCACCTAGAAGGATATGAAGCCTAGTAGGAGACTTGATGCTTGCAAAATCTGCAGATACCCTACCCTTTGCTTTTTGTCTCCAGATGCTATGTATGGAGTGGTGACAGGCTGAGAGGGGTAAACAAAGTAGTGATGCATGGGAGGTAAACATATCATTGACTCTTGGAGCTCTGATCCTCCCTTGGAATATCTTGTTCAAGGTCGCAGAGTTGGTTAGTGACAGAGCTGGGAAAGAACCCAGCAGATCCCACTTCTCCACTGAACTGCTACTATGGGCACAGAGCAGTGGTGTTTTGTTTGTTTTGTTTTAGATTATTTGAAAGGACAGTGTCAGTATCAGGACAAGATAAATCATCCTCTGGGTCACTCCCCATGGGGCCCTAACAGCAAGGTCTAGACTAGGCCAAAGCCAGGAGCTGAGTTCCATTGGAGTCTCCCTGTGAGTGACAGGGACCCAAGCACTACAGCCATCCTCCACTCCTGTCACAGGCACATGAGCAGGAACCTGGACCAGCACTCCAGTATGGGATACCAGTGTTCTAAGTGGCATTTTAACCCACAGCACCATACTGCCAGTCCCAGTGACTCTGAATTCGACTCCAGGATCTGCAACTTCTGGAAATTTGTTAGTTCAAATTCTAGTGTCTGCTCCAAACCTACCCCTGGGAGCTCGACAGATGGAGTGCAGCACCTCTGTTTCAAACCCCCCCCCCCCACCACCACCCCCAGCATTGTAGCTGATCCTGATCCACGATGAAGTTTGAGAACCACTGACAAGGATGAAACGAAGTAGGCAGCAGAAGGAACTGAGGAAGGACCTGAAGCATGACCTGTGATTCATTTAACTTTCCTTATCTATGGAAGAAATGATCACAAATTCTCCCTGCTGGTGGCTGTGCGGGTGGAATGAAGTCAAGCAGTGTCTTGGTTCACAGAAGCTCTGCCCCCTCTATTTCATGAAATGTTGGTAGCTGGAAATTAGCTGAGGTGAGAACTTGGAAAACTCAAGTCCAGGCCTTCTAACCATAGCTGATTCACCAGCATGCCACTGATTGCACCATGCAGTGCATCTACTTTGGTTTTTCCTTACTTTGTAGCTACCAGGATCTGAGCTAAAATTACTTAAACATTTGATCCTAGAATTCCCATTACTTGTGACTTATTTTGTTATTGTTATTTGAAATAATTAGGGAGTGAGAACCTCTATCCCCTTGTTCACTCCTCAAATAGCCACAACCAAACCTGGACCAGAGGAAACCAAGAGTTTCTTCCAGGTGTCCCACATGAGTGCAGGGGCCCAAGAACATTGGCCATCCTCCACTGCTTTCTCAGGTGCGTTAGCAGGGAGCTGGATCAGAAGTGGAGCAGCCAGGACTCAAATTGGTACCCATATGGGTTGCGTGCATCGCCGGTGGTGGCTTTATCCACTATGCCACAACACCAGCCCCTGCTTGTAATTTCTAATGAGCATATTAGATTAGGGGAGGATTGTTGAGTTAAACATTTTATATATATATATATATATATATATATTTCATAGGCAGAGAGTTGTAGAGAGGCAGAGAGAGCGGTCCTCCATCTGCTGGTTCACTCCCCAAATGGCTGCAGTGGCTGGAGATGGGCCGATCCAAAGGTAGGAGCCAGGAGCTGCTTCTGGGTCTCCCACGTGAGTGCAGGGACCCAAGGACTTGGGCCATCCTCTACTGCCTTTCTAGGCCACAGCAGAGAGCTGCATCGGAGGAGAAGCAGCTGGGACTTGAAACGGTGCCCATAAGGGATGTAGGTATGCTACTGTAGGTAGCAGCTTTACCTGCTTCGCCACAGCAGCAGCCCTGTGAGTTCTACCTATAACAGAAACTCACTTTCCATCAAAATCACATGTGCGTGAGTCCTGTGAAGCCCCATGTTCCAAATAACTTGGAGGTGTGGGGTTGACTTTACAGAGGTGTTGGTGGAGACTTGGAGACTCAAGAATGGAGAGTCTTAACAAAGGAGCGCCAACCAGGAAGTCAGCAGAAGTCAGGGAAGCTGTGTGTTAGTAAACATTGCACAATACATTTCTGTCTAATGTGAGCTAAGCAGCCCATCCTGCTTCCCGTCTTAAAACTACTGGGGGCCAGCACTGTCATAGTGGTTAAAGCTGCTGCCTGCAGTGCCGGCATCCCATATGGGCGCCGGTTCAAGTCCAGGCTGCTCCACTTCCAATCCGGATCTCTGCTGTGGCCTGGGAAAGAAGTAGAAGATGGCCCAAGTCCTCAGGCCCCTGCACCCACATAGGAGACCCGGAGGAAGCTCCTGGCTCTTCTGATCGGTGCAGCTGCAGCCATTGCAGCCAATTGGGGAGTGAACCAGCAGATGGAAGACCTCTTTCCATTTCTCTGCCTCTCTGAAACTCTGCCTTTCAAATAAATAAATCTTAAAAAAAAAAAAAAAAGGCAACTGGAACTGAATGCCTCCCAGTATAATGCAGCCAGGAAAAGATGATGGAGTCATACTGGCGATGAAGGGCCCTGTCTCAGGAAAGTATAGATCTTTAGTTCTCAGATGTGCTTGCATGGACGATTGTAGACAAAGGTGGATGTGTCTGAGAAGCACACTCTGGGTGTTTATACCTCAAGTATCCAGGCCAGGTCTTCCAGGAAGGCAGCCTGGGGCTGCTAAACTCAGATAGCTCTCACACTGGCTGCTTGCCTCCCTTTCGGGGCTTGTCACTTAGGAAATCAAGCCATGCAGTCCCCTGTTGCTAGGAAATGTACAAACACAGCAGGGAACAGTCCGCCAAGGGTTTAGCGTTGCAGCTTTCCCATAAGTGACCAACAGCTGTTTGACCTTTGGGGGGTTTTATGACTGTGTTGGCATAGAAATAGAAGAAAAGTATGTATTTCATCTTCTTTGATAGTTGCTTTGTGATATTTGGGGGAGGGGGAGGGTAGAAGCCATTATCTCTTTTTTTCCTCGTGTTCATACAGGCAAACACCAAAAAGTGACCAGTGAAATCACTGTTGAGAATGTACACCAGGACAGCATTCGCTTTCTTGCAGCAGGATTACACGGTGGTTCACTGGATTTGTGGTCAGTTGAAGCCCTGAAGTAGCTCATCCTTGAGATTTGTTGCTGTACCACATCAATCTTGGACCTGTGCAAAAAAAAAAAAAAAAAGAGTGGTTTTACTTACTTGCTGATTTTAGATTCAAAGATCTGTCCCAAATGGGATCAGCAAAAGTCCCTCATTCAGCTCTTCAAACAAGACTGCAGCCCTCTCTCCCTTACTATAAAGGAAATCTTGTCAGTGCCAGATCCGGGGCTTTTGTGTATGTGTGCATTTTTTTTTTTTAAGATTTATTTATTTGAAAAGCAGAATTAGATCTTCCATCTGCTGTTTCACTCCCCAGTAGCTCTGAAGGCCGGAACTGGGCTGGGCCAAAACCAGAAGCTTCCTCTGGTACTCCCTTGTGGGTGCAAGGGCCCAAGCTGTTGGGCCATCTTCCATTGCTTTCCCAGGTCATTAGGAAGGAGCTGGACCAGAAGGGCATGCCAGCCCCAAAAATATGTTTGTCTTTCTCAAACCCATGCTGGCCCTTCAAGCAGGCTTTAAAACTGAAGTTCTTTGTCAATGCTTCCCTGTTGCTTAAGGCCTTGGGTGGAAGATGACTGGGAAAGTTGTTGGTCTGGCATAACTGACTAGACTCTAAAGGAGCTTGTTACTTTGTTTATGTTGTGTGCCCTAGTGATTTGCCACATGACTCTCCTCGGGCTCTTGGGCAGCCACAGTGCCCAGAGCTGTGCAATGGTTGGTTCTGTATCAAGCTGGCTCTCTGTATTTATAAATGAACCTGATCTTGCCTCTCTAGATCTGCTCTTCCTTCTCTACTTTCTCTCTCTGTCTCTTTATTTATTTATTTATTTTTTAAGATTTATCTACTTATTTGAAAGTCAGAATTACACAGAGAGAGAAAAAGCAGAGAGAGAGAGGTCTTCCATCCGATGGTTCACTTCCCAATTGGCTGCAACGGCTGAGCTATGCCGATCTGAAGCCAGGAGCCAGGAGCTTCTTCCGGGTCTCCCAAGCAAGTGTACGGGCCCAAGGACTTGGGCCATCTTGTACTGCTTTCCCAAGCCATAGCAGAGAGCTGGATCGAAAGTGGAGCAGCCAGGGCTCAAACAGGTCCCCATAAGGGATGCCAGTGCTTCAGGCCAAGGCATTAACCCGATACACCACAGCACTGGCCCCTCTATTTTTCTCTAGATGCATGCCCAAGAACACCAGGAAGCATCCTTGACTCGTAGCAACTCCATCTTCCTCACTGTTTCCTTTATTTGGACTTTATCCTCTCCTGCCTAAAGTCTTGAAGTGGTCTCATTTCCAGGTTCCACTGCCCGTGTCACCATCTTAAATGTGCTCTCCCCTTTTGATTTCAGAATACTGATCAGATTCCATGATCTGCCCTCTGCCTTCCAGCCTCTCCAGCCTCATCTCTTGGCTTCTATCCCAACACCTTACACCAAGTGAGCAAGGGTGTATTCATTTCCATTCCAGGCTCTTGCCTCACACCTAGAAAGGCATCCCGAGTACAGACTTGTGTAAGTGCACAGTGTTAAAATTTATTCAAAAGTGAGAAAGTGAACACACACACTCCCGAGCATGCATTGCCCCATGAGGAGAAACACCCATCATGAGTGGGCAGTGGGCCTGCAGATTGCCTGGACGGAGGAGGTGGGGAGGGAGGGGAGACAGGATGCCTCCTCTCCAGGTGTAGTCTAGGAGAAAGAAAGTCCCTCCCCCCGTGTTGGCCCCTTTGATTTTTTAAAATTTTATTTATTTGAAAGCGTTTCCAAGAAAGAGATCTTCCATCCGCTAGTACATCCCCTAGATAGCCACAACAGCCAGCACTGGGCCAGGCTGAAGCCAGGAGATTCTTCCGGGTCTCCCACATGGGTGCAGGGGCCCAAACACTTGGGCTGTCTTCCACTGCTTTTCCCAGGCCATTAGCAGGGAGCTGGATCAGAAGTGGAGGAGCATCCAGGACACGAACCAGCTCTGCCACTCCACCAGCCCCTGTTGGCCCTTCCTATGAAGTAGGGAGTAGTGTGTCTACAAGTATGAAGCCGTCTGGGAATTATATGGCAACTCCACAAATTACATGTAGAGCTCAATATCCAGATTTTTGGGCCAGCATTGTGGAACAGTGGGTTAAGCCACTGCCTGCATTGCCAGCATCCATATGGGTACTGGTTCTGATCCAGCTCCCTGCTAATGTACCTGGGAAAGAGCAGAAGATGGCCCAAGTACTTGGGCCCCTGCACCCATGTGGGAGACCTGGATGGAGTTCATTGGTGGCCATTTTGGGGGGAGTGAAGCCCAACTGGAAGATTCTCTGTCTCTCCCCCTATCTGTGTAACTCTACCTTTCAAATAAATCTTTCAAATGTATCACCATATTTTTATGGTGTCCCTACTAGGTGCCAGATGAAACATTTGCACCCCAGGAAATGAAGCATTTTGATTGAAAAACAGGACTTTCAGTGACTTCCAGCTCAGCAGCCCTAACCTAGCCACCTGCCTATCCCTCATCAGAGTTGCACTCACAATCCCCAGGACTCAGTGTATCACCTGTGCTAGAAATACCTTCCACTGTTTTCTCCAGTCTGCCTTGTTCAAAACCCATTCCAAACCCTAGGAAGCTTCCCTACACCCACTAAGAAAGCTGCAGTTGTATTTCTGAGACTACCCAGACACTATTTCTCCCTGACCAGATGGAGCTCCCCACGGCTAGAATTCATTCTGCCTGTACTCCCAGTGTTTGAGGAGTGGCTCAGAGTAGTAAGCCGATGCTCACTGAAGGTTTCTTTAGTGATGGACTCAGACACAGCCCCAGCTCTAGGATGAGATGACTTCTAACCAGCAGGGAACCCTCAAAGCCATGGTTCAGAAGGCCTCAAACTGAACATGTTTCTCCAGGAGTATGGGTGGGAATAGGGCAGAGAGCACAGATTTTGATATTAGAAAATAGCAGAGTCAAAGTATTATGTCTGGGAGGGACACCCAAGATCACAAACCTTTAGGACAAGACCGTCTGTTTGGTGTAGCAGTTGAGATACCTGTTGGGACACCCACAGTCCACATCACAGTGCCTGGAGTGAGTTTCGACTCTCCTCTGGACTCCAGCTCCCTGCTAATGTACACCCTGGGAGGTAGCAGGTGATGGTGTAAGTAGTTGGGTCCTTGCCACCCATGTGCGAGACCTGGCTTTGCCCTGGGCCACCCCTGGCTTGGTGAGCATTTGGGGAGTGAACCAGAAGATAGGAGATGGATCTCCTCCCACAAACACCCCTTTCTGTCTCTGTCTCTCTCTGCTCTGCCTTTCCAAAGCAGTAAGTGAAAAATGAATGTCTATCTTTAATCATATCTCAAGAGGGATCAATGGAAGACAGGCATGGCGTGGCCTCCTGTCCTGTCAAGTGGAATGTCTTGGGCTAGGAGCACTTAGTGATGGCCTGGAGCCCATGCCCTCCGAGGCGGTTTGGCTTCTCATCATCTTTTGAATAACACGAACCAATTTCTTCAGACATTCACATCGATCGCTCTTTTTCTATCCTTGAACTCCTGTTTCTATGTCACTTTTCCCACAGGGTTGAATTGCACATGCAATGCATTTTCCTGCCTTACTGTCTTCTCATGATCACCACCTTGTATTTCTTTGTAACACAAATATGCACGTAAATTCCAATTTCAGCTTTTAATTTCTTACGACCATAAATCTTGAAAATGTTAGGTCTTTTGACTGGAGCTGCCATTACAGTTATTGAACCTAATGGATCAAAGCCTCATAATACATTTCCAAATTTGATAACAAATTGAGTATGGGATTAAATTGTATTTATTGAGATGTGTTTAAAACACATTCATCTATACATTGGAAATGTTATGTATTCCTAGATTAGGACATGTCCCCATCATCACTCTCCCTATGTTTCATTTCAATCCCTGTAGTAGATTAGAAGTCTCACATATTCACATAATTAAATGGCACTGCAAGGAGTTTTGTTATTGCAGTGTCACTCAATTCTTTGGACTCTTTCCAGGATGTGTGCCAAAAATCACTTGGACATCTTTTATTGAAAATCAGTGAAGAACTTTCTCAGGTCCTCTCTCAGTGTACCATGGCAACCTCTTTTCTTAAAAGCTGTTCCCCCAAAGGAGCTTCTAGAACTAGGTAGAGCTGGTTTACAGTGTGCCCACTGGCTGGGGGCTGGGCGAGTAGAGGCTTCCTAGGCTGGGTACCCCAGGTCCTAGGGTCCTAAGCAAAAAGCCACAATCGTGTTCTTCCAGTTCTCCCCAGTTCACCCCCTCTCTGATTCTGAATCTCTGAGTCTGAAACTCCTTTGAGAGAAAATCAGGATCATGTTCCCTCTCTCACTCTAACCAGCCCTCCGCCCGAGCTGACTCGGCTGGACAAAGACTCGCCCAGTATAATGAGCAAATCAACTCAGTGATCTAAAATGCCGCTCTTCAAAACATCAGCGACAGAGGCGGCTTGGGCAAGCTAGCATACCACAGTCAGCTCCCGCTTCCAAATGATGTGCTTTTCAAAGACAAGTTTGTGCAGAACTTCCCGTGTCAGCTGTTTGGGCCATTCACAATCAGCTCTTAGACAATGCAGCGAACCAGGAGCTCTGCCCTGTTCACTAAACCCTCTGAAAAGCAGTGTGGGCTGGCCCTGAATGCGCCTCCCTTAGCAGTTTAGTTCAGGCCATTAACCTTGTCTTGGCACCTGGGGCTGCTTGGATTCCGGCCACTCTGACCACATTCAACTCAGGTTTCATTGGGACCCTCTCCTTGGCTCATTCCCATTTCTAGTAATGGCGACATCAAACATTAAAGCTACAAACAGTGGCGACTTTTCTCTTGCATTAACCTTTGCTCTAAAACAGAACGGCATTCTCTGCTCCTGGAGGGCAGGAGACCAAGCAGCTGCACTGCACTCAGACGCCGGCCCTGACACAGGCTAATTGCCTTCACCCTGAGACTCAGTTCTTGTGTTTATAAACAGTTGGGTACACACTTTCCTTCTGTTCCAACCTCTCCTACTTAGGGTCAAGGTCAAGGCAAAAGCTGGGCTGGGTTTACAAAGGTGCCAAGTAGGAAGTGGGCTGCCACATGTGAAGGGCCACTGCTCAAATCCAAGCAGCAGGTGCTCCCCGGAGTGGCATAGATGGTTTTGACGGAGGAAGATCCTGAGGGCAAGAGCCTTGTCCTTGTCCCCAGCAGGAAAAGCAAGGGCCGCATTGCTGGGGCCTGGGCTGGCAGGAAAAGTGAGTGGATGGGCTTAGACCTTAGACTCACCCGACTGGTTTCCACAGCTCCGTTCAGAGCGGCAGGCCGTGCCCAGGCTGGGGTGAGTCACAGTAATGGCAAGTCTGCGCTGTCTCGCCCTGCCCCCCTCCCGGAGGACGTGCTGTAGCCACCCAGGAGAACCAGGTCCATCCTGGGTGGCTGCTGGGAAGAGCCTGGACTCCCCGGCCCTGGGGTTGGGGGTGGGCTACGGTTCAGTGAGGCGGGGACAGAGCAGGTGCTGGACAGCAGTGGCCCACACCCTGGGGGGCACGGGGGCTCAGGCCCACCTACACATGTCTGTGGTCCACCCAGAGGAAGGAGCTGGGGTGTGGGGGAGGTGGTGGCATTGGGGCACCGCAGGTCCCACATGAGCACCAGGTTGAGCCCTGGCTGCTCTGCTTCTAATCCAGCTCCCTACTGCTGCACCTTCATCCTCCAAGTGCCGATGTTATGCTACTGGTCGCATGGCATTGTTGTGAGGATTCAGTAAAAGGATCGACGTGTTTGGTGCTCACGCGTGTTATTTTGTCCTGGCTTGGATCACCTCAGCGTCCCCCATAGATGTCTTTATTGGGGTCTATGTCCAATAGATGGATCAAGTCTCTTCCCTGCCCATCCGCCCTCCTACCTCTGCCAGGCTGCCTGCTCAGACCTCCAATTTTGCAGTTTTCAAAAACACTTTTGTAAACAGGCACCCGGAAGCAACCAGAACCCTGAGGAAACACAAAGAAGCACACATTTATCAGGATTGTGTTGCAAGCACCATAATTAAAGCTTTGTGTCCTAGCTGGGTCAGAGTCATTATCTGGTCTTTCATTCAGGACTTTGAACTTGAGCTTTACAAAGTGCTGAGGAAGTAGCTGAAGTGCAGAAGGCAGGCAGCAATTCGAGATTCAATCTGGTCTCCCGGATGAGAGGCCTGGGCTGCCTCGTACCCACTCACGATGAAGCCACGCCCCCGCCCCCAGCCGGCCACACAGGAAGCAGCGCCACCCCGGGGGCCCAGCCATATTACCTAGATCCCGGCAACACCTTGCCACTCAGCCTCTCCAGGGTGATGTGGCACATTCAGTGCCTGTGTGTGTGTGGCAGGGGCGCTTGGGAGCACTTTAACCACCCAACACATCCAGCTGGCCCCCATGCTGGCCACCTCCTCTGCAACCATCACCAAGAATGAGCGGCAGCGGTAACTGATGCTGATGGAGGATGGGCAGTTTCTCAATTACACATCAGATGGGAGTTAGAACACCTTCTAGAACCACTGCTGTCTCTGCTGCTGCAGGCCACTGAGCCCAACACCTGCACCTTATGGGCAGATTTCTGTAGGCTACATTAATGGATGTGCAATTTCTAAGTCCAAAATATTTTATCAGGGCAGGCGCTCTGGCATAGTAGGTTAAGCCTCTGCCTGTGACGCCCACCTCCCACATGGGTGCCGGTTTCTGTCCCAGCTGCTCCTCTTCTGATCCAGCTCTCTGTTATGGCCTGGGAAAGTAGTAGAAGATGGCCCAAGTCCGGCACCGCGGCTCAATAGGCTAATCCTCCGCCTTGTGGCGCCAGCACACCAGGTTCTAGTCCCGGTTGGGGCGCCGGATTCTGTCCCGGTTGCCCCTCTTCCAGGCCAGCTCTCTGCTGTGGCCAGGGAGTGCAGTGGAGGATGGCCCAAGTGCTTGGGCCCTGCACCCCATGGGAGACCAGGAGAAGCACCTGGTTCCTGGCTTCAGATCAGCGTGATGCACTGGCCGCAGAGCGCAGGCCGCGGCAGCCATTGGAGGGTGAACCAACGGCAAAAGGAAGACCTGTCTCTCTCTCTCTCTCACTGTCCACTCTGCCTGTCAAATAAATAAAGGAAGAAAGAAGATGGTCCAAGTGCTTGAGTCCCTGTACCCACATGGGAGACCTGGAAGAAGCTCCTGGCTCCTGACTTCAGATTGGCCCAGCTCTGGCCATTGAGGCCAATTGGGGAGTGAATCAGCAGATGGAAGACCCTTCTCTGTGTCTGTAACTCTACCTCTCAAGTAAATAAAATCTTAAAAAAAAAAAAAAAAAAAAAGGTCCTGGTGGACCTCTGCCGGGGCCGCTGAGTGGTACAGCCAGGGAAGGAAAGGTAGCCACTGGTGGAGGCTGTGGAGACTGGAAAAGAGAGAGCAGGGGATCTGGAGTCAGGTGCACCTGGTTCAAACTCTGTCTTCTCCAATTTCTGGCTGAGTGGATTTAGTCTGACCTAAGTCTCCCCATCTATACCATGGAAGCAATATTGTGGCCTTACCTTATAGAGTAGTGGCAATGAAAGCAAATACAAACTCAGCACAGCCCCTGTACATAAGAAAGGCTCAGTAAATGTTAGTAATGATTCTATGACTGGCCTTGAATCTATTCAGAGCGTGAAACTGGGGCAGAGGGAGCACAAAGCCCTGAGTGTCCTGTACCTTGGAGCCTAGTGTGAGACAGGCAGTCACCAGGCCCACGTTCTGCACTGGCTCTGCCACAGCTGCCTGGGTGAACTTGGGAAGTTCAAGGGAGGCTTTGGCTTTTGCAGCCTCTGTGGTAAGAGGCTGGGAGACAGAAAGGGCTTGGACCAGAGATTTAGTTTTAACCGAGGAGAGGGACTGAGTAAGTAGCTCTCCAGGTTTCGTCATTTTTATCCTCTTTCCCTTCTGATCTTAACCCCAGCAGAATTCTGAATAAAAAATAATCATAGGGTAGAAACCCAGCAGGTGACACCAACAAAGCCAATGTGCCCACGGAGTCCAGGCTTCCACCATTTAGAGTCACTGGGAAAACCCATGGACCGAGTGACTCTAGCCTGATGCCCCAAGTCTGCATTCCAGAAATTCACTAAGCCTTGGACCAGACCTCTTCAACATGATGGAAGTCATCATGTGCTGTCTGTACCCCAAGTGTGCACGTGTAGTGGGGTGAACCCAGGAAAGTCAGGGACCCCCTAGAGTGGGCATGGGGGACGCCCAGGGGCATCCCCCTCTACAGAGGACTGGAGATGAACTGCTGTGAAGGTGGTAATGAGCTAAAGGTAGATGTATTCTTCCTGCTGGCTTCTTATTTTAAGATTTATTTATTTTATTATTTGAAAGGCAGAGTTAGAGGGGAGGGAGGGAGAGAGAGAGAGAGAGAGAGAAATCTTCCATCTTCTGGTTCACTCCCTAAATGTGGCCAACAGTCAGGGCTAAGAGCTAAGAGCCTGGAACTCCAACAGGGTCTCCCACATAGCTGGAAGGGCCCCAAATATGGTGCACATTAGCAGGGAGCTGGATAGTAGGTGGAGCAGCCGGGACTGGAACTGGCGCTCATGTGGGATCCAGCATTGCAGGCAGTGGCTTTACCTGTTACGCTACAGTGACAGCGCCCTTGCCGGCTTTGACACGGCATCTCTCTCTGTGAGTCCCTCGTGGGTCTAGTAACAGTCTTCAGGGCGTTCTTAGTTGAATTTGAATCAACCTTGACACAATCGAGTCCATGAAATGGTTTTCCCACCAGTGTATTTTGCCGAATTCTGGTGGAGGAGTTGTCTCTTGCCTCAGCCTCACCAAGTTATTCTCCCGCGTTCAGTTCCTCCCACTTCGTCATAGCGGTGCTCTTCGCGCCCAGTCCCTTCGCGCCTCCAGGGGGTCGGCCGCGTGTGGCTCAGGTCTGGTAGCAAAGCACTCAGCTTTCCAACAGGCAGAGCAGCCCTGCCAGGCCCAGAGGCTTCAGGCCTCCATCTGAGCTTCCCGGCCGGAACTGTCAGCTCCAGGAGAGGACGACAGCAGTGAGACCACGGCTGTGAGGGAAGCAGAGTGAGGAAGCCCAGGCAGGCTGCAGGGAACGGGCGGTCAGCAGATTCTGGCCACTGGTAGGGGCACCTCAGACACACCACCACAGTCGTGCGAGGGCGGGGCCCCTTCTTGTCAGAAGTGCATCTTTGGGGCAAGGCATTTGGCACAGCAGCCCCATGCCATGCAGTGTCTGGGTTTGAGTCGCTCCCGCACTCCTGATTCCGTCCTTCTGCTAACGCACACGAGAGAGGCCGTCGTGGTGGATCTCAAGTTCTTACTTCCGGTCACCCGCGTGGGAGGCCCTGATTGAGTTCCAGGCTCCCGGCTTCAGCCTAGCCTGGCCCCAGCTGTTACAGGCATTTGGGAGTGAGCCAGCAGATGGAAGATCTCGCTCCCTTTCAAGTAAAAATAATAGGGGAAAAAAAAAAAGTAAAACACTCTCTTGACTTCCAGTGCACCACAGAAGGAAGCGGAAGTGGGAGCGTCGCTGACACGGGCCCTGTGCCTCGGTGCCAGCATCCCCAGGGTGAGCCCCGATGCGGCGCCCGCAGCTCCTGGTGCTCTTCAGCCCCGAGAAAGGCACAGCCCAGGATGCGGTGGAGAGGCTGGGCGGCGAGGCCCGGTGCCGGAGGCTCAGAGGCCGCGCGCAGCCCCGGGACTCCCACCTGGTAACCAAGGAGACGCCCCTGACAACATGAAGGTAGGGCTGGCCTGATGTGGTGCCCCCGATCCCTGCCCTCCACCCTCACTCCGTTTTCATGGCCTGCAGAGTCGGAGAAGTAACAGAAAATAGTTGTCCTCTGAGATCTGCTGCAGGTGCAGCTGGGGGGCTCTGGTTGTCCTCTCCAATAAATTTCATAGCCACCAAAAAACATTTTTTGTTAAAAAAAAAAGGGGGTGCAGGCTAGCTTTGTGGCATAGTCCACTACTTGTGACTCGGAATTCCATATCTGGGTGTTGGTTGAGTCCCGGCTACTCTGCTTCTGATCCAGCTCTCTGATCACGCGTGTGGGAAAGCAGCAGAAGATGCCCAGGTACTTGGACTCCTGCCACCCATGTGGGAGACCAGGATGGAATCCCTGGCTCCTGGCTTCTGCTTGGCCCAGGCCCCACCATTTTGGCCATTCTGGGGAGTGAACCAGAGGATATAAGATCGTTCGTTCTCTCTCTCTTTCTTCCCCCACTCTCTTTCTGCCTTTCAAAAAATAATAAATAAATGTTTAAAAACATGGTGCATCCCCAGCACCAGGGCCATACTGGCACCTGGGGCTCTCATCTCCTTGGAGATCCAGGCCTCTCTGGGCCTCAGTCTCTCCATATGTGAGCTAAGATTGCACCGTCCAATGACCTCAAATGGCAAGCGGTGTTTACTGAGTGATTACTGGGAAGGGGAGGTGGGAAAGGCTCCTGTACACTTGATCAGTTTAATCCTCACACCTCCTGGAGGCCACACAGCGGGTCCCAGAGAAAAGAGAGAATTCGTGCTTTCATAGTTTTCTGCCCCAGGCCTCCTTGTTCTTTCTCTCTCCTATGCTGACACTGCAGGGAACTGAGCTGAGCTGTGAAATGTCATTCCCTGTGCAAGGTCTGCGGACGTCATTCCTAGAAAAAGGTAGAGAGAGAGAGAGAGAGAGAGAGAGAGAGAGAGAGAGAAATCTCCCATCTGCTGGTTCACTCCCCAGATCCCTACAACAGCCATGTCTGGGCCAGGCTGAAGCCAGGAGCCCAGAACTCTATCTGGGTCTCCCACGTGGATGGTGGGGGCCCAACTACCTGGGCCATCACTGCCTCCTCCCAAGGTGTGCATTAGCTGGAGTCAGGGGTACAGCCTGGACACAAACTCTGGTACCCTAGTAGGGGATACAGGTGCCCCACGTGGAATATTTATTTATTTGAAAGGCATAGTTACAGAGAGGCAGAGGCAGAGAGAGAGAGAGGTCTTCGATCCACTAGTTCATTCCCCAGATAGCTGCAACAGCTGGAGCTGCACTGATCCGAAGCCAGGAGCCAGGAACCAGGAGCTTCTTCTGGGTCTCCCATGCAGGTGCAGGGGCCCAAGGACTTGGGCCAATTACTGCTTTCTCGGGCCATAGCAGAGAGCTAGATCAGAAGTGGAGCAGCTGGGACTCGAACTGGCGGCCATATGGGATGCCAGCACTGCAGGCAGTAGCTTTACCCGCTGCACCACAGCACCGGCCTCTCAAGTGGAATCTTAACCACCATGCTAAAACCCTGCCCCTCTACTAATTTTCAAAGATGACGTTAAGAGCAAGATACAAGACAGTTGTGCCAAAGCCAGAGCGAGTCCAGGGCAGTGTCATTCTGATGTCCATCTGCCTTGCCCTGCCCAGCTCCGCCCTCACTCATGGACTCCCTCTGAGACCCAGCCATACCCTGACCACCTGGGGCAGGGAAAGCTCCCCAGCACAGTCACCAGGGGAAGTCAGCCCTGCTGTGATTCCAGCTGGGAGACCAGAGCTCAACCCACGGCTCCAGTTCCCAGGGCCTGGGGTCTCTTCTCCAGCCTCCCAAGGAGTGAAGCCCACCTAGAATGCAGGCCCTTAACTGTTGGCCCTACCTCCACTATCTGGTGCCCTGTGCCTACAGGGCCTGTACCTTGGCTATGGGATGTCCTGAGACCCTTTGTTGCCCTCAGCTGTGGCCTTTCCGGGAGGACCTACCTGGCCTGGGGTAGAGGGGCAGGCTGTATGTCTGGCCTTAGTGCCTAGGCTCCCCAGCCTTGTTCTGATCAGTCTCCTTGTAGCAGGTTTCCCACAGTCCACAAGCTCAGTTGTTGGCCCTCTCTTGGCTCCTTGGCAAGCATTTTGCTTTACTGGAAATGCTAGAAAATACTTGAACAAACCAGAACTCTCTGTGCTGGCCCGGGTCCCTCTTCCCATGCCACCTCTTGGAACCACTGCCCCAGGCGTATGAGAGGGCATCCTGGCTGGCCACTTGGGACTCCCACAAGCCCAGAAGAGAAGCAGCACCTTGTGCTGGCCAGACAGCACCTGGCTTCTGTACAGAAGAGCAGGTGGCCCTGGTGGATGTAACAGCCAGCAGCGTGGGACTCAGGGAGCAGCCTGTGGTCCCCACAGGCCGTTAGACACCAGCAGCTCATATGGCCTGCATGTCTCAGGGGACAGGGCAAAGGGTGTGGGAACCTACTGCCGTCTGGCAATGCCACCCTCAGCCCTCATGGGAGAGGAAGCTCTCGGAGACGGCAGAGCCCAGAGTCTCCTTCCAAGGGTATAAAACATACAAACTGAATGTCTCTGGTGAAAATGAGTGTTTGGAATTAGTTGCCAAACTAATAGAAATTTTATTTATTTGTTTGATTTTAAAGATTCATTGACTGGTTTATTTGAAAGGCAGAGGGACAGAGAGAGAGAGAGAAACAGAGAGAGAGAGATCTCATCCACTGGTTTACCTCCCAAATGCCCACAATAACTGGGCTGGGCCATGCCAAAGCCAGGAGCCAGGAACTCCATTTGGGTCTCCCACGTGGGTGGCAGGAACTCAAGTACTTGGGCTACCATCTGTTGCATTAGCAGGAAGCTGGGTCAGAAGTGTGAAGTAGCCACGACCAGGACTGGCTCTCTGACACAGGATGCAGGCATCCCAAGTGGGCTTACCCCACTTTGCCACAACACCCACCCTAAACATTTTACTTATTACTTGATTTATTTCAAAGACAGGGAAACAGAGAGACAGAGACAGACAGAGCTCTTATCTGCTGATTCACTCCCCAGATGCCCATAACATGCACAGCTGGGCCAAGCTGAAGCCAGGAGCCAGGCCCTCATTTGGGTGGCAGGGACCCAACTGCTTGTTCCATCACTTGCTGCCTCCTCGGGTGTGCATTAGCAAGAAGCTGGAATCAGGAGTAGAGCCGGGACTGCAACAAAGGGCACTCCAGTAGTGGATGCGGGCATCCCGGGAGGTGTCTTAACTGTGCTACCTGCTCCAGCTGCCAAAATTTGACAGTGAAAATATTTCACATAAAGTCTGGATTTTTGTCCCTTTTGAAAAATTGGAAAATCCATCAGCATCAGGCCAGTGCTCCCCTGTGGAAAAGTCCGGCAGCAACTGAGAGTCCTCACTCAGTCCTATTCCCTTTGTTCAGGACCCTCTAAACCACGGTCCCTCTAAACCCAGCCCTCTTCCCTCATTACTGTCATCCATCTCCTTCCATAGGTGGTAGGTTTTTATTTCATCCGCTGTAGTCCTTATCTCAAAATAAGCCACTTAGGAAGTTGGAGGAAGCTCTGTACTATTTTTTTTTTTTTTTTGACAGGCAGAGTTAGACAGTGAGAGAGAGAGACAGAGAGAAAGGTCTTCCTTCTGTTGGTTCACTCCCCAAATGGCCACTACGGCTGGCGCGCTGCGCCAATCCGAAGCCAGGAGCCAGGTGCTTCCTCCTGGTCTCCCATGCGGGTGCAGGGCCCAAGGACCTGGGCCATCCTCCACTGCACTCCCGGGCCACAGCAGAGAGCTGGACTGGAAGAGGAGCAACCGGGACAGAACCGGCACCCCAACTGGTACTAGAACCCGGGGTGCTGGCACCGCAGGTGGAGGATTAGCCTAGTGAGCTGCGGCACTGGCCGAAGCTCTGTACTCTTGGTTGGTTCACAGGCCACATGGCTATATCAAGGTTCTGAGAAGTCCCACTGCTCCCAAAGCATGATGGTCTCCGTTCGATATAGTGGGTGCCTCCCTAGACAGACACGCTGGCCCCTGGGCCTTAGGGGCGGCCCCCTGCCTTGGTGCTTTGAAGTCTTCTCGAAGCACCAGGTAGCTCTCAGTTCTGGAGAACAGGAGCACCTCTGGGCTGGAGTAAGCTGCCTGTTTGGCTCATGGTTGAGACAGAGACTGGAGATCAGGCAGTGGACTTCAAACCCAGAGCCAGTGAGTCAGCACCTCTTCCCCAGCCTTGCCTTTGGCCCAAGCGTCCCTCACAAGCCAAGCTGATGCCAGTCCCCTAAGGCCTCTCAGTAATTAGAGCCTCTCCCCCAGAACACTGACCACTGACTCCAGGCCCCTCCCTGGCTGCTTGCTCTGCTGAGGTGGAGAGTGCTGACTCACGCAGACCACGCCCGCTCCCAAAGCAGCTTAGACATCATCCCGTGCTGTCGAGTCCTTTCATGTCAACTGGAATCACTTGGCAGTGACTTCCTGGTACGGTGTTGAAAATGATTCAGCCAGGGGCAAAGAGCCTGATGATCGATTGGTCATGCCTACCATGTGCTGGGAAAGGAGTGGTGGCCCAGGCCTGAATCGACATCCAGGTCCAGTCTGTGGGTCTGAGGCCCCTCCTGGGCCAGAGGGGAGCCCATGAGCAAGAACCAGGCAAGGGAGTGGAGACAGGTGAAGGCGGAGCCTTCAGACTGCACAGTGCCCCAGCATGGGGCAACGTGCCTGCCACACCCACGGCCTCCTTCCCAGAGGCAGCCAGGTTGGTGCCACAGTGTGATCCCACCCCCTGTCTGCAGCTGGCTGCGTGTGGGTGGGGACCCAATCCACAGGCTGACTCACAAGCCTCGGAGGCAGCCTGATGGGAAACTTATTGGACCAGGGGGTGTTTGGGGGAGTGTGAGCTCAAGGCAAAGAGCTGAGCAGTTGTTAGCGGGGCCGGGGCTCGGAGAAGGAGAGAGATGTGTGGGCACCGAGAGGCAGAGGAGAGGAGGCAGTGACACATCAGAGTGCCTTTGGGCAAGGTGTGGGAGGGCAAGAGGAAATGGATGCTGGGTGATCCGCAGCAGGGTTTGCCCTGCGCCCAGCGCTGGGGCTTACCCTCTGTTCCTGCACAGGCCTTGGCCCCCAGCTGTGGTGGTCACATCCACATGGGCCCTACAAAATCCAAAATCCTGGAGATGTCTCTGGGAGGAATTTCAGGAATCCCACACCCAGGAAGCCCTCCAACACCCAGCAATAATCCAGAAATGGTGTGTGTGTGTGTGTGTGTAAACAGAGGGTACAGTCCCATCCCCATGCCCACGAACACTCCAGTCTTAATACAGACTGCGCTTCCAGTTCTTTCCTGAGATTACTGCCTGTCTGTCAGCTGTGTTCTTTTCATTGTCCTTGGTAGCCTGCTTACTGCTGCTCTCCGAATTCACGTCTGAATTCTTCCTTGTGCCAAGACAAGGACCTCCATGCAATTGTCGGGGGTACTAAGGGCACCAGCCATATTGGATTTAGGGCATGCCTCGTCCCCACTTGATTACAACTGCAAAGACACTATTTCTTTTCTGTTTTTAGGACTTATTTAGTTATTGCAAAGGCAGAGTTAGAAAGAAAGAAAGAGGGTGAGAGAGAGGAAGGGAGAGAGATCTTTGATTTGCTGGTTCACTCCCCAAATGACTTCCCCTTGGCTGGTCCAGGCTGAAACCAGGAGCCTGGGGTCTGCATGTCTCCACGTGGGTGGCAGGACCCACATGCTCAGGCCATCCTCTGTTACTTTCCCAGGAGCGTTAGCATGGGCCTGGATGCGAGATGGAGCAGCCAGGACTCCCATGGGACCATGACGTCGTTAATCAGTGGTTTAACCAGCTGTGCTGCCGCACAACACCAGCCCCAGTGACCCTGTTTCTAAGTTGGTTTATATTCTCAGGTTCTGGTGGACATGAGGCGTTAGGGAGCAGTTTCCCAAGTCCCTTAGTCACCACTTCACCAGAAGGAATCCAGTGCCGTTTGTTCCTCTGGCTTTGTGAACGAGAAACCGGAGGCACAGATCAGCCCCAAGCCACACAGCAAGCCAGGCTTCCAACCCAGCTCTCTGACCCACAAAAGGCCCTGTGTCCCTAATAAGCACCAGACACCGTGGCGCTGGAGGGAGCCGGAGCCACCCTCAGGAGGAAGAAGGAAGTAGCCACAGGAAATCCTTCCCGGGGCAATGTCCAAGGCTCCTTATCAGTCCAGAGCCTGGGCTTCAGCCACCCAGCCCCCTCCCACATTTCTCAACTGCAGCCCCACCCAGCCCTCGCAGCCCTCGCAGCCCTCGCAGCCGAGGGCAGGAAACCCCTAGGCTGAATGTTCTGCTGAGGCATGTTCTGTGCTGACCTGGCCAGAGTGCGGCAGCAGCAGGAACAGTAGCAACTCAGGAGGAACTGCTGGCTTGGTTGCCAAGAATGCTTATCAGGGCCTCCCAGAGGGGAGCGGGCTGGAGCCCACAGCCAGGACCCCACAGGGCCAGGGCAGGGCCTTTATCTCCTCCGAGGACAGGACCTGGGCAGTACACAGAGGCTTGGAGAGGTGGGGCCCAGCCCTGTTGCCCGTGCAGGGGGCCTGCCCCGGCGGCGTGAGAGCTGTGCATGCAGACCCCAGGTGGTACAGCCATCAGGGCAGGAAGGGCTGCCGCAGGCATCACAGCCCAGCGGTACCAGATGAAGCCCCCACTCTGCCCTCAGAATTCTTCCTCAGAAGCCTCCCCCACAGCTCCCCAGGCAGCTACTGGCCCAGGATTACCAACTTGGAGGGGAGAGGCAGGCTGGGACCGGGTCTCCCAGTGCAGACCCCAGGCACTTTTCCATAGCACTGAGGGTTTTTACGAAACAGGCTGACACCCAAGCCTTCCTGCCTCCCGCTCCCCGTGAGTCACCCCGGCAGCTGCTGCGTGCGCGGCTGCAGCCCTGCCTGGCGCTGGCATCTGAGGACAGCTGCTGCTGCTGCAGCGCCTGCCAGGCCCTGGGCTGCGCGTCCCTGGGTGGTGGGTGCCTCCAAGGGGTTTCAAAGCGCAGCCCTTTCTCCGTCTCCACGGGGATAGGCTCCAGGACTAACCCCCTGGCCTGCCAGGTTTATCCAAACCTGCAGGCGCTCAAGTCGCTGGGCTAACTGGTGTAGTATGCGCATATAATTCACACATGCCTTCCTGACCACGTGACATCTCTGAAGGTTACTTATGACACTTAATACAAGGCAAATACTGTGTAAATGGTTCCACGGTATTGTTTCCGGGAATGATGACAAGGGAAAAAAAGGCTGTACGAGCAGAAGTCTGCCTGGCTGAGAAAGTTCACAGCCAGAGGGCCAGACCCTGCTGAAGGACAAAGGGCCTGGACTGGGGTTGAAGGGGCTGGGAGGCTTCAGGGCCATGGGAAGCTGTGGTCTGCCTTCAAGACCTGCCTTTTCCACTCTCGGCTTGCCCATGAACTTGTGGGGCCTGGAGCCAGTCTGGGCCTCAGTTTCCCCATGGGTTCCGAAGGGAGGGAGGGCTGGGTGCTCACTACAGGTAGTGTTTGCTCTGTCAGAAGTCCCCAGCCCCCTCTTCCTCCTCTGCTGGCCGGTCGAGGGGCCACAGACACTGACCCTGAGAGAGGCGCAGCTGCTTGGGAGCTGGTCCAGTTCTTCCTGGGCCTTTGCACAGCCCGGGATTCAGGGGCGAGGAGGTGCTTAGGCGCCTCTCTGCTGTCTGTGCGCTGGGACAGGAGGCACCCGGCCATGCCCCGCTCTGCCACTCCTGCCCCTCTCTGGCCCTGGCCCCAGGGGTGGCTCTGGAGCAGGTAGGTGGCAGGTACCATGGTCCCAATTCCAGTTGAGGTGACCTGGCCACCCACCCAATAACTCTGAGGCCTTCCATGATTCCCAGGCCAGCAGGAGGCAGCACGCGTTCCGGGCTCTCCCCCCTGTAGAGCAGCTGGCCCCTGGCTGGGCCCCGGGCTCTTCCAGCTGGTGGCGCAGCTGGAGGCAGGGATGCCTGCACGGCCCAGGAATGTGTTTACTTCCCCTCTGTGCTGGGAGGAAACTGAGCAAGGCACCCGCTGGATTCTTCCTGCCAGAGCGGCAGGCCCTCCGCCTCCTCCCCACGCTGCACACAGCCTTCGGGGCAGCTCCTCTGTCAGCTGCACTGCTGGGGCCATCCTGCCTTACTGATCCCTCCACAGCTGGGGCTATCCGCTGCTGTGAGGCTTTTGGATGGAGCTCTGTGCTCTGTGTCTAACCTCAGTGAGGCCCTAACAAGTCCCCTTGCCTGCTGCGGCCTCCATTCCCACTTTCTATGATAAGCACCTGGGCGAGAGCACAGTGGCTGCAGGCATGGGCTGTTGCTCACCTGGCTATGATTCCAGGTGCCGAGGATATGGTAGCAAACAAGCCAGGGGCAGTCCCTGGCCTCAGTGAGGGAGATGATGGCTGAAAAACTCCTAACCATGAACTGTGGGCCAGGCTTAAGAGGAGGTGAGAGAAGGAAGAGCCTGCTCCAGACAGGGGTCCGAGAAGGCCTCACCCAGAAGGTGACTTGCACTGAGATGTGGCTAAGGAGACAGTTGTCTCCTAAGGGCAGAGTAGGGTTGGGGGGCATTGCTGGGGCCAGTGTGGTGCAAAGGCTGGGTTGGGACATGGGGTCAGGAGTGGGTCCCACCATTTACTGTGCTCGGAAGGGGTCTTGACTTCTCTGTCATTGTGAATTAGCGATGCTATGTCATGTGCAAGCTGCTCCTGCAGAATTCATCACACAGTGCCCCCCTGCCCATTTCAGGGCCTCCCAAAGAATGAGCGCTCCATCAGTGGCAGAGAGGGGCTGGCATTGTGGCACCGCAGGTTAAGCTGCTGCTTGCAGCACTGGCATCCCATATCGGAGCACCACTTCGGCTGCTCTGCTTCTGATCCAGCTCCCTGACAATGTACCTGGAGCAGCAGGAGATAGTCCAAGTGCTTAGGCCCCTGCCAAGCACGTTGGAGACCCAGATGGAGTTCCAGGCTCTTGGCTTCAATGTGACCCAAGCAGGTTGTTGTGGGCATTTGGGGAGTGAACAAGCAGATGGAAGATCTCATCTCTGTCTCTCTCTGCCTTTCAAATGAAATAACCAACCAATCTTCAATTTGCAAATCTCTAATGTCATGTCAAGGAGCTGTAGAACTTTGGGCAACTTCTTCTCAGGCATCTTCAGAAAATGGCAGGGATGTGTGGACAATGGGTGGGTCCTGTCAGTGGTCCTGAGGGAACTTGGGAAGAGAAGTGTTTCCTGGGACAGAGACCTTGGCTCATAGGTAGACTGGCTGGATCCAAGGATTTCCCAACATCAGGTGATCACCGTATTCCAACATTGAAGTGCCCTGCAGGGGTTGTAAGCGCCTGTCTCCCTTGTTATGTGAACCTTGCCGTTACCCTTTGCACAGTGAGGAGAGAATTCCAGCCTTGGATGGGAGATGCATGTATCTGGGGTGGAGGGGTGAAGAACAGGGGAAGTTCAAAGAGATATTGTGTCATCAGTGGGGACTAGATTTGCCCGCAGGCAGTAGAGGCCCAAGGCAATACTGGTTTCCATGCACACAAATTCATTTCCTTCCTCCCATAAGAGATAGAGATGGGTGGTCCCTGACTGATGTGGGGCCTGTGCTCTTCCATTCACGTCTTCCTGCCCGACTATGTGGCTCTCATCCCCGTGGTCTGAAAGGGTGGCCATCATGTCCACATCCCAGGAAGCAAAATGAAAGAAGGGACGGAATCAGAAAAATGAAAGGATGAAGATGGAGAGGGCAAAGGATCTCACTGGCCAGAAATGAGTCACCTGGCCATGCCTAGTGGCAAAGGGGCATGGGAAATGTAGTCTTTATTCTGGGTAGCCATGGTTCTGGCTAATAAGCCCATGTTTGTGGAAAGGGAGAATGGATGTTAATGGACACTAAGCCGTCTCTGCCACAGATGCTGTTTCTGACCCCTTTCAAGTTAGAAGTCCATGAGTTTGTGACTCTCATTCCTCTAGCATGATAGCCAAGGTCTCAAGCCTTGCCCTTGACCCTAAGCAGGTCTCTGAGTGGAATGGACAGGCGAGACAGCTGAGAGCTGGCTCAGAGAGACGCTGCCAACAGGCAGGGACAACCTCTCCATTCTCCATGCTGACTGAGCCCATCCTGGGATTTGGAAGCCGCTCACCAGAAACAATGCAAGCTCAGCAACGTGCAAATTGCCCTCCCGGTGAGGGGGGAGGTGGAATGTTCTCTCCTTGGCTTTCACAAGCAGATGATCTGTGAAATGTACACTTGCAGGGTGTTTCCGCATCCATGCAAAAGGCCAAGCTGCTGTCCCCTGTGGTGGGAATGGCCTGGATTTAGCTGCTTGTGTGAAGGGATTCATCCTGGAATTCGGAATCTGGAAAGTGCTGACTGCCAGCTGAGCGCATATGGTGTTCAGTGTCTGCCAGCCCCTGCTGGGGCCCCCTTGTGTTTCGGCTCCTCCTCCGCCCGTTTGGTTACATCCCCTGCTTTTCTTCTGAAGAACTTTTAGTCCCGCGTGGTTCTGCTGGGGTCAGCTCCATCCTTTCTTCTCGCCCAGGAGGCGGGTGCTACACCTAGGCGTGGCAAAAATAACACACGACAGCATCGTAGCCCAGTCTGGATCATTAAGAGACAGGCCTAGGGCTTTTGCTGAAATTACTGGGGAACAAGGGAAAGCACGAATTTTCCATTGTGGTTGCTAGGCTGATAAGATGCACATCTGGGGTTGCACTGTGTAGAAAGAGCTTGCTTGAGAGTGAGGGAGTGAGGCCAGCGTGGAGGACAGCAGAGTAGAGAATGAGGAGTGTGGCTCATTCCTAATGACATTACTTGGGCCCTTGGATTCAGCCATGCCTGAAGTTTAAACACTCCTGATTTTCCAGTATCTGAGTCAATATATCACCTCTCTCTCTCTCTCTCTCTCTCTCTCTCTCTCTCTCTCAAGATAGCGTGAGCTGGGTTTCTGTCCTTGCAAAGAAAATAGTCTCCACTGGCACTACGCTGGCACCGTGGCGTAGTGGGTAGGGCTGCCACCTTCAGTGCTGGCATCCCATATGGGTGCCAGTTTGAGTCCTAGCTGCTCCACTTTTGATCCAGCTCTCTGCTATGGCCTGGGAAAGCCGTGGAAGATGGCTCAAGTCCTTGGGCCCTTGTACCCACGTGGGAGACCGGGGGGAGCATCCTGGCTCCTGGCTTCGAATTGGCACAGCTCCGGCCATTGCGGCCATCTGAGGAGTGAATCATTCATGGAAGACCTCTCTCTCTCTCTCTTTCTCTCTCTACCTCTGCCTCTCTGTAACTCTGCCTTTCAAATAAATAAATAAATCTTAAAAAAAAAAAAAAAAGAATGGGGCGTCATCCCAGGTGCCTGATGCACTTTCTTCTCGGCTTCTTCCACAGGGGGCGAGCTGGGAGCCTGAGGAGCAGGCCTACTTTGACTGTGGTGCCAGCAGTTCTCCTGTGTATCTGTGCTGTGCCCCCAAAGGAAGGTGAGGGCCATTTTCCTTCTGCAATCGTGAGTCACCGCTTGCCTTCTCACTTGCTTTCATCAATAGAATGTGGCTTAGGCGATGCTGTGCCAGTGCCAAGTCAAGACCTAGCACTGCTGCTTTGGCTGTCCTAGAGCTCTGGGCTGCCACCTCCAGGCATCTGAGTGTCCTCCTGGAGAGATCATGGGAGACCCAAGACTTTGCATCCACACAGCGGCCGGCACCAGAGGTGCGAAGGAAGCCACCTGGGACATTCCAGCCCCAGCCAGGTTCCTGGGGGTGGGAGAGGGGTCCTAGCCAAGCATCACTTGGACAAGGCCTGCCTATCTATCGATAGAGTCATAAGAAATTTAACAAAAATGCTCTATACAGCGGTCACTGACCAACACATCCTCTTGGGCTACTCTGGAATCTCAGCTGTGTCACTGGGGACCCCACGGATATGAAGAGCTGTTGAGAAATGATGGTGGTGGGCACTCACCTTAAGGGGACAGAGGGGCCACTCAAGGTTCCATCCCAGAAGCCTGACAGCTTGGGATGCAAAGATTGTGTTGTGGTCATTCACAGATCTGCAGCCCAGCCGCCTTCAGTGATGGAGGGGTGAGCAAGGGGCCTGGCTGCCCCCGAGGCAGAGGTGGCCACAGGCACAGGGTTGGGGGGAGCCCTGCTGCAGCTCCCCTTGAGGCAAGTACAGGGAGAGAGAGGCCCACAAGGGCTAGGCTGCAGTGGAAGGCCAGGAACAGCCAGCCTGGGGAGGGGCTGTGAAATCACAGACTACTGAGGCCTTATAGCTTATTAGGCCTGGGAGGTGGAGAAGCTTGGCTACGTTTTTTCTTTTTTAATTACTAAAAGTGTTTATTTGTGGGGCTGGTGCTGTGGTCCAACAGGTTAAGCTGCCGCCTGTAGTGCCAGCATCCCATACGGGCACTGGTTGGAGTCCCAGCTGCTCCACTTCTGATCCAGCTCCTGCTAATGGCCTGGGAGAGCAGCAGCAGATGATTCAAGTGCTTGGGTCTCCGCACCCATGTGGGAGCTCCTGGCCTCAGCCTGGCCCAGCCCTGACTGTTGCAGCCATTTGGAGAGTGAACCAGCAGATGAAAGATCAGTCTCTCGCTCCCTTTTTCTGCCTTTCACATAAGTAAATAAATATTTTAAAAAAAATACCATGGCACAAAAACTTAAAAATTTTTTTATGTATTTTCATTTTACTTGAAAGAGAGGTGAGAGAAAGAGAGTGATATCTTCCATCTTCTGATTCACTTCCCCAAAGCCCACAATAGCCAAGGCTTGACCTTGTCAAAGCCAGGAGCCTGGGACTCAATCTCTGTCTCCCAGGTGGGTGGCAGGGGCACGTGCACTTGAGCTGTCTCTCGGAATGTGCCTTGACAGGGAGCTGGACTGGAAGTGGAGGAGCTGGAACTTGAACCAGGCACTCTGATAGGGCATGAAGACGTCCCTTGCAGCTTGGTGTCATGGTCTAGCTGAAGGCCCTGCAGGGGAGCCCACGGCTCTCTCTGGGGCTGTAACCTCGCCTTGACTAACAGGGCCTTCTTTTGTCTTCGGTCCCCAGGAGCTTATCCTGCACTGCCAGCTGCTATCAGAAAGCAGCCCTGGGTGGCTCTGTTTGCAAGGGCAGAACCCAGACAAATCCTCCTGGGACTGAGGGGTGGGGGTGGGCTGCCTGGGGGCCCAGGACTGAGAGGATGCTAATGTGCCTCTGGCACTTGTGAAATCCACCCCCAACCCCCTACAGTGAGGCTGAAAATCTCCAGGCTTCACTCTGTGCAGGCTGCCAAGGTCACCGGCTCTATCCTGCTGGGTGGCTAAGGCTGCGCTCTCTGCTGCCCTCTTCTGGGTACTTGCTGCCTCGCAGATGCAGAAGGAAGCTGAGCCCAGCAGCCATCCGTGAGCAGCTAGCTCCATCTTTATGCCCACCCAGGGCTGCAGGCCGGCCGGGCGTGGCTGCTGCCGGGGTGAGGCACTGGGATTCACTGCCTCCTCGATGCTTGTTGCTGGTCTGACACTTGGTAGATGACCCACGGAGGGGAAGTGAATGTGTGGTTCGGGTCATAATCAGAGGGGAACGAGAACCCTAGGAGAGGGAGCCCTGAGCTTGTGGGACAGGCAGGACTGGGGATCCCCGGAGCTTGCTCTGTATCCATGCACTATCCTGGCCTTTCTTGCTGATCATCAGCAGACTTTCCCAGCGACTGGGCCCCACAGCAGGGCAGCGGGACCAGGCTGGGAAGACAGGCAGCTAGGGGCCTGCCTCAGCTCACAGCCCTGCCCGATTGTGCTGAGCTGGGCACGCCTGGGCGGAAGATGACACAGCTACAGACACACCCGGGATCCCGGGTGGTGGGCGCCCCGGACGCCTGCTCACCACCTCCCGCTTCTGCCCTGCTGCGTCATCCCCCTGCCTGCTCCCCTGCTCCGAGAGAGGTGAGGATATGGAGGTCCAGGGGGGTTGGGACTGTGTCCACATGAGTCCTGCTCATTCTCTCCAGTTCCATGGAGGCTGCTCTGTGCCTCTCAGGAGGACAGGGCTCCCACATGGCCACAGCTTGTCCCCTCTCCTCTAGCCACTCAGTGCAGAAGGAGGGACATGGAGAAGCAGGAAGTACACGCTAGAGTCAGGCCAGGGTCCTCCCCAGCTACCCCCTTCTCTAGCACTGAGACCCTCCCCTCCCCCTCCCTGGAGTGGCCTCACCCAGGCTCCCTTCAACCCCTGTTTGAGTTAAGATGTTCCCCTCTCTGGCCCTGGCCCCAGGGGTGGTTCTGGAGCAGGTAGGTGGCAGGTACCATGGTCCCAATTCCAGTTGAGGTGACCTGGCCAGCCACCCGATAACTCTGAGGCCTTCCATGATCCCCAGGCCAGCAGCAGAAGGCCCACGTGGCTTAGTGTGGCATTCAGGGCCTTGGGCCATTCAGCCCTGGTGCCCTCCCAGCTCTGTTCTCCCGCTCGGAGGCCCACAGGGGTGTTTAGTCCTCTGGAAGGTCTCCCTAGTGGCTTGTAGCCATGTGAGAGTGGGGCCTTTGTCCATATTGCACCCCCAGGGTTTTCCCTGGCCTGACACATACATTGGGCGGGGGTGGGGGACATAGTCACTGAAAGGAACTGAACTAAGTTGTTGTTTTGTTTTATTTTATTTTATTTATTTTTTTAAAGAAGTTATATTTACTACTTTATTTGAAAGGCAGAGTGAGGAGGGGGGAAGAGAGAGAGAGAGAGAGAGAGAGAGACAGACCTTCTATTAACTAATTTACTCCCCAAATGGCTGCATCTACCAGGGTTGGGACAGGCTGAAGCCTGGAGCCTGGAACTCCATCCAGGTAGCCTGTGTGGGTGACAGAAACCCCAACACTTGGGCCATCTTCTCTGCCTCCCAGGTGCATTAGCAGGGAGCTGGGTTGGAAGTGGAGCAGTGAGGACTTGAACTGGTGCTCTAAGATGGGAAAGCAGCTTAAGCCACCGTGTCATAGTGCTTACCTTGGAAATGGACTGGTTTGATCAAACCCATTTCCTCCCGTAACAACAGGAAGTGTTCATTCACATGTATGCTGGCCAGGCACTGTGCCAAATGCACCCCAAGGTTGCCTTGCAGTCAGGAGTGCTCTGGAGGGGAGGGGATGCTGCCATAAGGCCCATTTTCTTTTTTTTTCTTTTATTTATTTATTTATTTATTTATTTGACAGGCAGAGTGGACAGTGAGAGAGAGAGACAGAGAGAAAGGTCTTCCTTTTGCCGTTAGTTCACCCTCCAATGGCCGCCGCAGCTGGCGCACCGCGCTGATCCGATGGCAGGAGCCAGGTACTTCTCCTGGTCTTCCATGGGGTGCAGGGCCCAAGGACTTGGGCCATCCTCCACTGCACTCCCGGGCCACAGCAGAGAGCTGGCCTGGAAGAGGGGCAACCGGGACAGAATCTGGTGCCCCGACCGGGACTAGAACCCGAGATGCCGGCGCCGCAAGGCGGAGGATTAGCCTAGTGAGCCGCAGCGCCGGCCAGGCCCATTTCCTAGATGCAGGAGCTGAGACCCTTGTTCCAAGTCATACCCAGGCTTGCAGCCAAGCCCAGACGATGAGGTTTGCCCCCTCAGCTCTGCCTTGGGTGCCTGCTAGGTGTCTGCCTGCTTTCCTGGCTCTCTCTTTCCCCCGCCCTCCAGCGTCTGGGCCCCAAGCCCTTTCTGTTCTGTTCCCAGTCAGACTGAGCCCCAGGGTGGGGCAGCGCGGGGCGGGTCTCCGGCAAGCATCAGGTCCCTGCCTGTGACCGAACGTGCCAGGGCAGCTGCAGGATGGGCTCTGTCGAGAACGGGCATACACCTGCTCTTTCACGTGGCTACACAGGTTTCAACGGGTTGATTTTAGGGCCTCAACTTAAGTTCCTGAAATGAGTTTGAACTGATACAGAATTGGGAGACTTGGCCTGGGAATTGGGGGCCCCAGGTGCCATTGTAGCTATGGGACCTTGGGCAGAGGAGCTCAGCTTGCCAGGTCTGTACAATGGGCATCGGTACATCTACCTCACGGTGCTACTGGGAGGAATCAACATGAGCTGTCATCTACCCAGCCACGAACGGAGGGTGAGGGGTTATTATGGGGTTGGCAGTGGCCTAGTCCAGAGGCTGGGAGGGGTCCCCGCACAGGTCTTTCTGGTTAGGGTGTATGCAAGGTGGGTGGAGTGGGAGAGGTACAAAGGGAGCCCTCCAGGTAGGTGGGGCCCCTGGGAGCTGCTGAGTCACTCACTCTTCTTCTCTTTGTAAAAGGTGTCTTAATTACTTTTTTCTGCTTGCAAAAGCAGTACGGGCTTGCCGTATAAAGTTCCAACAACCCTGAGAGGCCGGGGTAGAGGACAGCTTCCCACGTGGTGCTCGTGACCTACGGGCCGGTGTTCTTGCAGGCTTCCTCGTGAAGTGTGCGTGTAATTTACTCATCAGAGGCAGGAGGAACTGGTGGCGGATGCGCCCTTCCACCACGCCTCTCTGGACCCTCTGCTGTTGGCGGCTTTGAACTCTTCCTATGCGGTTTCATCTACGAGTGGGCAGTGCCGCTGAGGCAGGTGGTAACCGTGACAGACACGGAGGCCAGCTCTGCCCAGGTCCCAGTCCTGGTCCCAGTCCCAGTGATCACTAGCTGAGCAGCTGTGGGTGGCTTCCTCCACCTTTCTGAGTCTGCTTTCTGCCTCTGGAGAGGTGTGAATCACGACTCATGACACCTTCTTCAAAGCCTGCTTGTGAGAATTCCGGGACTTGAGGTTCCCGCAGCCAGGAGCAGCTGTGAGCGAAGAGGAAGAGCCTCCGTCTGCCTGCCCCCTCCCCCGCCCGGAGGGCTCCCGCTGCTGTGCACCCATCCTGTTTGCTTGGCAGGCAGAATTACTTGGAGAGATTACTCAGAGGGATGCTGACATTTGCATTGGAGATGAGGAGTCTTGCATTTAGATTCAGAGTTGGTTGCACAAGTGTAGGCTGGGAGAAGCCCCGATTTCCCCGGGGCTGAATCACAGCCTCCCCCAGCCACTGGCTGCAGCCCTGGCTGGGTGAGCGGGGGGCTGAGCCAGGCAACAGGGGAGGAACGCTAAGTGGCCTCACCCTTCCTTCCCTTCCAGCTGCATGCGCGGTGGTGTCTACCCTGAAATGTCTGTGACGTCTTCCTCCCAAGCTCCACTTTCCTTCTCCCCAGCCCCGCGTGGCCCTCCCATGTCCCCAGCCCCAGGTAAGGCACCAGATCTGCCATGTGCTGACGCCAGAGCCAGGCACGGGAGGGGCCGCCGCTGCCTGCTCCTGCGGCAGAGCCCCTTCCGGCCAGGCTCTCGGTGCCCCGCAGCTAGAGCACATGCTGACAGTGGATGCTGACTGCTTGAGAGGCAGTGTAATGGGTTGAACGGTGGCCTCCCCAAGGATAGGTCCACGTGCTGGGTCCTGGAATCTTATTTGGAATGAGGTTCTCTGCAGACATCATCTTGAGAGGGAGGGATTGTCTTTGATGGCTTGGGCGGGCTCTTAATTCTATGACAAGGGCCCTCATAAGAGACACAGATGCAGAGATCTGATTTGGAGAGGAGGAGGCAAGGTGGCCCTAGCGGCAGAGGCTGGAGTGGCGCAGCCCCTGGTCGAGGAAGGTGTGGAATCACCCAGGCCCACGAGGCCAAGGGCAGAGGCACCCCTAGAGGCTGCGGGGCACTTGGCCCTGCTGATGCCACCCTGGGACAGATTCCTGCTGTTTTAAGCCACCCTGTTTGCCATGGTTCGTGTGGTAGGCACAAGTAATACACAAATGTTAAAAATGTCAAAACTGGAGTGTGCGTTTGGCACAGAAGTTAAGACCCTCCTGCCTCCCGCGGTGGGTGCCTGGTTGGAGTCCTGGCTCTGCTCCTGATCTCAGCTTCCTGTTGATGCGCACCCTGGGAGGCAGCAGGAGCTGGCTCAGGTACTTGGTTCGCCGCTGCTCACATGGGAGACTTGGATGGAGTTGCAGACTCCTGGCTTCAGCCAGCCCCAGCCCTGGCTCTTGTGGTCATTTGGGGGAGTGAACCAGCAGATGGAAGACCTCTGACTATCTCTGTCCTTATTTGCTTTTTAAATAAAATGAAAATAACTAAGAGTTACAGCAAAAAAAAATCAAAGCAATATAGAGGCACATTCCTATTTTTAAAATGTCAAAATGATGTAAAATGTATATGCTGAGAATGCTGTTTTTATAGGCAACCACTTGTATTAGGTTCTTTTTCAGTTTTCCGATAGATGCAAAAAATAAAGGACACCTTTTGCTTTCTTGCCTGTCCTGTTGGAGTTATCTTTTTTTTTTTTTTTAATTTAATTTGACAGGTAGAGTTAGACAGCGAGAGAGACAGAGAGAAAGGTCTTCCTTCCGTTGGTTCACCCCCCCAAATGGCTGCCACTGCCGGAGCTATGCTGATCCGAAGCCAGGAGCCAGGTGCTTCCTCTTGGTCTCCCATGCAGGTGCAGGGCCCAAGCACTTGGGCCATCCTCCACTGCCCTCCCAGGCCACAACAGAGAGCTGGACTGGAAGAGCAGCAACCGGGACTAGAACCCGGCACCCACATGGGATGCCGGCGCCGCAGGTGGAGATTAACCAAGTGAGCCACAGCGCCAGCCCCTGGAGTTATCTTTTTTTATATTTATTTATTTGAAAGTCATAGTTACAGAGAGAGGGGAGAGAGAGAGAAAGAGAGTTCTTCCATCCTCTTGTTTACTCCCAGATGGCCACAACAGCCAGGGCTGGGCCAGGCTGAAGCCAGGAGCCAGGAGCTTCATCCAGGTATCGTACGTGGTTGGCAGGGGCTCATTTTTTTGCTACTTTTCCAGATGTATTAGCAGGGAGTTGGATGGGAAGTGGAGCCACTGGGACTTGAACTGATGCTCATATGGGATGCCGGCATCACAAGTGATGGTTGAACCTGCTGCGCCACAATGCCAGTCCCAGGAATGATAATCTTTCAAGTGTCCCTCTGACTGTGTCCCTTGCTGCCCTCAGAGGAGATCCAAACTCCCAAGTGACCCACATGGCCCCACTGCCCCTGACCCTGTGCCTCTCTTACCCTGTCCCATAGCCCCTTCCACTGCAGGCTTTAGCCCACTGACCTACATGAAGATTGCTGACTCCTTCTGCGTGGGTCTGTGTGCTGTCCTCACCGTGCCTGGACCCCTGGACCCTTCAGTCCCCACTGTCTTCGGTTCTCTGGTTGAATGTCGCTTCCCCTGGGAAGCCCTCCCTGACTTCCCAGTTTATTCCTGCCACTTGTTACGGTGCCTGCTCACAGTGTGTAAAGTTCTGCATTCCACTGAGTGCATCCCAAAGTCAAACTGACCCAAACACATTGGCCCCTTTGTGTCTGCCTGTGCCAGACTGTCTGTTTTTGGAGCTGGGGTCTGTTAGGTTCAGCCCTCCCTCCTGGGTACCCAGCAGCCCTTCTGTAAACACTTTCTCTGTAGAAATGTGACACACACAGAAGAGTACCCAGGGCCCAGGGAGTCCTCTAAAGTGGTAGCAGTGTGGTGCGTCATTGTCAGTGCTGATGGCTGACAGCTTGTAGTGGATTCTCAGGGGGCTCCTCCCCAAAGATGCAAAGGAGTCTCAGGATCAGGGCTTGATGGTGCAGGGCCTAAACTCGGTCTCCGATGTCCACAGCAGGCCTTGGAACAGCAGAGCCAGGGAGGGCAGTGCACGGCCTGAGAGCCTCTGCCGGCTGCCCCTGCACAGCAAGCAGCTGGTCTCTGGACAACAAGAGGAAAGGACCAGAGGAACAAGAGGAAGGGACAGGGAAAGGGACTCCTACCAGCCACAGCTGACCGGGACTGGCTGGTGAGGTGGTGAGGCTCCTGTCACTGGAGGCATGCAAGCAGATGAGCATGACCTCTGTAGGAATCGTGTGGGGACCTGCCAGGTTCTTTTCAGAGGAGCAGGTGGCCTTGCCTGCCCCTGCTACACGACAGAGGCTGTTGGCGTGCAATGCAAGGACCAGTGGACATGGGTCCCTTCTTCTGGCCACCGCCCTTTTGTGGCAATGGCCTTGGCTTGCATGGGCTGTCCCGAGGCCTCCAGGCCAGTGGAGATGTCTAACCCCACACGGGCCTGCTGCCCTCCTCCTGGCCTGTCTCTGGTTAAGGTTGGTAGCTCTGTGTTCAAGGCCTTTGTCTGAGACCCTTCCACCTCCTGGGGGTGGCCCGATGGGCAACCTTAGGGTACCCCGAGAGGGGTAGAGAGAAAGAGAGAGAGAGGGAGAGAAAGAGAGAGAGAGGGAGAGAGAGAAAGGGATGGAGAGGGAGGCAGCTCTTTGGAGGCCCAGGGACTTTTCTCCCTGGAGGATAAACAAGCCAACTCTATCACGCTAGGCGCCAACTCCTGCCAGGCACAGAGGGGCTGCTGCTTCCGAGAGCAACAGCATCTTGGGATCCTTGAGCTGATCCTGGTGGGTGAGGTCTCCCAGGGCCTCCTTCCCAGGCCCAGGCAGCTGGGAGCTCTCCTAGGAGCTGGAGAAACCAGGCTGTGCCCTGTCCTCGCCAAGCAGCCATGGGAGGGACCGTGTCTGGGCACGGGGCTGGCACTGGACTCTCCTAGGTTTGCCTTGTGATGGGGCTGCTTACCAGCTGCAGACCCTGGGCATGTTCCTGATGCAATGAACCTGGGCTGTGTCTCTTAACTGGCAGGTGGGTGTTGTGACTCAGATCATCTGTGTAAGATTGTTGAGCCCAGCAAAGTGTAGGTACTATTATTATGATAGTTATTTTAATTTGAGAGGGAGAGAGAGAAAATGAGTGAGCTCCCATCTGCTGGTTCCCTCCCCAAATGCCTGCAATGACCAGGCACCCTGGGCCGAAACTGGGAGCCAGGAACCTGATCCAGTTCTCCCAGTGAACGACAGGAACTCAGTCACTTGAGCCCTTAGCAGGAAGCTGGAATTGGGAGTGGAGCTGGACTGGAACCCAGTCACTCCAATATGGGATGCAGGTGTCCCAAGGGGTGGCTTAACCGCCAAGCTGCACATATGCCCTATTATTATTTGAATAATAAGTATAATTTGACATCTCTTGGTCTCTGTAAAAGCACAATGACAACATGTGTCTCATAGCAGGGATCACATGTGGTCATGGGACAGAAAGTGCGTTTTGAAATGCAGAATCCTCCCAAATATGGTAGAAAGGTGTTGCAGGTTGCACGGATAGTAAGTCCTTGGAGGCAGGGAAGTCTGTCCTTCTGGAGTAAGCCACAAGAGGGCACCCCCGGCCCTTGCTTTCATCTTGCCCCTTCCTGTCCCCTCCTACAGGGACCTGGCCCAGGGCTCCCGGAAGTCCGTGAAGGAGGTATAGAGCCGCCTACTGGGGAGAGCGTGGGTCTCGGGCACTGCCTGGAGGATGCACCGCTGGGCCTGTCCCTGGGGGCTGGCTGCGCTCTCTGCAAGGCAGAGGCCGTGGCGTGGCATTCTGGTGTGTGTTTGAAGCTGTTGCCGCTCAGAGGGCCTCGTGGGGAAACGGGCTGTGCTCTGGGTTTCTGCACGTGGCATGCATCACCGCACAGTGTGGGCGCTTGGGGTGTCGTCGTGCTGTCGCCCAGCCCCAGGTCCACAGAGGTGCAAGCAGGGCTGAGGTGGCTGCTTCTGGGGTTCACTGTTCCTCCTGTCCACCCCCATGGCACTCTGTGAGCTCCACCTGCCAGCCGGCAGTAAGTCCCCAGTGTGCAGTGGCAAGGACAGGGACTGTGAGCTTGGAGAAGTCCCTGTGTCAGGAAACCAGGGCATGTGGGCCTCGGCCTGTGCCCGTGGCTGCCTGGTAGCCGCAGGCTGGGTCTTCTCACTCTTCCCCGCACCCACCTGGAAACTCAGACTCCTGGGCAGGTAGGCGCCTTCCACTCGGCCTGGGCTAGGGGTAAAGCAGAGGGGCTGGGAGGCCCTTGCGCCTGGAAACCATCACATAAAAGCTTGGTTTCCCCCAGAAATGTGGCAGACTTTGGCGGATCACGCCAGGGCAGGATAACTGCTTGAAATGTCCTTTTGTGAGGTGGGCATTCAGCCTCGTGGTTAAGGTACTGGTTAGGATGCCCGTGTCCCGTGTCAGAGTGCTTGGGTTCGAGTCCTGGCTCTTGTTCCTGATTCTAGCTTCCAGCTGATGCAAACCCTAGCAGGAAGCCGTGATGGCTCAAGTAGTTGGGTCCTTGCTACCCTGTGTGGAGGACCTGGACTGAATTCCTGGGCTCTCTGCCGCGGCCCTGGTCATTGTGGGCATTTGGGGGAGTGGCCCAGTGAACGGGAGCTTTGTCTGTGTCTCTGCCTCTAGAGTAAAAATAAATTAAAATACATTTTTAAAAAGTGCCTCTGTGCCGGCCGTGATGCCTGTTCCTGCAGGCCCTGGCTGAGGCCCAGAGGTCACCGTGGAGCCAAGCTCCCATGAGAGGTGCAGACTGGCCTCTGTTTTCAGACTCTGTCTTTCCCACTTGACCTGCTCGGCACACCTTTGGGACAGGAGAGGGGTCGCCACCCGGCGGCCCTTATTGAGCCTCAAGGGACCCTGTCCCTCCTTCACCCCTCCGCCTCCCGGATGTGGGTCCTGGGAAGCGTCTGGCCACACAGCGCCTCCTTAGCTGGGGCTGTCAGGTTCGTCCCCTGCTGCCCCCTCCCCTCCTCCCGCATGTCCCCAGGAAGAAGCAGGACACAGGCGAGGGCCCAGCGCTTTATTACATCGATGGGACACAGGAGACGGCTCAGGTTCCACCCTAGCCTTGCTTTTCCCTGTGCCCCGGGGGCACTGCTGGGAAGGACCCCACTGGCCTGGACTGGATCCCAGTTTGCCACTGTGCAGCTGTGATGGCAGAACCCACTTCACCGGCTGGTGTGAAGGCGGAGTGAACCAACGCCCGTGACAGTGTGCAGCACGGTGGGTGCCTGGCGAATCGTACGTGGAAGCTGTGCACAGCACATTCCATTTGTCGTGCTCAGGCCCGGCCCTGTGTGTGAGCAGAAGGGCCTCATTTCCTGGGTGTCTTCGGTATGGCCTGTTAGGATCACAGCCTGGGCCACTTGTGGGTGTCATCGGGTCCCTGGGAATGTGGACATGGCACCCTTAGAGCAAGGGCACTGGGAAGGGAGTGGTGGAACTTCTAGTCTTTGTCAGCATTCCCTGCATGTCGTCGAGGGGCAGTCTGCTTTTGTGGAGTTTCGTAGTTTCTGCTTTTGCCTAAGACACTGCCATAGACCAGTGTCCTTGGAGTTCATCGTGGCTCTGCCTGTTGCTGTCTGGGTGATTTCGGGCCTGGTCTCTTCACCTCTGAGGCTCACCAGTCCCTGTGAGCTTAGCAGGGCTTGGAGGATGAGCCAGACGGTGGCAGCCCTGCTGGTAAGGAGATGGCAGACATGCTGGGTGCTGGCGCTGGTTCAAAAATGACTAGACCATGGAATCTTGGTGTGTGTGTGTGCCTGTGTGCATGAGTGTGCATGTGTGTAGACATGTGTCTGTGTGAGTGCATGCCTGCACGTACACACACACAGCCAGCCTCGGCTGTGCTCCGCTCGGGGTGCGAGGTCGTTGTGGCAGCCATCTTGGCTGGAGAGCAGGCAGAGGCAGGGCAGGGAGCCTCTGTACTTTCTGTGCCCCGCCCTGGTGAGCACTGTGCACGTTCGTGTGGCTGGGTCTTCAGTTGAACTGACACTGGCGGTTCGCGCTCACCTCTGGGATTTTTAGAGTTTAGTTGACCCGTGTCTTTCAGGAATGTGGACTGCACTCCTCGAGGCCTGGAAGCATGTGCCGGGAGGGGTCCTGGCTCCCCGGGGCCGGCCATGCTCAGGGACGCTGGACGCGCCTCCCACAGCCAGCCTCTCAGGGAGGTTATGGAACGGACACAATGCGGAGAAAAGCAGCGTAAAGGTCACGGGCACAGCTCGGAAGCTCTTACCTCGGGTGCACGGCCGTCTCCTTCCCCTGCGTCCAGGCTGAGCCGAGGCCCCCCGGCAACGCTGGGCCAGCTGTGAAACCATGACCTCAAGAACAGTATTTCCAGGAATCCCCATCTTAGCATCTAAGGGATTCCTGGGAAAACTGGACCCCGAGGACAAGGTGGGCAAGCGTGGCCGTGGACCCCCAGGCCCACGTGTCCCCAGGGCCCAGCTGGAGTCTTCTTCCAGCAGCGCGGGTGCCACATCTCACAGGCTGCGGCGCCTCGCTCCGGAGGAGCAGTGACGGGAACCTCAGATGCCCTGGAAAGTACCTCCCCAGTAGTCAAAGGCCAGACGTGGTGATGCTGTCTGCGCCGGGGCCATCTGGCACTCCAGCCCCCGGCCCCTGTCTCCTACGACTGCCCTGGGTCACGTGTGTTCCCTGGGTCTCCAGCCAGCGGGATGGCGGGAAGCCAGCTGGGCAGATCCAGTTCCCAGGGTCTGGCTGGCAAGTTCCCCGCTGGTGATCTCAAGCACGTCACTTAACCTTGGAGCCTTGGTGTTCCTTAGCTGTGAAATGGGAGAGTGTGGGCCCTCCTGGACAGGTGAGATAGATAAGAGATGGAGGGGGGAGCAGGAAGGGCATTCATAGGACTAATGGCAACCATCTGGGTTTGTCTTTGAAATAAAGGCAGGACCAGAGGAGGACTTCTTATTTCTCCCTCCTTCTCTCTGTCCCAGGAGGCACAGAGGTTAGGGTACGATATGTCCCCCTGGGTAAGGCACTTAACTGAGCCCCAGTTTCATCATCTGGAAAATGGGCCAATTACACTGGCTGCCTCCCAAGCTTGTGGGGCTTTAGGTAGAACCGAGCTGAGCTCAGTCAGCCTCCTCTGCTGTCTGTCGCTTGTTATGATGCCTCCGGGATGGAGCAGATATTTGTGAGGCCTGGACGGACGCAGGCAACAGCCAGAGCCACGGCTGGCAGCTCAGAGTCTGGACACTGTGACTCGAAGCCCAGCGCTTTTTTGTTTTGGGAGCCGAAAGGATTTTTAGGAATCGTGAGAATCACAAATGCTGAGTGGATCTCAGCGGTGACTCACTCAGCGTGGCTGCCCAGGACTCAGTGTTGAGAAGGATTCTGAAGCTGTATCTGAAAGTTTCAAGAATGCACGCAGTGGCAGCAGTGTTTGCCACAGGCTCAGGGGCCGGGGGTGGGCATGGTGCTGACCAGAGGACAATGGGGCACACAGGGGAGTCAGCACTCGCCTGGAGTGACCAAGCAGGTGGCGGCGTGCAGAGACCTTGGGCCCAGCACCGCGAGTGGTGGGCAGTGCAGAGCCTGGAAGCTCCGCCGTGCGTCCTTCCTGGTCCCCACCCCGAGTCCCACAACTCACCGCTCAGGTCGCTGGCTGGAGAACAACTTCTCCCTTCCCGAGCTACAGTGCTTCATCTCAGACTCCCAACTGACCAGAGATGCAGCACTGCACCTCAGGCTGGGAGACACGGCCCCGCTGCTCCACTGCTCCTTGTGGGCCGCTGCGGTGGGCTCAGCCCTGCGCGGGAGAAGGGGTTTCAGAGGGCACCCCGGCTTCTTCTCCGGCTCTGCCCAGGAGCTTCTTCTCCTGTCCTGGGACTGTCACCTGAGCTCTCTGGGCCCAAACCTCCACCTCCCTTTCCACTGCATCCCCTACAGATTTGGAAAGATAGAATCACACATTTAAGGTGCTCCATTAACTGGTTTTCCATACATCCATGAGGTTGTGCAAGCCTCGGCAGTCAGTGTCAGAGTATTTCCTCCTGCCTTGTCCTGGGCCTGGGCAGGCGCTGTCTGTCTCTAGATCTGTCTGATCCGACCCTGATGGCACAGTCACTTGTGCTTACGCCCTGCAGGCAGAGAGGGACTTGACTTTATGTATCGATGAACAGCTGCCTCCACCATGTCTCTCTGTTTCTCACTCCTCCCCTTTTCCCTCTCAACCTTCTAGAGTGATTTTTAAAAAAAATTTTTTTGAGAGGCAGAAAGATGTAGCCAGAGATAGAGAGCTTGCCACAACCCGGTCTGGGTCAAGGCCAAAGCTGGGAGCTCCAGGTCTCCCATGTGGGTGGCAGGGACCCAACTGCTTGAGCCATCCGTGGCTGCCTCCCAGTGTGCACGTTAGCAGCGAGGTGGAGGCAGGAGCTAAAGCCAGGAATTCACCCCAGCTGCTGTGATATGGGATGCGGGCAGCTCAGTTGCAAGGCTGGATGCCTGCCCCTAGGGTGAGCCTTCCCAGACTCACAATCCCAGAAGGGCTCTGATGGCCCTCACCAAGGCCTGCCGATTGTGCCTCTGGCCCCAGTGGCCACGCCCCTGCTCTGGCTGCACCCACCCCCAGAGACACCCTTCCGTCACTCTGGGAGCCCTGTGCTCACCCACCCGGATCCACAGGTGCTGTGCTGCTGCCCTGGCAGCGAAGGCCTCCCCCGGCAGTTCAGTGTTCCCCACTCCCTGCTCACTCGTACTCATCCCGTGCCCTCTTTGGAACCCTTGACCACCCCCGAAAGGTAACTGTCACTGATGACCGCTGCACTTGTGGACCGCATGGCCCACCTGTGAGGGAGGGGACCCTGCCAAGTGCACGCATCTCAGAGCTCAGGGCCCGGCAGGCGGATGCTGAGCGGTCGAGTGGACTCGGTCTCTTCTCACCAGTACAGGATTGTTCACGGCTGGGTCTGGCCTGGTTGGATCTCCAGCCAGTGCCAAGGACACTGCCCTCATCTGTTCATCAGGGAGCCCTGGGCCTTGTTGATGGGCTTGTAGGTTATGGTGGGCCACAGGGAAAGCCATTTATGGCTGATTTAGTGACTGTGTGGACGAGTCGATTCCTCCTCAAGCCCCGGGTTGGAGCTCTGGGGGAGGAGGCAAGGCCCCTCTTCCCTTTCCTGCCACGACCCCACTCCAGCCGAGGTCCCAGGCAGTGCAGCGGAGCCCCCTGTGGCCTTGATGGTGACCCACTTTCAGGGATGTGTGAAGGGAGTGGGCAGCCTCTCCCTGGACTGGGACTGAGTAGAAGACACACACACACCTCTCTGGGTGGAATGCGAGATCAGGCCCCAGGTTGAATTGGGGACGAGCAGGAAGCACTGGGGCAGGGGACCTCCGCACCGCGGCAGCTGCTTCCTCTCTAGTTCCTAGGCACGGGGCTGGCTGCCTTCCCCTTACCTGGGACCCTCTGCAAGTGCTCTTTCCAGTCGCGTTTGGCTGGGGGGTGATTCGGATTCTGCATGGCTCCCCCAGGCGTGGGAGTGGAGTCCACAGCCTGAGGAGCTTCCAGTGAGAAGCCAGGAACCCCACTGAGGGCCGTCGTGTCTCACCTGGCGCCCCGACACCACCCGCACTACCTCTGCTTTCCTGGGGCACAGCAGGTGTGGTGAGTGAGTTTGGGAGATGCGGCTTCAGCCCTAACTCACTTGGGGACACGGAGTGACTTGGGTTGTCCCCCTGCTGATTTGCTGCCAGCCCTTCTGTTTACAGGGAGGAGGAAGCCTGGACGCCATCTCCCACTGACACCTGTCTCCCTCCTGCTTGCGCCAGCCTCAGGCCCAGGGCTGTCAGGTTAAAGTGTAACCAGGTTGTTTCATTTTTACTATGTTTATTTTGACTTTTATCTCCTATTGATGGAAAGTGCTATGGTTTTCCGCCTAAGAGTGGCTGTGTCTCGTTAAGTATTATGAAGGACTCACCTTCCATTTAAGACTAGGACTGCACGCAGAGATGGCAAAAACGAAAAAGCAAGCGTCCGAACGACTGAATCTGACACACAGTGGCTGATCCCATTTAGTCTGGAGGGCAGCACGAGAGGCCGGGCGAGGCTGCTTACCGCATCCACATGGGCGGCCAGGAAGGGGAGGGGCCAGGAAAGAGAGCCTGGCCTCCAGCCAGGGGCATCAAGGGCAGGCTGTAGTACACCTGTGTGCTGGGACGACTGCACAGACACCGTCTCTTCTGGGCTTAGACACAGGAACTGCAAGGGGTCAGTCCCACTCGCGCCTGGGAGAAGCTGGCACGGGGGAGGGGGGCTGAGAGGCGGCCTTGCCCAGCGGCCTTTCTCTGCTTCCGCGTCCGTCTGCTGCCCCTCCTCTAGCCTCCCAGTTCTGATCCTTTGTCTCTAGAATAGGACGATGACTGTCTAGGAGAGGCTACTTCTTGGATGTTTTGAACGTGCAAATCCTGTGCATCCCCAAGGCTCCATGGGAGGAAAATTGGCCAAGTGACCATTGTGAGGAATCACGCCAGGAGTACTGACCCAGTAGGGCAGACCCCAGGACCCTCGCGTTCACCTCTGTGCCAGATGTCTTGCCCCCGACCCCTCTCCCAGTGCTCTCGGTTTGGGACAGGCCTTGGCTATGTGCTGAGTGGCGAGGGGCTGCATCTGAGGCCATCCTTCCCCAGGTAGAAGGAAACACCCCTGGCAAGGTGGAAAGGGGCAGATCCAAATGGGACCAAGAAAGGAAGGCCCAGGCTTGGAGGACAAAGAGGTTCCTGCCCTTGGGTGTGGCTAGGAGGTCTTCCTGGAGGAGGAAGTGGTATGGCTGGGCTGAGAGGAATGGGCAGATTCTCTGTCTTAGGCAGCTGCTGGGCCAGCAGACGGCATTGTCCTGGCCCCAGCCCTGTCCAGCGAGGCCCTCCTTCCCGTGCGGGAGTTGAGGGGGCCTCCGGGGTTCCGTCAGCCATCTGGGTAGTTGCTGTCAGCAGGCCCCTCCTCTCTAGGGCCCTGTCTCCCCCTCTGGGAAAGCAGGCAGCTGAAGCAGGCGGCCTGGGCAGCTTACCTGGTGGTGGCTCTGAATGCCGGCTGTTGGCAGCTCGGGAGCCAGCTCCCGGCAGGGCGAGCGCTTCTCCCTCCTTGGCGAGCCGTCAGCAAACATCTCTGCGCCGGGGGACCTCTGTCTGCTGTGGGGAACTCCAGGGAGGGCTGGGTGAAGGGAGGCCGGGAAGGAGAAATAAGCAGTGGCTGTCTGGGCTTTCTCGGCGTCTGGGCCAGGCCTCCCTGAGCGCCTTCCCTTATATGGCCAGGCTGCTCAGGGCTGGGAGCCTGTGTGCGCTCCCCCACCCTGCCCGCGACTCAGGGGCTGGAAGCCACCTCTGCTCACCTGCGGCTCCGCTGCCACGGGGGCCCAGCTAGCACCTGGGACCTGTCTGTGATCACCTGCACACGCTGGCCACCCTGGCCCATGGGGCTACTCAGGGTAGAGAAGGAAGGAGGAGGTCGAGGCCAGTAAGGGATGGGGAGGAGCAGCCAAGAGGCGGGGACCCACCTGGTCCTGTTCACCTGCGGCTCAAGGTGTGATCCGGGCCAAGCCACTTTTCCCTCTGGGCCTCTGTGTCTCCCTCTGTCAATTGGGGGTGTGGAAAAAAGAAATCAGCTCTATGAGGGGGGAGCCCTGTGCTCCCATGTTGCAGAACTACAAGAGGCCAAGTCGCCGAAAAGACAGCTGAAGAGGGGGCGAGGCAGGATTTGAACTCAGGGCCGTGTGACGTCAGGGCCTGTGTTCTGGCCGGGCTGGTGGCTGAGGCTCTTCTTGGTGGCCCTATCCAGCCACTGCCTTGTGCTTTATGGAGAAAGGAACAGGGAGGCCCTGTGACCCAGCCCTCAGGAGACCACTCGGTGAACCCGTGGGAGCCGGGGCTGTCCGTGCATCATCTCAGTGTCCCCAGCGCATTGCACTGGGCCTGGCGCTGGCTCAGGTCTCAAGAAAGGGGTGCTGCGGAATCACTGAATGGACAGGTCTCAGTAGTCCCATCAGTGCTGTGGGCACCCAACTCCCTGACACGTTCAGAGGATTCAGCCAAATGCTGGATGAGCAAGCTCAGGGATGCCACCTTTCAGAAGGCTCACAAGTGCTTCCGCCCTCTAAGGTGCCTGCCTGGTCTCATCTTGAGGCTGATGTCTTCCGAGCTGGCCTCCCCCTGCTCAGCGCAGCTTCGAGGGTGGATGTGCTGGGGCCTGGGCCCCGGCTCTGGTCAGCCACAGCCTCTCTGTGGGAGAGGCTGCAGGAAGGGAGGGTGAGAGGGGCAGTGGGGGTCAGTTGCTGGTAACTGCTCAGAATCGGGCCTCCCCAAAGCACTAACATCCTGTCTGCTCTCGAGCTAGCCCTGGAGCCGCCTTCACCCCATCCATCATCGCAGCATCCTCTCGGACCCCGGCCTGCTTCCTGGGGCCCGGGCTGGGGGAGGGAGCCAGGCCCTGACTGTCAGCAGGGCCGAGAGACCGCAGCTGGCAGCTCTGCAGGCCTGCTTAGTGTCCTAGCAGCCGGATGGGCGGGGGAGGAGGCGCCTGCAGCCCTGCTAATCCAATTTGTTTAGATCCAGTCTCCGAGGCTCATGTGCTAGTGAGTGGTGACCGGGTGTGCGCTGTGCTGGGGTGCACGTTTGCACACATGTGTGGGGTGTGCCGGGGTGAACAGGTGGGCCGTGTTATGCAAGACAGGCCTGGGCCTTGTCCCACGTCTCCGGAACCCCACCTTCCCCTCCCTTCCCCTCTGCTCACTTCCAGCTCTCCCTGCGCTCTTTCCACCCACACGAGGTCCAGTGCCTCTGACCACAGCTGGCCGCCCTGCAACTTGGTGAGTTCCTTCAGTCTCCTGGGCCTCAGTCTGCCCACCTGGCTTATGGGTCAGTCCCTCAGCCTGCCTCCTTTGCCACTAACAGAAAGTGCCTATGGACGCTGGAACTTGATGGACTGTGAAAACAGTGGTTGCCTTTCTCAGCCTCCCTGGGAGGAGCGCTCTCAGAGCCCCATGAGCTGGTTTATCAGCCCAGTGCTCAGAGAGGCTGAGTGACTTGGCCAAGGACACACAGCCCAGGTCTTCCTTCCATTTCCTCCTTTCTAGGGAAGATTGCTGTTTGTTCCCTAGTTTTTCAATCCATTCTTGACCTGATCACGCGGCCTGGCACCGCTGTCCTGTCGGCAGACAGGGCGGGGAGGGTGCTTGGCTGCTGGCTGGTTTTCCCTTCTTTAGGAGCTCATTTCTTCTGCCAGCCTCCTTGAACTGCCTTCCCTCCCCCTACTCATTAGGGGGGCTTCCTTCCATACCCTCCCCCGCCTCCTCTGCAAGCCCTGGTGGTGTGGCCCTTCTGCGGGTCGGAGAGCGTGTTCTCAGGGACTCGGGACACTGCGGAGGCTCCTTGCAGCATGGCCGTGGGGCAGGTGGGATGGAGGTAGGCACAGGGTGTCGGGGGCACTCACGCGTCTGTCTCCGGGGCTACCTGCCCTTCGCTGGTCCCCAGGAGGCCCCCTCTCTGGGCTTGTTGCCTCTCCAAGTCCGGGTCCACCAGCCAGTGCCCCTGCCTGAAAGGAATGCAGATCCCCTGTAAAAAGGGTGCTGTGGCCGCAGCCCTGACCACTGAGAGTCCCGAGCCAGCTGCCAGGCTTGGAGGGGCTGAGGCGGATACCCAGCAGCCTCGGACTGAATCTGCCAATTCTCCAGGCCGCAGAGAGCAGCCATCGGCAGTCATTATCCCCGTTTTGACCACCTGGCCTCAAAAAGGGTCTCCTGAGAATCTCCAAGCTCGGGGGCAGGGAGCGGCCACTCCTGGCACAGCCGGGCCGCGGCTGGCTGGAGGGTAGGTGCACAGAGGCACCTCTGACACTCACCCCTACTGTCAGCCTCCCACGCAAGGAAGGAGCCTGGGGCTCGCACAGTGACCAAGGCCAGAGGGACAGCCACCACCAGGGGGTAGGAATGATTCTCGCGAGTGCTGAGGCTCAGGGAGGCTGTGCGAGTCGCCCACGTCATCTGCTGGTCGGTCTCAGGGAGACTGGAACCCAGGCTGTTCACGGTCAGTCCAGCTTGGGTGGTGGGCGACAGAATGACCACAACCAAAGCTCCTGTTGTCATGGTCATTGCAAAAGTCCCAGGCCCTCCCCCGGCTTTGCTCATTTCCAAGAAACACGAGGAGCTGAGACTGAGCCACACGTGGGAGCCAGACGGCCCCCACAGTGGGCAGCGGCTGAGGCCCCGCTCCCAGCGAGCTCACGGGCCCGTGCTCACACCTGGCTCTCTGGGGAGTTTTGTGGCGGCGGGGGGCAGGGGTTTCCTTGCCCATCGTTCCCTCTTCGTGTGTAGGTTCTGTAGCCTTTGCTCCCCTGGGGTTCCTACCCTGTGTTGGGTGAGAACAGAGAAGACACAGGCCCTGCCATCAGGCACACAGGCCTTTGAGCCTCGCCTTCGGCACTAAGCAGCTGCGGGACCTAGAGCCCATGTCTTCCCCTCTTCCCACCACACAGCCTCCTGCAGGTCCGTGGGGCGAATGTCGTGTGCCAGCACGGTTCCAGGCACACAGGAAGGCCCCGGAGAACAGCTGCGGTTTCCTCAAAGAGCAGCATGTGGGGAGGAAGAGGAGACGTGGGAGGGTGAGGGTCGGGGGAGGCATCCAGAGAAACGTGGGAGCCGTGGCCCGGGCCTCTCTCCCTGCCTCCTCCCTGCACAGCTTCCCTGGGCCTCTGTTCCCAGAGAGCCCTCCGCCCCCTGACACCAGGGCTGAGTTCAGCAGCCTCACACGCTCCCTACTTCCTCCCCAGGGAAGGGCGCTCCGGGGACGTTTGAGCAAGTCCTGGGAATGCAGCGTGAGGCTGGAACAAGAGTCATGCAGGGAAAAGGGAAGCGGGAAAGACAAGGGGCCTGGAGCTGCCTGTCGAGGGAGTCTCAACTCTTACCGGAAGTGGCTTGTGCCTGGGGGCTGGGATGAGGCAAAAAGACCAGGATCCTTACGCCGCTCCACTCCCTGGCCTTCCCCTCAGAGCACAAGCTGGGCAGAGAGGGAGGGTGGTGAGAGCTAGCAAATACCGAAGCGCCTGGGCACTCGCGGTAGCCATGACACCACCAGGTGCTTTTGATGTGCCCTGTACTTGCCCAGTGCTTGTTTTATGAAGGTTTTCTCATCTGATCTCACCATTACTGATTTATTTGTTAGGCATCAATCCTGTCCCCATTTTACAGATGAGGAAACTGAGGCTCCCAGAGGTAACAGCACTCCCTCAGCTGGTATGCGCCAGAGTGGGCCTCAGCTGCAGGCAGCACAGCACACGTTCTCGTGGATCCTGTGTTCTCAGCGTCACTGTTACGGAGCAAGGACCTGGTGTCCCGGGCAGCTTGTTGCTGCCATGACTAAGTGTTACTGATGAGGGAAGGAGGGGGTTTTGGCTCATGGTTTTGGAGGTCCACAGTCAGACTGAGCGGCCCCCTGGTTGAGCCTGTGGGTGAGGCTGGAGGTGGCAATGGCAAAGCAGGTGCAGAGGGAGGACCACCTGGTGCGCCAGGAAGCAGCGAGACCAGGAGCACTCACACGTGTCTATGTGGTCTCTCCTCATAAAGCTACCAGAACCCCATCGTGGGGGCTCCACCCCCACAACAACAACCCAACCGAATCTAATCCCTTTCAAAGTCCCTGCCTCCAGACATCAAGATTGGATTAAGTTTCTGCCCTTAATCCACTTACCATTAACATTAACCCATTACCCATTACATTAAGTCCATGTACCATTAACACAGAATTTGAGGACCAAACCTTTAACCCGTGGGCCTTAGGGGCACACCCAAACTGCTGTCCAAACCCTGGCACCTGCCATTTCTCGGCTGTGTGTCAGTCTCCATGGGGGGGGTATGAACAGAGAAGGCCCCCAAGACCCTGGCCATGCCACATGTCCCCAGAAGCAAGGGGGCGTCTCATTCTGGTGGTAGTTCTACCTCTTCCCCCTGGCATTGCTGCTTGAGTGCTGTGATGAGGGAGTGGTTCTCCCTCCCATCCCATCCTCTTTGCAAGGAACAGGGCCCTCTCGGCACTTCCTGAAGGAGACACCTCTGGTGCCTTCTGAGAAAGATGGATGGGGGAGTGGTTGGGGTGTGGCCTAGGCTGTGTGATCCCAGAAGGAGTGGTGTGTGTGTGGGGGGGGAGCGTCCATCCTTCTCTGGTTCTCAGGACGCACACTGGTGTGATGTGGTGGGGACAGGACTGGACTCCGTGATGTCCAGGGTCCTTCCAGGTCAGACAAGCTCCTCACCAGGAGTGTAGATCTCCATGGGGTGGGACTGGTTGTCAGGGGTTGAGGATGGAGCTCACCCAGCTACTTCCTACTCCCCTGCCCTTATCCCACCTCTTGCTGCTCAGCCCCAGGCAGGCTCCAGTACCCCAAGGCTGAGTGGATTTTCTGCACCCGGACTTCCTGGCCGTGAAGTCTTAAGAGCATTGGCCTGGAAGCACCCTGGTCTCCCATGCCCATTGATGAGACTGTGCAGAGGAGCAGCAGTGAGCTCAGAGGGGTGCACCTAGGCAAGCACCCTGCCCTCTCCTTTTCCAGGGATCCAGAAGGGTCAGATGTTAGCACAGGGGCCTGGAGGGAGGCGGGAGGGAGAAGAGGGCCTTTCCGCCCCTTTGGCATTGAACATGGAATAATCATCACTTCCTTCTCCAAATAACTCTTGGCCCTCCCTCGGGCCAGATGGCGGATGTTTGGAATTTATGTTGTAAATAGTGCTGGGGGGGCACATGTGTTACTTTCTCCATGCACCAGTAAGGAGGGGAGTCGGGGAGGGAGCAGCAAGGGGGAGGAAGAGAGCAGAGGGATGCGAGGGGGGAGGAACAGGGAAGAGAGCTTGCTGGGATGCGAGGGAGAGCCAGGCAGGGAAGCCGCAGAAGAGAGATGGGGAGGGGATCCCAGGGTATAGGCACAGACAAGCTCCATCTTGAGTTCAGGAGCAAACCCTGAAGTTTTCTAAAAATAGCTCAGCCTTTTCCCCAGTGGGGCTGGCAGCAGGGACCACGAGAGGCAGGCGTGTCCTTTTATGGTAAGAACAAACCCAGACCCGCCGGGGGGAAGCTGGGCAGAGCCTCTGCTGCTGGCGGGAGCCCAGCCCTGGGGTCGGGGCTGGGTGGCAGCTGTGACTGGGTGGGATTTGCTGGCCCAGGTAGCTCTACCCTCTATGAAGAGAGGGCCGAGGTTGGTGTCAGCAACGGTCACACCAGAAAACCCTGCACCCAGATGGATCCCTAGAATTGAGATGGAAGGGTTTCTAGAGCCATCTGGTCTACCCCATCTCCAGGAAGAAATCTCAGGTCAGGCAAGAATTGTAGCTCCAGGTAAATTGAGGCCTTGGTCCAAATTGATGTCTTCTATACGTGGGAGGGAGTGTGGTCATGGAAAAGAGCACTTATCTGGAAGCCAGGAGACCCCTCCCCATTTACACGTGACTTGCTGTGTGACCCTCTCTGGTCTCAGCTTCCCCACTGGGGCAATTCCAAGAGCTGTCCCAGCTCTTTATCTCTCTAGAAAACTCCAAAGCTGAAAATGACGCTTGGGCATAGCAGCTGCTACTCTCGGGTTGGGGGGAAATCCATTGGCTGCCACTTTGTTCTCATGCTCGGCCTGTTCCCTCCATTGAGTCGGGGAAGTGGAATCCCAGGTGGGGTGAGATCCATGGAAAGCAGGCCCTGTGGGAGACTGGAGGCAGAGCATGGACAGAACTTCTGACTTCCGCAGCTGGAAGGGACACTTCAAGGGCAGAGGGGACCTTCTGTGCAAGGCCAGCCTCAAGGTCCTATGGAGGATTGGGGCAGAGCCGAGAATAGAAGCAGGGCTTCCCCTCCCAGCTTTGGCTCTTCCCACCTGTAGCCATGGTCAGCTTCCCAGCCCACCTCTGGCCCTAGGAGGGGTCTTCCTGGATACAGGAGCTGGAACTCAGGACCTGTTATCATCTCTGACTACTTAGGAACAGTTCCATCCTGGCTGGGTACCTGTCCACCATCCCCCTGCCCGTGGCTATGAGGAGCTCCATAGTGTCTTCTAGAAGAGACTAGAAGGCCAGGAAGATGTCCAAGATGCATCCCCTTTGGCCATGTGATTTGGGCAAGGCAGCCCCTGTGCTGGGATTTGGCGTCTGCATCTCCAACAGAGCAGATAGGCCTCGAGGCCCCTGAGTATCCTTCCCAGCTCTGAAACGATTGTGCCATTAGGAGGTTGGCGTTCAGCCCTGGGAATATTTATTAAACATCTGCCGGGGTCAGCAGGTGCCGATGGATGCAGTGATTCTCTGTAGCTTTATGTCAGTGTGTGTGCGCGGAGTATTGCCCATGGCTGCTGCAAGCCTCAGTCCCAAGACCCTCCGTCCTTCATTCTGTGTACCCCTGGGTGGACTCTCTGAGCTCTGCTTGAACCTGGACCAAGGCAGCTCTGGTCTTGAGTGTCCAAGATGCCTGTTGGCCTGCTGAGGGCTCACTGCTCCTTGACCTCTGCCTCTACCCCATCTTTGTGACTGTCCGCTGCCTGATGCCCTGGTTGTCCCTGCATCCCTATTGTGTACGCACTCTGCCTTTCTATTCCAGCCTCCTGTGACCCCCGCCTCCATCCCCCAGGAGGGGTTGGAGCATCACAGGAAGCTGCTTGGTGCTTGGTTCTAAATTGGCACTTTCCCCGAGGCCCTCCTGGAATGTCCATGCACAGTGTGTGAACGGGACTCCTGGGAACCACGGGCACCTCAGTCTCATTCCTGCCGGATGGAAGGCCATGGGCGGCCTGTTCCCTGGGGGACTCTGTCTCACGGTCGAGCTCTAGGTCTCTCTGGTCAGGCCTGGCGTCCCCTGGGAAGGGCAGGAGGCAGACACAGAGAGAAAGGAAATGGGAGGTAGGGGTTCCCAAGAGGCCGCTGTGCAAAGTCAGGGCAGAACTGACGTCATGTCTGGCTGGGAATCCGACATGAGATGGCAGGGAGGGGCCCAGCCCTGGGATGGCCCCAAGGCAGCCACAGCTGGCAAAGGAGGTCCCGGGCTAGTGGTGGGAAAGGCCAGGAAGCCCAGCCTCCTGTGATTGACCCCTCTGGCATTTCTGCTAAATTTGCATACTTCTGGTGATGGAGAGCTCACCTCTCCTCATTCCTTCCTATCAGCTTGTTGCCATTGCCTCTCTGGGGCTTAATGTCCTGTTGGCTAAGGCTGCAAAGGAGAAGACTTTGTTTTCCAGAAAGCTCTCAAGAGGTTTGGAGATGGTGACTGTGGCCCTTGGGCTTCCTGTCCCTCCTCATTCCACCTATGGCTGCCTTGACGCATTGTCTGACATTTGAGAGTTGCCCAGTGTCCAGATTCCCAGCCTGTCTCCTGAACCGGGGAGTAAGGCTTTGGGGATGAACATGAACAGGTAAATGAGAGTCTCCCTCTCTGGGACAGATACAAGGACTTGTCCCAGATTCTGGGGTTTGGTTGCAAAAGCCATGCCATGGTCCAAGCCTTCCCCACCTTGCTAACCTCCGTGGAGCTTCTAGCCTGAGTTTGTTTCCAGCCCCATGGGCTTCTCTGCTGTGCTCCTGCGAATGTCCCTGCAGTCCTGCCTCCCTGCTCTGCACACAGAGTCCTCCACCTGCACCTACATGCCTCTTCCTCCTCTGTGCAAAGTGCACCTGCTGCCCATACCACCCCTACCCACTGGACTCCCTCTTTGAGCCTGGGCATCACTGTCACACTCGCAAGGACTTAAGCTGTCCCCTTTGCCTTCTCAACCATGGGGTGTCACAGCCTGTAGAGCCAGCAGGGCAGGGGCGCTGCCCCCAGTGTGCTGACTGCGGAGCATGGCTGAGCTCTCTTTCTCCACCTCTTATTCCACTTATCTCAGTGGATGCACTCAGAACTCCCCGGGTTTGTTGGACAACAAGCAGGCTCCAGGTAGGCTGGCCAGGGGCCTCCAGGTCTGGTTACCCAGCCAGGGGTGGTTTCATGGCCACAACGAATGCCCTGCCCAGGCCAGCAGCCCCTCTCTGGACACCTCATGCTCATCCCTGCTTCCCTAAAAGAAGAGGAGGAGGACAGTGTGTGTGTGTATTGTGACGGGAGCCAGTGGCAGCAGAGCAGTGTCCCTGGCGAGGGGAGCTTCCAGTGTGTTCTCCAGCATGCAGGTTTTCTGGGTCAGGGGAGGGGTCTCTGAGGAGGGACCTGGGCTTGGCTGGTGGCCTCACACTTCCACAGGCTTCTCTCCTAAAGACCAAGCTATTGGGCAGGTGAGAAGCGGGACTGGTTCAGGTTCAGAGGGCTCCTGGGCTGGTTCCGGAGTCAGCAAGACCTGGGTTTGAGTTGCAGCTTGGCCTTTTACAAGCTCTGTGACTTTGGATAAATCACTCACCCTCTCTGAGTCTCTGGAAGCCTGGAGTGATCACAGTGTTTACCTCTGAGTGCTAGGCAAAGGGCCGGGCACTCGGAGCACCTGATACATGGCACTTGTTTTTGATTAGCTTTGAAGGAGCAAGGGCAGTTTATTCCCTAGGCTTCAGAGGTGAATTAGAGCCCAGTAGGGCACCCCTATCCCTCAGAAGCTGCCTTCAGGGCTGATCCCCTCAGTTATTTTTACTGAGCTCTTCCTACATGCCAGTCACTGTCCCAAGGGCATCATGAGTTTACACTCAGAGCTCGGACAACTCAGTAACTTGAGTCAGGTTTGCCCACCATGCCTATTTCGCAGTTGGCTGAATACATTGCCCAGGGTCCCCCAGGCCCAGGATTCAAGGCCAGGCAGCCTGGCTCCTTGCCCTAGCTGCAGTCTGACTCTGCCTGTTCCCTGGCATTCTGGGCCAGGATCCGCCCCCACCTCTGAGAACGTGCCTGGCTCTGGGCTCAGCCTCGATCCCCTCCTCGCTGGCCCACGGGGGTGGGGGTGGGGGCTGAGGGAGCGGGGGATCGCGGGTGATCACTGCTGAGCAATGGCCGTGTTTCGTGTCACAGCACAGGTTTCCGGAGCCGAAGTGCTGCCGCCAGCAAGTCTCTTTCGCAAGTGGGGAGGGGCTGCCCGCCCTCTGCAACACGCAGGGGAGCCCCGTGGGGCCTGTCTAGACTGGCTGTTAGCAGGCGGCCACCATGGGGCTCTTTCCCCGACTCCTGCAGCTCGCTCACCCGCCTTGCCCTGGTCTCCCTCTGATTGGACCACGGCCACTGCAGCCTGCTGGGTGGGAAGGGCCGCGCGGGCAGTGCCTGCTCCCGCTCTGTGCGTGCCCTGGGCTGTTCTGCCGCGTGGTGTGGGCAGGGCGAATTTTCTGATGCCCACATGGTTGGGAGCCTGGCTGCTGCACATCACGCGCCTGTATTTGCATTTCTGTTTCTCCCTGACATGGTTGAATGCACACATTTGATATATGCAAGGTAAAGTGTGCAGCCCATTGCTTCAGAAAATCCGACCAGTTCCAGAGGGTGCCAGAGCCGGGTGGGCACACACTGCTGCTGGCAGCCTAGCTCGGGGCAGCCATGTTGGAGAGCGATCTGATGCTGGGTTCACTGGCATGCACCCCAGGGCACAGCACCCCATTATAGGTAGAAACCCCAGAGGAATTCTGGCTTCTGCGTACTAGCAGATGTAGAGAGGCACCTTCCAAACAGCAGCCATTGGGAACCAACTTTCCCCACGCTTCTGTGAGCCGCTCTGTGGCACTGTTAGCGGGGGAACTGCAGGGGCACGCAAGGCCCAGACATGGCCTGGCAAGCGAGGACGTCAGAGGTCATCTCCCTCAGGCTCACACACAGGGGACTCTGACACAGCCAGGTGCATGTATCGTGGGTGGTTCGGGGTCTGGGCCTTGCTATTCCTTGAGACTGTGTGTGTTGGCCCCCATCCTACCACGGCCAGGCTGGGTGAGGGCAGTCCCTCAGAGCCGCAGCGTGGCTCCAGGGACCGGGACAAACTCCTTCCCATCCTGGGGCAGCGGCGGGGCTGCAGGGAGAGCAGTGAGCTCAGATGGCGAGGATGTGGTTTCAGGCTCGGGTGCAGCCCTCTCATGGCCTCATCTATGTAAGGGGTTCTGTGTTACAGCTCCCTGGGGGCAGGGGGGCAGGGGCTTGGAGTGGGCATCCTGCAGTGGCACAGGATGGATTCAGATCCCCCTGGCTCCTTCCTAGTTCCTAACCATAGAGAATTCAAGGTTTCCTTCTCCACAAACTCGGGGTGTTGGAGAATCAGATGATAATGCTAGCAATTCAGTTCAGAACCTGGCTCCCGGAAAGCCCTGTGCACATGTTCTGTCCCCCCATGAGGTATATGCTGGGGGCTCCCCAGGATTTTCTAGGGTGGCTAAGGGGCAGGACAGGGATAGCAGTCTCCAGCTAGACAGTGGCCTGGGGCAGTGGCTTACTATGTCCAGGCTTAACTGTTTATGAGCTGTGTGACCTTAGCAAACTGCTTCACCTTTCTGTGCCTCAGGTACCTTATGTGCAGTGGGGATAACAATTGCACCTACATCACAAGGTTCTGCAAGGATCAAGTGAAATAACTCATGTAAAGGCTGCAGGTAGTGCTTGTACCCATGAGCACTCCACAAATGACTGCAACATAATTCTCATTCTTCCCAGCCCAGGGGGCCCCCAGCTGGCTGAGAGGCAGGCTCTGACCCAGCTCTGCCTGCAGGTGCCTATGTGACGCGAACCTGTGCTTCCCCCATGGCGTCAGTTGCCTCAGTTGGCTGGGAAGGTCCCGGGCTACTTGGGAGCCCAGCATTCCCAGAACTTCCATGTACAGGAATCCCTGGGAGCATGTGATGCAGACTCCCAGACCCCACCCCAGGACTTGCTGACAGGAGCTGTGCAGTGGTTCTGGCCCTGTCCTCCAGGAGACGCATCGCCCATCCTATGCCTCATCAGTGCAGGCGGGAAGACTCCACCCCACCTCGGGCATTGCCAGCCCATGGCTCTTCTGGGCCCCTGGCCTCTGCCTTCTTCTTGCCTCTTTCCAGAGCCAGGTCTCCCTTCAGCAGCTCTGGAGGCTGCTCGGCGGGGTCTCATTCCCACTTCTTTCTGAGCATTGCCAAGGTCATCACACCCCACATGGGGTGAGGAGTCTCACTGTACTGCAACACCTGCCCCGTTGATCTGGCTCCTGTATGCATACATCCCTCCCTCCTCAAGACAGAATCGGGACTGGACCCGTTTTACAGAGCAGGAAACTGAAGCTCAGAGATGGCAAGGGACTTGCCCAAAATCATTTGTCCCAGAAGGAAACAAGCCCGAATTGGACCCACGTTGTTGCCTGGGCCTGTGGGCCAGGCTGCCTTCCCTTCTGGGTCCTGGGGGTGGCCAGAGTGTGTCCCAAGGAGCCTAACTCCTCGTTGCCTGCTCTGTCTGTAAGTTCCAGTGTTTAGCCTCCACCCAGCCCTGCCTCCCGCGGTGCCTTCCTTGGTACCCCCCTCGGTACCCCCGACCCCAGCCCCTGAAGCTCTCCACTAGCTTGCCTGTCCCTGTCCCACTCTGAGGCCCTTCACTCCAGCCTCTGTGAGCCCAGAGATCAGCCCCTTCCTTGTGGCCTCGGGGACTGTGGGCTGCTCACTGGCCAAGCCTGTAGTTAGACCCCCGCAGCCCCTCTCCATGGGCTCAGGCCAGCCTCCACAGGCTCGCCTGGGCACTGGTCTGCCCAGACTCTAAGCCGGTGGCCGAATAGCAGGCTCAGCAACCCCCTGGGGGCCTCCCAACACCGAGGCTCACACAGCTCAGCAGCCACATCCTGCACAGAGACCATTTGTCCATTGGCCTCGTAATTCAGATGGGGCGCCCGGTCCAGAGAGAGGCAGGGGGTGCCCAGGGCCATGCAGCCCAGGTCGCCATGGTCCCCCAGCCAGGGTTGCTTCCCGCTGCACCGTGCGCCCCGGCACCCCAGCCTTCGGGAGCTCTCTGCCTGTCTGCAGGAGCCTGGACTTAATTGCTCTCCCGCGTCACTCTTTCCTGAAACACGGGCTTGAAAGCCTCTTTCCTTGCCTTTGGGGCTGTGAAATCAAAACCTTGCACAACAACAAGTAACAAGTTCTATATGCAAAGGAGCACAGAGGCCAGCCCAGACTGGGGCTCCCAGGGGTCCACGCCTGCTGCTCTTTCTGTCCCGGTTGATCCGTGCCAGCAGGGCATCTGGGAAGCCACAAGGACGCAGAAGTAGAGCTCGGCAGGGCTGGACAGACGCTTAGACATGAATGAGTCTGTTCCTCGTACAGAAGGGGAAACTGAGGCCCAGAGTGGTTTGTGAGAGAGCAGTGTCTCCTGAGGGGGCCCCGGTCACCAACCCCACGACCCCACGCATGCCGCTGGTTCTTACCTCTCCAGGAGTCTGGTCCAGGTGGGGTTCCTGGGGGGCCTGAAGATGGGGGCCGGCCTGTCTGGGGGAAGGTTAGGGGTGTCACTGCTTCTTAACTCACTTGAGCCAGCTTCTGGCACCCCACACTGCCAAGGGGACATTTTTAAGTGGCTGGCACCTGGCCCCCCTCCCCTGCGCCCCTTGCCCGCGGCTCCCTGGCCACGGAGGCCTCTCTGCCTTTTACCTTATATGAGCTGAAGAGGCGAGCCCCGTGCTGGGGCGAGGCGGGTGCTGTGTCCTCCCAGGGCCCGCCATTGGCCCAGGCGCCAGCCACGTGACCGCCTCGCCTTGACCTGCCCCCCGGTACCGAATGTTGCTTTTACCCCCTAAGGAAGGAGTGGTTGACAATTTTCATATTTCTTCTAAATTTGGAGATTTCAGACAATGCCGGGAGGCTTGGCTTCAGCCGCCAGAGGCCCATGTGGAAGTCATTAAGCCAGAGAGGGGGTAGGAGAGAGAGGGAGGAAGGGAGGAGGAGGAGGAGGAGGAGGAAGGGGGAATGAGTGCTGAGGGCTGCCAGTTGTCAGCCTGGGAACACGCACGAACTCCCCGGGAGAAGCTGTGTGTGGGAACTTCCTTTCCCCAGACCCCGTGTCCTGGGGCTGCAGGGGACTTCAGAGACTTTTCTGGGAGCCTCAAATGGGGAAGATGCCAGTCCTGGCTTCTGGGGTCCAAAGGCTGATGGGAATGGTGGAGGGTGGGAGACCGTGGGGAAGTAAAGCTGGGATCCTGGAAGGTCACCCCTGGTCCCAGGCTGCAGACCTACCCCGGCACCGAGCAAGGCTGCCGCAGGGTGCTTCCCTCCCTTGGGCTTGGGGCCACCTTGACCTCCTGTAGATTCCTAAGCCCTCGAGTGCCCCTGTGCATTTGCACTTCTCTCTGTCAAAAGCGCTGCCTTCCCAGCTCCTTTCCCGGCTCCTATTGTCTGCTCCCTGGCCACCGCGGTGCCCCTGCCACATCCTCACAGGACTCGTCATAGGCCGTGCTGGTCGGCGGGTGTGTGGGTCTAGTTTCTCGCTGTCCAGCTCTTCCGTGGAAGCGTGGCACCCCTGGGCTGTGCCCCTGGCTTCTCACCATGCCTGGGATGAAGGGCCAGAAAAGAAGTGTCAGGAGCAGCAGCAAGGAGGCAGTGGCCCCCAGCATAGGAGAGCAGGTGCTCAGAGGCCTACAGAGAGCTCCTCCCAGTGCTCCGCCATGCTCTGGGCCGAGGGAGTGCCAGCCAGTCCCCGCCTTCACTGCTCAGAGCTTCCCTGTCCTGTGGCCGGACCTGCAGGACCCCTGCTGTCTCTTCCCCAGCCTCAGCAATGGACCCTGGCCTGGACAGGGCTGCTGCCTCTCTACCTGCTCCCTCTGGGCCCGAGGCTGGGGTCTGCCTGCTGCTGGCCCCAGGATTCTCTCCAAACATGGCCTTGGGCCATTCTGAGTGAGGCCAGCCCGGTCCAAGGGTGTGGGGTGCAGAATCAGACCCTGTCCCTGATCTTGCGGGGCTCCCCGTCGCACAGGTGAGCACCAGTTTCCTTGTGTCCCCTTCCCAGCTGGCTCCCTCTGGGTCGGGAGACCACGCACGCCTGTCTTTGCCTTTTCTGCCTCCTGGCTGCCAGGCCTGGACAGCTGCGCCTGGGCCACCCTGACCCCCCTTTCCTCCTCTGTCAAATGAGGCCAGTGGCACCTGCCTTGCCTTGTTGCCATGAGGACTTGGTGGGGGCATCTGCAGTCTTGGGGGTGTTTCTGCTCTGCTCCTGCAACTCCTCACGGTGGGGCTCTGGGAAAGCTCTTCTGTGAGCTAACATCTGGGAAGACCCCCATCCTGGGCAGGAGGGTCCAAAGACAAGACAGCACCTGCCGCTGCCACCCAGTACTGCATGGGCAGAGCCCACTGCCATAATTGGAGTAAGCGTTTGATCTGTGTTAGACTTTATTAAGGGCCATGGTACCTGAGCCTGGCACACAGCAGACTCGCCATTAATGCCAGCCCTGCCTTCCTGAATCAAGAAGATGTGTTCCTGGGATGCAGGTGCAGGGTTGTGGGGCAGGGAAGGCTTGTAAACCTTCCTCCCTACCCTGGCACAGCATCCCAGCTTAACCCTCCACAGCCCCTCCAGCAGATCCAACAGAACCATCAGGTTTGTGGAAAACCACTGTGGAGATTGTGTGCTCTTGTATAAACATTACACAGTTCCTCATCAAGACAGATGAGAAAAACTTCAGGCCCAAGAACTCTGCACCTGGCCGAGCACTGGAGTCAGCTACGCCTGGGTGTTTGGGCTTGGTGGACAAAGTCCACATCGGTCAAGACAAGGAATTGCGAAAGCCTGGAGACAGGTCTCAGGACGTCAGAAGAGCTGCAGCATCCCAGCACTCACATATCTGCCCAGACTAAGGAGACAGCAGCCCTGTGTGATGCGGTCTCCGTCATTCTGGCCCAGCTGTTGTGGGGCCTGCTTCTATTTCCTGTCTTCCCTCTCTCTTGGGAGTTCAGAGTGCCTCACAGGGATGTACCACTGCGTGAACTGATTTTCTTTCTAGATTACGGAGAGGCAAGCTTGAAATCCCTCCATCCCCAGGGGAAACAGGTCAGCAGGCTCTGACGCAGTGGGGGGGAGGGGGAGGCTTTCTGCCAGGCCAAGAGAGGTTCTTGTAGGGAGCTAAGTGTGAGCTGTCTTTGAATCTGTGTGTTCTGTGTCCTTCAATGCTGTGTTAAATCAGCAGGGAGAGAAACCCACTACAGGAGGGTGAGGGCAACCGGAGCATGGAGGACTCTTGGGGCCTGGGGAGCTGCCTCTGCCTCTCTGCAGAACCACCGGGAAGATCTTTAAATGGTACAACCAGAACCTTTAGGAAAATGGAGTTGAGATCCACACAGGACAGACTTTCTTTTTTTTATTTTTAAAGATTTTTATTTATTTATTTGAAAGGTTGAGTTACAGAGAGGCAGAGGCATGCACACACACACAGAGATCTTCCATCCGCTGGTTCACTCCCCAAATGGCCGCAACTGCTGGAGCTGCGCCAATCTGAAGCCAGAAGCCAGGAGCTTCATCTGGGTCTCCCAGGTGGTTGCAGGGTCCCAAGCAATTGGGCTATTTTCCACTGCTTTCCTGGGCCATTAGCAGGGAGTCAAATTGGAAGTAGAGCAGCCAGGGGATGAACCGGCACCGATATGGGATGCTGGCATTGCAGGTGCTCTGCTACATTGCCAGTCCCAGGAAATTTTTTTTTTTTGTCATCAGTGGAGCTACTCAAGGGTGTAAAGAGCTCATGGGTCATCCTGGTAAAGTGATGAGTTCTGTGTCACTAAAGGGGTGAGGTAGAGGCTTGAAGATAACTTAGCAAATCCCTGCTAGCCCTGAGATCCTATAGACTTTGTCTTACACTGCATGTTCTTACCCCCAACCTGACCCCAACCTCCTGCCCTGATTCTATACCAATTCAACCCAGAAGGCAGAAAGCTCAGAGGTGACCAGTTGGGAAACAACTATGTTTTAGAAAAGGCTGTACCTTCTGCATAAATAATTAAAGCCCGTATGTTTCATTCGGTGAGCACAAAACTTTGGTCGATGGGTGTCGCTCCCCCTCTTCGTGGAGGAACGACACAGGACCCTGCGCTGTTCTTTTGTCTGCTCGGCCCTCCCCGGGTCTGCTGCTGGTTCTTCCTGGGTTGGCTACCGTCCCTTCCACCTCCGTGGAAGGGCGGTTCCCCCTGCCACTTTCCCCACTTCCGCGGGGGAGCGGCACACCGCCGGCAGGCTCTCTCGGGGGCTGTACAGGTGTTCCTCTTAGATGTTCCTGGTGCATGTTGTCTCTCTCCTCCTTTATAGTCCTTTTCCACCAATCCCAACTCTGCTACCCACACGCCGAGTACGCTGCTCTCCTCCAATCAGGAGCAGGTCCTGCAGCTTGTCAAGTTGGTGAGAGGCAGCTGTGTAGAAGCTGTTTCCTCTTCTCCCAGCGCCATATTGTGGGAGAGCAGATGCATAGAATAAGTCTTAATTCCAGTAACTTAGTCTAGTCCGAGTTGCTCCCAGTTGCTCCCCACAGATGGGGTGTGAATCTGGCAGATGAGTGCCTAGACCATCAGGGATGACACTTTTGTGATTACTTGCTTTGCAATCAGATCGATTTCTCAAAAACAGCACGGTGTAGAAAGCTGTCCACACCCCAGTAGCAAGGCTCATTTAAAATCGCACTGTAGGAGGCAGACAGCACAGTCCCATTCAGGTGAAGTGACGGCTGTGTAGCAGGGTGCTCTGCTGGAGGCTGGATTTGTGTTGTGTCTAAGTCGGTGTGGAGGGGCTGCAGGGGATGAGCGGGTCTCCCCAGTGTCCTGGACAAGCGGGTCACAGACCTGTGTTGCCCCTAGGAAAGCATGGTTGTGCAGGAGGGAACAGTGGGGTCGCACAGTCTCACAGATCTTTGTGACTCTGTGCATGGATTGGTGATAGGAAGTGGGAAAGGCTGGCATTGAAGGGCCTTGGGTGGAGTTGGCTTGGAGACCTTCCCTGGTCTAGGCGGAACATTAGTTTCCACCTGTTTGGCTGCTTTGGGGGCTGTGAACTTGACCCACAACTCAGGATGTTACTCACTGAGTTCAGCTGGTGCTCAGTCAATTCATGTCCTTACACCACAATCAATGCCTTTATCTGTCGGCTCCCCCTCAAGACACCTGTGCAGACAGGAGACACCTGTGTGCAAGACGCTCGCAGGGAGCAGCTGGGCTGCACAGCAGACTTCCTGCTGCACATGCGGCTTGAACGTTTGAGCCCCTGAGCCCAGCTATGCCACAGGAATCATACCTGAACAGGAGCACCTGGTTTGCACATGAGAGTGTGCTTGGATCATACATGTGTGTCTAAATGCACTCTCTGATGGATGAAACATGTTAAAAAATATAAGTGTATTTCAAAAAGTTTGTGGAAAATAGAATTAACAGGTAAGTTTTTTTGTGTGTGTGCAAAAACTTTGAGATCCATGCATAGTTTTTTTCACGTTACTCATTTCCTGTTGCTTTTTGGACAACTTTTCATACACATGGATTTCAAAATTTCTGAAAATAAACTTATCTTTTAATTCCATTTTCCATGAACATTTTGATGTAGCCTTGTAAGAGCAGAGGTTATCTCAGGGTGGTGGAATTTGGGGGATTTGGGCTTACTTTGATACAGTTTTCTTATGTGATTGCCTTCCTGATTTCCACTGGGCATTTGTCATTTTTCACTGCCAGGGAAAAAGGCAACTATCAGTTTATAAAAGGCACCCAAAAGGCGTGGCAGCTTCCTTGGAACCCAGGTATGCCAAGTGTGCGAAACTGAAATGTGATGCGTTTATGCGATGAAGCCTTATGAGTCAGGGCCCAGTTGTAGGAAACAACTGCTTCTGTTCTTTTAAGCAGAAAGGCAGTTGCTACTGGGAATGTGGTCCTTACCCAGATGGGAAGGATGGAGGTGTGGGCCGCAGGTGGGACCCTTGGGACGATTCAGACCACCCCACGGAGCTGTCCTCACAGGGCAGCTGCTCCCTCGGAGCTGGCGGGGGATGGTTAGCTCTATGTCAGCTTGACTGCAGGCGGCGGCTGGTAATGTGTGCTTCCTGTGTGTCTGGGATGTTCTGGAAGAGATGGGTGTTTGACTCAGTGGACTGAGTAAGGAAGATCTGTGCTCAGCAAGGTGGGCTGGCATCTTGTAAGCTGTGGAGAGGCAGAGGAGGGGTGAGGGCTGGCTCTCGGCTTGAGCTGGACCATGCAGCAGGTGCACCACCAGGTCTCTGCCCTCATGTTCTCTTGGTGTTCTCTCCACGTGTGCTGGTCTCCAAGTTTCCTCGTTTTATAAGGACAAGTCATGTTGGATTAGGGGCCCACCCTAGCCCAGTGTGACTTCACCTTAACTAATTACATCTGCTACAACCCAATTTCCAAATAAGGTCAAATTCTGAAGCGCCAGGGCTTAGGACTTCAACACATGAACGTGGGGGTGGGGGTAGGAGACACAGTCCTGCCTTGAACAGGCCAGTGAGGCAATGCAGGGGACAGACCACAGCAGGGTGCTTGCCTGCAGCCGCAGTGAGCACCGGCAATGCAGCCTGCCTCTGAGACGTGCAGTTCAGCTCACCAAGCTCTGTAGCCACAAAGGCATCTGGATATAGAATGGGACAGACGTAGTGCCAATCCCTCAGGTCCCTGACCTAAATCTAGGAGCCTCCATTTGCCACCCCAGCCCTGCTCTCTTTGCAGCTGGTAAAAATTTCATGCCTGCTGACAATGTGGCACAGAGGTAGCATCTCACATGAGTGCTGGTTCGAGCCCCGGCTGTTCCACTTCCAGTCCAGCTCCCTGCTAATGTACCTGGGAAGGCAGTGGAAGATGGCTTGAGTACTTGTGTTCCTGTCACCCATGTGGAACACTCAGATGGGTTCTCAGTCCTGGCCATTGTGACTGTTTGGGTAATGAAAGTCTTCTCTAACTCTGCCTTTCAATCAATCAATCAATCAATCAATCTTTTTGTTTAAAAGACAGACATTGGGAATAAAAAATTCTTACCTCTGGGCACCTGAGCCAAGGGTGCAGAAATCAGGAGGTGGTGCCAAGGGCCCTGGCCCCATCATTAACTCATAGGGTGACAAGCCCAGCTAATCAGACCTCCAGACACAAAGCCCCACCATCTGCCATTCACTTACCAAACTTTGTTGTGACCATGGTCATTAGCATACTCTACATGCTGAGAACTAACTTTCAAATTGGTCCCACAAAGCTGTCCCACTCAAATCCATTTCTTGAGTGTTTCTTGCTAAGAATTTTCAAACAGTTGTCTCCTCCCAATCAAGACCAATTTCCTGCCACCAACACTGCTTGTGTTCTGTGTATTTGTGTATGGGTAACCAAGACCTAAGATTATCCTCCAATGATAGATAGATTTGTTTTTTGCGGATTTATTTTATTTATTTGGGAAGCAGAATGATAGAGATAGAGGGAGAGACAGAGAGATCTTTCATCCGCTGGTTCATTCCCCAAATGGCACAGCCACGGGCTGAAGCCAGGAAGCTGGAACTCCAACCAGGTCTCCCACACGGATGCAGAGGCCGAAGTGCTTGGGCCATCACCATATGCTTTCCCGGGTCCATTAGCAGGGAGCTGGACTGGAAGAAGACAGCCAGGATTCAAACCAGGATGCCAGTGTTGAAAGCGGCGACTTAACTCACTGAGTCACAACACTGGCCTTGATTGGTGAACTCTTTAGAAGGGAACTGAGCCAGGAGGCCAAGCCCTTGACCTCACTGTTCAACAGACTTCTTGCATGGGTGGGACTCCCACTGCCCCACCTGTGAACAAGGTCATTACTCCCTGCCCACCTGGCAGAGTGTGGGCAGTGCTCTGGAGGTCCTTAGGGAGTGGGCTGTGTTGCACGGGGGTGCTTTCTCCCATCGCCAGCTCCTTGGGGCCTGTGTCTATCTATATCTGCTGCTCTTTTTTTCTCAAACAAATTCGTTTAAAAAATTTATTGTATAAAAAGTGCTGCATTAGGTGACATGAGAGATCTCTGAAGCACAAGATTTCAAGGGGTGGGCGTTTGGCACAGTGGTTGACCCTGCTTGGGACATTTGCATCCCATATGGGAGTGTCTGGGTTCAAGTCTCAGGTTCTGCTTCCGATTCCAGCTTTCTGCTAATGTATACCCTGGAGGCAGGAGATGGTAGTTCAAGTTCTTGGGCCCCCTGCCACCCATGTGGGAGACTCAGATTGAGTTCCAGGGTCCTGGCTTCAGCCTGGCATTTGGGAAGTGAACCAGCAGTTGGAAGACATTTATCTGCCTCTCTTTGTTTCAAATAAATTCAAATAAATAAAAATTTGAAAATTAAAAATAATTTATGTACTTTGAATAGAAGAAGGCATTTTTAAAAAAAGATGTCAGAAGAAGGAGTCGATGCATGGTACCTCAGTTTTTCCGTTTGTGCAATAAAACAGTTGACTTACTTGCTTCTTTTTAAAATAATATTATTTATTTATCTATTTGAAAGGCTGAGTTACAGAGAGGCAGAGGCGGAGAGGGAGACAGAGATCTTCCATCTACTAGTTCACTCCCCAAATGGCCGCAATGTCTGGTGCTAGACCGACTCAAAACCAGGAGCCAGGAGCTTCTTGCACTTCCTTGGGTGCAGGGGCCCAAAGCCTTGCACCATCTTCTGCTGCTTTCCCATGTGCTTTAACAGGGAGCCAGAATGGAAGTGAAGCAGCCGGGACTCGAACCGGCACCCATGCGGGATGCCAGCACTGCAGACAGCAGCTTTACCTGCTTTCCCACAATGCCAGCCCCTCACTTGCTTCTGAGGGAGTGAAGGGGAAGCTGTCACACACACATACACGTGCATGCACACACACACATACACACATGCACAGTGCACACACATACATGCACACACAGGCTGTGACTACTCCAGTTTTGGAATGAATAACTTCAGGTGACCTATTTGACTCATAAAGGGGAGGCTTTTTGGGCCCAGCTTGAGAATCAGAAAAAGGCAGTGTTCCATATCACACAGTGACAGGTGTTTATACTTTCATCTAATGATGGTATTAATTGTTTGGATAGAGATTTCTGTACAGTGCCACCATCAGACAGATGCAAATGGTGTACTGTGAAGACACTGGCACGCCCTCAACTCCCTGGAGAAGATGGCTGTTGTCAGTTTTTGTGAATACTTCCAGAGTCTATATGCAAATACAGGCACATCCACCTACCCGTGTGCGCACCTATAGCCCCTGAGGTTTGTGTACGTGCGAGCAGGTGTCCTGATCACAGGGTTCCGCACCTGACTTCCTTTACTGAGGGGTGAGTCTTGGGCCTCACAGCATTCCGTACCTGGAGGGCTGCCCCAGCCTTGGAGTGGCTGGAGCGTGAGGGAGGCATCCATTGTAGGTGTCAATTGTTCATTTCCTAGTGGGAGGTCTCTGTGGGATGGATGGGCGGACAGAGAGTGCCAAGAGCAGTGGGATCAGACGTACCCCAGGATTGGTGCATTTGTGACTGCAGTCCCCAGCCACGGGGGCTATCATGAGTGAAAACTCGCTCTCCCACCTGCTGATACTGACAGGCCTGCATAGTGACAGCAAAGCCTGGGGACCTGGGGCAGGGACCAGGGCTGGGGAGGAGGAGGAGGACTGTCTTTGCGGGAAGGCTGGTGCCCGAGGACGGTCAAGACCAATGATAAGTCCTTCTAGGTAATAACGGTGACCTTTGGGCTTGGAAAGTCACCGTGGATGGTGGAGTTGTGGGAGGCCTGCACCCCTGCCTGCCTGTGTTCCTGGGAGTGGTTCCCCAGGGGGGAGGAAGGGAGCCTGGTTAGGAGCCCGGCTAGGTGCCCAGGACTGATGTGGGTAAGCTGTGCTCCCTGAAACTCCAGAGAAGGAGAAGAGTTCCTTGCTCTGCCCCAACAGTGAGGCCTGGGAGCCAGAGCTGTTTTGTCTGAGTGTTGAAGGCCGGGGATTCTGAACAGGGGTGGCGTCTATGGGTAGCATCACCGTGGCTGAAGTTCTCAGCACCTCCATGGCTGGGAGCTCTTCTCCCTGTTCTTGCCAGGCCTGCCAGGAGGCTCAGAGTTTAGAACACTGGTCCTCGGGCCCCAGACCCTTCTGATTTCAAATACCTCTCAGTAGTCAAGTTCAGTTAAAAATTTTTCATTACCTTAAAAAGTTAAACTCTTACAAATTCTATAAAGTGCTATTAAACTAATGTGAGGATCCTTCAAGTTCGTAGAAAACACATGCTATTGAAAAATGCGCATGGATTTAAAAATGTTTCGGCAACCAATATATTTAATATTTCATTCAGTTTTCTATGAACTTTTTGATGTATTCTGGATATTCTTTTCATGCAAAATAAAAAAAAAAAAAAGAAACTAGAGAGGGTAGAAGATAGGGCCCCCAATGTTTTCTCCAAGCATTGCATGACATCGTGCTTTGGAAACCACTGGCTTGGCCACAGGAGTGTGGAGTCAGGTTGTGCAAGGGACTGGGAGGGTTCAGTGTGTCGTGAGTCTGGGTGTGCACACGCACTTGTGCTAACTCAGGAATGGAGGGGCTGTGAGATGGGGAGTTTAGGGGGTTTCCTTGAGTGGTGGGGGCCTAGGCTGACTTTACAGTGGAGTCCCCAGTGAAGAGGGGATGTGACAGGGTGGCAGGTGAGTCAGATTTCAAGTGTGGTGCTGTGGGAGAGGCCCGTGGAGCTCCCGGGTCTCAGCAGCCTCTCACCTCCCTCACGATCCCCTTCTCCCGCCCCCACCTCCGCGATGCAGACTCCTACCCCCTTAGATAATGCATCCATCTACAGTGAGGGCCTTGGTGAGGGAACTGGGCCCCAGGCTATTTTTCGGGTGCTTGGGGGCAGTGAGGTGCTAACTGTGACTGCTCTTGGGAGAGCTGACTGTGACACAGGACAAGAGTAATGTGGCAATCACTTCACCTGCCTGCTGTAGAACGCATTACCATTCACCACCCACACGGGAAGGAGTCAAGGTAACAGGGGAGTCGGCACACAGGCTTGCCCGCGAGGAGCAACCTGGCCAGCGGGATTAGGGACCCTGACTGCAATAGCTCCTCCAGGCCTTGGCTTCTGGGGATCCTGCTCGTCTGTCTGTCTGTCCCTATGCCGTGGAGGCCCCGGCCCAGGTCACCCTGTCCGACACTCCTCAGCCAGCCTTCAGAACCGCTGGCTGACTCCAAGTCTTTGTAAACCACCCAGGACTGTTAAACAAATCCTATAATTAGAAGGCAGGTTTCCTAAACGAAGTGAAAAATGTAACGTTACCCTCTGTTTGTTCACTGGATGCTCAGCTCATGTCCCATGACCCAGAGGAGCTGTGACCTGGGTTTCCAAGAAGCCTTAATAGGTAATGTTTATGAGGCTCTTGACTTTACAACACTGCTGGAGTACAACTCTGGGAAGTGAGGACAAGCCCCTCCTCCCCGTCGCGGCGTGAAGACGGCTGTCCCCTTGTGTGGGGGCACGGAAAGTCCCGAGGCTGGGATTTCAGGAAACAGGCTCGGTCCAACCCTGTGCAGAATTGCTGTGTGACTTTGTGTCCATCTCTTTCCCTCTCTGGACTTCTGTTAGTGGCTGTGTAAAAGATAGACGATGGGACTGGTGCTGAAAGTCCCTTCCACGCTGACGTTGTGCAGTTGGGCCTCTTTGTCTGCCATTGAGTTGCATCTCAGAATTGTGGTCTTTCTTCTTGGGACTCCTCAAAAGGACTTGGTAATGAAGCTTGACCTGCATGGGTTGGGGTTGGCAAGACAACTTAGATACACTGTTGTCCTGCCTTAGCTTTGAACCCCTGGGGTTTCTCCCAGGTCATAAAATGCAGGAAAACACTGTGAAGGAGACATGACTCACATGCGGAAGGAGTTAAACACGAGCGGGAAGGAGCAGGGCTCCTCTGGCTGGAGGTGGGAGCTGCTCTGTGGTTGATGCAGCGTTAGGCGGACGTCACAGTGGCTGACATTTATTGGTCCTTTTCAAGAGCCAGACTCTGCGCTGTCTGACCTCGATCCCCATTTAACCCCCCAGCAGCCCCGTGAGTAGGGCACATCCTCATTACCCTCCTGTTATAGGTGAGAAACCGACAGTGAATGGGATCAAAGAACTCAGCCAAAGGAAATACATGGTTGGAGCAGATGCTACAGAACCGATTAAAAAAATTTTTTTTTTACTTTATTTGAAAGGCAGAGAGAGCGAATGTCTTCCATCCACTGGTTTACTTCCCAAATATCCACAGCAGCCAAGGCTGGGCCAGGCCAAAGCCACAAGCCCAGAACTCCATCTGGTTCTTCCACACAGGCGGCAAGGACCCAAGCACCTGAGCCATCACCTGCTGCCTCCCAGGGTGTGCATTAGGAGGAAGCTGGCTCGGAAGCAGCACAGCCAGAACTTGAAGCGGGCTCTCCAGTATGGGATGGGCACATCCCACCCAGTGAATTAGCCACAGTGCCACACGGCTGCCTATAACCCACTCTCGGCTCTGCAGACCCGCTGTCTGAGCTGACCCTGTGCTGGTGCTGGTGGAAGCAGGTGTGCGATGAAGCTTGCATCTCTGTGTCCCTGAGTGATTCTCATGAGCGGAGTGTGCCTCGCCAGTCCACACGGGACGCGCAGCCTGGGAGACAAGGGCACCTTTTCTGGGCTCAGCCTCTGGACCTGGAGGTGGTTTGTGAACACAGCACAGCTGGCCCACTCCTGACTGATCCTGCTTGCCCTGGGGCAGGGGGAGCAGCTGTGCTCTGCGCATTGCCACAGAGCCAGTCTGCAGCCAGCAGATGGAGGGGGTGGGGAGGAGGACCTTTTCAAATGACCCTTTGGAGACTGAGGAGGACTTCACAAGAGTGCCACTGGGAAGCCAGCAAAATTGGCCTTCCAGCCTTCAGAAGGCCTGGGATTCTGGAAGAGCAGGGTCAGAGGCCAGCTCTGCAGTTGAAGCAGTAGAATGGGCTATGAGGGAATCCCAGCATGGAGGAACAAACACGTTTAAACTTAGCTGTGCGACGGCCAGACTGCAGCGCCAGAGAATCCTGTGCTTTCCGAAGCACCGGGCAGCGGCAGGTCGGGGTCAGCCTGACCGCTGAGCTCCCTCCAGGGCTGACTCCGAAAGCTTGTCCCGCTGGCATGGAGCCCTCGGAGTGCGCGCGTTCCCCCCCAGGGCAGAGCCATGTACACAGCACAACCAAGCAGGACAGAAACAATTTGGGTGGCCCTTGGTGCTCGGAGTGCGCTGCCTGATGATGGGGCACCCACCTCGAAGCACAGCTCCTTCAGCACTCATTAACGGTGCATAAACAGGGCCAAGGTCAAGGCAGCTACAATGAAAGTGACCACAGAGGCCCAGCCTTTCATCTCCAGTGCTGTCCCTTTTTCCTCGCTGTCTGGCCATGGGCAGTTTCCTTCCCTCCCCCTGGGCCTCAGTTTCCTCTGCTGAAATATCTTTATATTCACACGGGTTCATTCAGGGAGGAAATAAAGTAACAGAAAGTGAAAGTGTTTTGCAGACCATACAGCGTTGTCCTCACGCCCGGCAGGTGTGGCCCTCAGCGGGCTGGACCACTTCTGTCTCCCAGACTCAGAGATCTTGGAGCTGCCTGTGCACATCAGAGCAGTGGCTGAGGCGTCTTTCTTGGGAACTTGACTTTGGAAGTGGTCAGATTCCACACTAGCTGTTTCTTCCTCTTTCCTCACAATATTTATGAGAACTGACCTTCCAGTGGAAATTTGGCAAGACTGCACATTCTGGAGACATTGTACCTTCCTCCACATGCCCTGAGGGCTGAGGTCACGGGCTTCCCAGAAGCTCCAGCTGTTCCCACGGATGCAGGAGGTGCAGAAGACCAAGAGGAGAAGGGCCCAGGGAGGCCCTGTGCCGCAGGCTCATCCCGAAACGCCGCCCTTGGCACATCTGCCATCTCCCTGTAGAGCGAGAGCCCAGGGACTGTCTCAGTCTCCAGCTGTGGCCTTGGTGCCTAGAACTGCGCTAGGGACACGGCAGGTGCTCAACATCTACTTATTAAATGACGTGAAGAAGGCATCTTCAGAAACATGCACAGGTGCTGCCGAGCTGCCTCCTGAAGGCCACGGCTCACAGAACTCAGAGCCCCTGGGTAAGATGCTTAGACCGCCACCTGGGCGGCTTCTCCACTTCACTTCCTAACAGGCTCAGGTGCAGAGACGAGCTCGTGCAGGAACGCCGGGTTGGCACTCATCGTAGCCCTGAGAGTGTGTGCATTCCGGGGATGGAACCCGTGGTCGTGAGCATCGAGGCCCCTTGCTGATGGAGGTGTGAGGGTCTGAGCTTCTGCCTGACTCCTCGGGGAGGGCTGTGAGAAGCTCTTAGCAAGTCTTGGCCCCGGTTACCACCGGCTGCGGGTCCCCATGCCAGGTGCTGAGAGGACATCTGTGTCTAAAGTCTACTGGCCAGCTGTAACACACATCCAAGATACCATGCACAAACTCCCACCCACACAGAAATGCACCCAAACAACCACAACGCAAACAGCCGTCTCTGCACAGCCGGCAACACGCAGGCCTCGGACCCAAGCTGGAGCTGCCCCCTCCAGGCCTCAGCCAGGCTTCTTGCTCCTGCAGACCCTTAAGAGCACATTGCTCACGCCGCCCCTGTCCCTGCGTGGCTGGAGGGTGGGGCCTCCCACCCAGCAAGAGGAGGAGCTGACAGCTTTGCGGGGAAAGTCAGAATTCTGGATCTTGTAAATCCAGACGTCCCATAAACTCTGCCCGACGTGTAAACATCCCCCGGCACCAAGGGGGGAGCACCGAGGGGGGAGCACCGGCGCCTCATCTGCCCCCCACCCCAGGCAGGCTGTTTATTTCACCTCCCTCGGGCTTCTTCCTGCCCCAGGACTGGGCTGGTCACAGCAGGCAGGGCAGCCCCACCCGGGGCCTGAGGCCTTGCACCAAAGAGTCGGACTTTGCCAGGCTGCAAGGGAAGCCTACAGCTGGAGAAGTGCACCCCGTTCCTCTCATAGCACCCCAAACTGCATCCGGGCCTCTGCTGAGACACCTCAGCTGACGGGGAGCTCACTCTGTCCCCCGGTGGCCCAGTCCATTCCTGGGACTCCTTGGCATCGAGAAAGGTCTAGAACTGAGCTCCTGAGAATTGCTCTGTGCCACCTGACTGGGCAGAGCTCAGAAGCGCGGGCACAACAGCATAACGGCAAGGTTGCTCGAGCGCACCGACCCCGTAATCCCCTCAGCGCTCACTTTGCGGAACGAGCTCAGGGCTAGGTCACGTGCCCCGGTGAGCAGTGACTGCGTGGTGGGTGAGGTCAGGTGACTCTGGCTCATTGTGCTTGAAAGGTGAGTCTATACAGCTCCTTGCAATCCCAAAGCAAAAACAGCACAAACACCCACCAAACCCCTGTACAACCACAGGCCTACCCCACACCAAAGTGCAATAAAAATAGGCCAAACTGGCCAAACAGAAAGCATTCTTGTGTGCCAGGCAGATGATAACTTTTAGGATTAATCCATCGGAGCAAACCTCGGAGGAAACTGAGGCTCCCTGACTCAGGGGAGAGCAAGAAGAGAGCTAGATTGGAAGAGGAGCAGCCACGACTTGAACTGGTGCCCATATGGGAAGCTAGCATTGCAGGTGGCGGCTTAACCCACTGTGCCATGTTGGCTCCAACAAATAAATCTTAAAAGAAAATTCTGCGGTAGGTATTTGTCAAAGCGGTTAAATCTCCACCTGTGATTCCTGCAGTCTGTGTGACAGTGCTTGTGTTTCAGTCCTGACTCCATCTTGATTCTAGCTTCCTGCTAATGCATTCCCTTGGAGGCAGCAGGTGATGGCTACTTAGGTCCCTGGCATCCACATGAGAGACACAGATTGAATTCCCTGCTCCTGGCTTTGGCCTGGCCTACCCCTGGCTCTTGTGTGCATTTGGGGCATGAACACACAGATGGGAGATTCTCTCTCTCTCTCTCTCTCTGTCTGCATTTCAGATAAATAAAATAAATTTCTAGGAGAAAATTGTTATTATTTTCAACACCCATAGGTTTATAAAATGGAATGGAATCCTAGGAGAGAAATGGTCTCCCTAGCCTAGAGGGCAGTACTGAGCAAAAGCTCTTTGCAAGGGTTCCTGCATTAGGGGTTGGATCAGAGACCCCTACCTCTGATGGTCCATGGGTGGTGAGCACTGACCAGACCCTAAGGACAGTGTTGAGTTGATCTGCAACTCAGAAACTCACAGCTGGCGTTTGCAAGGCTGGGTGGAGGAGAGCAGGAAGGCCCAGGCCACCCGGCCACTGGAGAACAAGACCACTTCTTAGACCCTTACCCAACTCACATTTCCTGACTTCCCCTGCAGGGGAGGAGGCATTGGCGCCCGGCCCGCCTGGGCAGAGGGTCATGTTGATGTGGCAGCCCCTCTGCACGTCCCAGGGGCCGCCCATTCACCAGGCCTTTCCCTTTTTTGAGAACTCAGAGCTTGCTGGCTGGGGCTGTTCCCACCAACAATGTTCCCGTCCAGGGAGCTTAAAATAGCCCCTCTTGGCTGGGGCTCTGAAGTGAGCAGTGAGGCAGGCATTTGTGCAAATATGGGCCTGGGAGAAGGACTCCTACCCGGGAGGGAGGGCTGGGTGGCACGGACGGGAGCCAGGACCTCCTGAGGGGGGTGCGTCCTCCTGCTGCGGCCAGCAAAGCGCCTGCACGCCTCCTCCTGCCTCCTCTGACCTTACTTTGGGCAGGTTTTAGACCTGATCCCCTCCAGGACCTCCTGGGTTCCTGGGTGGGCCCACTGGAAACAGGGGTCTCTGCATTCTTCCCACCGGTTCTAGTCTCATCACCACATCACAGCGCCCTTCCTAGGAGTGTTCCAGAAGCATCCTTGAAGGCCCAACTCAAAGCTTGTTGTAACGATAGCACTGATAATCACAGCAACCATCGATCGCTTACTTTTGCTAAGGGTTTTATCGTATATTGTTTCATTTAGTCCTCACCATGATCCATCAGTCAGAGCCAAGTTATTGATGATCTCCACTGTGCAGGAGAAACTAACACTCAGAGAAGTCAAGTTACTCTCCTGAGGTCACATGGCCAGGCAGGGGCAGGGCAGGATCGAAATTTGTGTTGGTCCATCTGTGGAGCCTGAACTTTTACCCCCTGGGCTGGACTTCCTCCTCCGTGTCCCCATTGCCCTAGCCTCCTGCTCTGGGTTAGTTGATTGGATTCAAACTGTGAAATATTTAGCAAGTGTGTGCCGTGTGGCAGGAATGCCATGGGGTCCCGTGCCCCAACTTGAGAGCTTGCAAGTCTCCCTGGAGACTCCAATTTGGGCCTACTGAGCTCCTGAGCCTGCAAGGGTCTGGGTATGTGAGGGCGTCAGGGTGTGGCTGGGGCCATCACGGGCCCTGATCGGTGACCAGTGGACAGCTGCACAGTCCCTCTTCCTCCGGCTGTGCTGTTCCTCTCTGTAGCCCATCGCAGGGGTCAGACAAACATGCTCCAAGTCCTCTGTGGCTCTGGGCAGCTGACCATGCTCTTTGAGCCTCAGTTTCCCCAAGACAAAATGTGGACCTGCCCAGGGTTGCTGGGACGATGGAGTGGAACAGAGCGCAGGAGGAGCTGCACGGTTCCTGGCAGTCCGTATGTGGCTACTAGGCGGCAGCTGTCAGTAATGGCCACTTTCTGAGAATGGCAATGTCCAGGTTCCAAGAACCTAGGGCCTGGCATGTAGTAGGTTCTCAGAGAATGAGGAATGATTCTGCAGACCACCCCCCACCACCACCACTTGGCCAGCTATGTCCCCTGCCCTGTCTCTGATGTGGACGATGTCCTAGGGCTGGTTCTTACCCACGGTGGGGTCTCTCAGGAAGCCAGGGGCATGCACAGGACCCCTGCCACTCTCCCTGGTCCCTCATTTTCAACCCAACACCCACCACAGGGGAAGGGCTCAGGATTTGTGTTCCTCTTCAGGTCTGTCTGGCTTCCTGGTGGCGCCACCTGGTGGTGCGTCCAGCACCGTGCCCAGCGAGGTCTGCCTCAGAGGGCTGGGGCAGCTCTGGCTTGAACCCATCTGCCCTTCCCTCATTCAGGGCACCAGCCACCTCCTGTGCATAGACAAGGACCCCAGCCTCACCCATAGGGCAGCAGCCCGGAAGCCCATGTTCTTCTGCCTCCTGTGTTGGCCTGGTGCTGACCTCAGGGGCCGGGTCCCAGGTCCTGGCTGGGTTCACACTCAGAATGTCCCTAATGACAGATGACCCTTCAGTTGTTCCCAGAAGCTGAGGATGGAGGAAGGGGCTAGGTGATCCTGGATGGGAAACTCAGTGATGGTGGCTGGGCCCGTGTTTGTTCCCCCTGCACTGGCCTTGGGATCCTGCGGCTACCCCCACTGTGGGGGGCTTGGAGCCCCAGGACCAGCCTGGCTTCTTGGTCCCCTCCAGACCAACAGGGAGGTCCAGCCTGGCTCAGAGCTATTTGGGTATAGTCTAGGGGAAGAACAGCAAACGGGAGACTGAGTTCTGAGCCCAGCCCCGGCAGAGACATGCTGTGTGAACGCAGGCTAGGTGCCTCCTCCCTGGGCTGCAGTTTCTGGTAGACAACTTGGTGGGGGGTGTGGGCTGGAGGAACAGTGAAGACCCTTGCAGCCCCCAGACTGGGTTCATGGTGAAAGCCAGGTTCCTGGGCCTCCTGCATCGGAACCTCCTAGACTGGGACCCTGGCATCAGTGTTAAGGGACACTGCAGCAGGGGGTGGAGTGGGGGAGGCAGAAATGGGGGTCTCTGTTACCAGCAGGTGAGGAGACTGTAGGTTTCAGGGACCCCACACCCATCCTTCCACTTCCCAACCTGCATATGAGCCTGGGGGTGGGCGGGTTCTTGTGCTGTGTGTCCATAGGACCCGCTCTGTAGCATCGGCAAGGGAGAGTGGGGAGCTAACACAAGAGACCCCCAGCTGTCCCCAACCCCACAGGCTGGCCCTGTAACTTGTTCAGAGACACTGGCTGGGCTGGGGGTGGCTCTCCCTTGTGGCCCGAGGAGGTATTTTCAGAGTCCCCCTCCCTCTGGAGTTTCCAGCGATAGGATCGAGCCCTGTCTAGTATTTGACCAAATATGGTGGTGTCTCTGGATGAGCCGGGCCCCAGCCGGCTGCTCAGTTATGCCGTGGAAACCTGCCCTGGACAGATTAATCTTGTGACATTCGGGAGTGCCGCTTGCCCCGCGTTCCTTCCCTTGGCGATTCCTGTAAATGGCCAGGACTGGCCCTCAGCAAGCCAGGGCAGGCCGGGCTCTCTGTTCTCAGTGTCCCTCTCCCATTCTCCTCCATGTCCCCTCCCCCATACTGGTTTGCCTGCTCACAGGTTTGCTGGGCTGTCCACTCAGAGAGGTGGGAGACCTTGGCCAGCTGGGCATGTGATTCCAGGAGCTGTGCCCCGGGGGGCTCAGCCTAGACCATGAAGTTGTTACCTGAGTCTGGGAAGCCAAGAGCTCGCCCAGCCAGGAGGGGAGGCTGGGGGCGGGGGGGCGACCGGGGAGAGGCGGCTAAGCGAGAACAGTGCTAGCACTCACGCCAGGTAAGCTCCTGCTGCTGATACTCTGTGACTTTAATATATGATAAACAGGTATGCGTTTATTGAGCACTTACTACTTGCTAGGCAGCAAGCCAGCTATTTAACATGCATAGTCACATTTATTCCTTATAGCAGCCTCCAGAGAGCGATGCCCTGATTCTTCCCACTCTAGAGATGTGGGAACTGAGGCTCAGAGACGTGCCTGGGAGGAAAGGGCCAGGCTGACTCTCGCCCTGGGTGCGAGGGTGCAAGGGAGAAGGACAGGGCCAGCCCTGGGAGAGGAGCCCCTCCAGACGCTGGGTGGGGTGCCGTGTTCGGGAGGCCAGGACTGTTGGCCTCACAGTCCTCCTCATGGATCTGCCCCTCTGCTGGTGTGGACACACAGGCTCAGAAACACGTTCAGAGCAGGGGCCGGGAATGCAGAAATATCCCAAGGAAAACAGTGTGGGCTGGTGGATCTCTGAGCCCCGGGCAGGGACCGGGTACAAGCCCCAGCTGTCACCTCTAACTCATGGTGCAATGCTCGACAAGTCCCTGCTTTGCTCAGGCCTCAGTTTCCCTGCCTGTGAGCTAGAGGGGCGGGGCGTCATGCTCACCTGAGGCTGTGTCCCTGGGAGATGGGGCTTGTGTCCCGCTCCTGGGCAGCTCTCCTGACCACCCGACAGCCCATCCCTCCTCCACCCTCACCCCCTCGCATCCCCAAAGCAAACGAAGCTGATTGTCTTAGCTGGCCCTGTGGGTGCTGGCCGGGCAGCCGGCCGCAGGCCACAGGCGGAGGTGCCACCGGCCAGATCCCCGCCAGACACACAGGGCATTGTCCCTCGGTCAACAGCCCCTGGGCACCTCAGCCGGGCTCCTGGCCTGCCCCCACGCCCCTCACTGCCTGCTGCTGTGCTGGGCCCAGCCAGCCGGGGGGCCCAAGGCTCCCAGCTGATGACGAGCCCACCCACCCACTCCCCCAGCAGCCCCCCGTCGAGCTATAATTGCTCCTCTGCATCCTGCTGCTGCCACTCTCTGGACATCGTCGGCATCCGGGGTTCGCGGCGGCGGCAGCTGCGTCCCGGCGCCCGGCTTGGGGATGGACTGGCCGCACAGCCTGGTACGTGGCGCTTCCCCCACCCCCAGCCCTTTTAGGGCCCGATGTTTTGGGCTTTCTTTCCCATTGATTAATGGCTGCCTCCGTTTGCCTTGGAATCTGCAGAGTTGAGCGCTGCCTCTGTCTGCTACCCCAGGTCTGGGGAGAAACAGAGCTGGGTCTCAGAGCCTGCAGCGGGGCCGGGAGCTCGGGCTCTTGATCCGGGCTCAGCCTGTCCACACTGAAGCCCTTTCAGGCGGGAGGCATCTGGGGCGATCCTGGCAGGCTTGTCCGCGGGGTTTTTCCAGGCTCCTGGGCTCCGGGCTGTGTGACCTTGGATAAGTCCTTCTGTTTTCTCTGTTCCCATCTGGAACGTGAAGGGGTGGCGGGGCTGTGGGTTCCCCAGTGGGTTTCCCACAGAGGGGAGCTGGAGTTCCGTGGCTCTGATGAGAGAGCCTATTGTTATGGAGGCATTTTCTGCCCCAGAATCTAGGGACTTCAGTGGCTTGAATCTCTGGGGGGCATGTTGTGCCAGGAGGGGCTGTGCTGTGACTTGTGTCCCAGGGCCGACTTCCTGGGGAGCCTGGGGCCGTGGGGCCAGGAGGAGCAGGGCGCAGGGCAGCTGTGGAGTCTGGCGGGTGCAGGAAGGAGAGAACCTCATTTAGAGGTTCCAGCTCTGGCCCCCAGCACTGAGAGCCCCTCTCGCTGGGCTTTCCGAAGGTTCTGGGTGCCGCCAGGCCACTGAGCCCCCTCTGTACAGGCTGGCGGGTTGGCTGGAGCTTGTTCTGGCAGTGGTGGGAAGCAGAGGAAGCAGGCAGAGGTTCAGGGTGAGGGTGCGAGGGTCAGGAGTGGTGAAGATGGGGTTCTGATGGGCTTCTTAGCTTGTGACCTGCCCCCTCTCCCCAGCTCTGTCTCACGCCGCTTCCTCCCACCCATGCTACGACATCAGCACAGCTCTTAGCCAGCTCAGGCCTCTTCTCTCACTCTCCCCGCTGCCTGGAAACGTCTGACTCTCTCTGCCCATGCCTGCCTCCCTCCTATCCTACAAATCTCACCCGATGTCTCCCAGTAACTCCCCCCACCCCCCCCAAAAAAAGCATTATGGGACTGCTGCCATGTCACAGGCTAAACAGGAGCCCTACTCTCCGCCAGGGCCCCCACCGTCGCGCTGGTGGCTGGTGAGACCTAGCTGTTCGTCTCTCTGTCCTCTGTCTTCCTTTCCTACTCAGTAAGTGTGCACTGAATACCTGAGGGCCCAACCCCAGCACATGGGGGATCAGAGAGTGCATGACATCTGACACGGCGCTCTCCTGGAGTCTGTGTGTAGTAGGGGACAGACATCTAAACATATCACACACACAAACGGTGAGAACAAAGTCCAGAGGCCTCCTGCGTGATAACCAAGACATGAGGGCTGGGGAAATTTTTCAGCAGGAGAAGAGAAGAGGCAGAACTCTGCAGGCAGAGGCCTGTGCAAAATCCCTGGGACAGAAAGGAGCAAGAGATTGGGAGAAAGCCAGAGCCAGAGCACAAGTGTGAGAGGCAGCAGGAGGTGTCCCTGGAGTCCCCCAGGGGCAGGGGGAAGGGTGGTAAGCTGGAGGGTGAGTTGGCTGGCAGGTGCCACTGGGCATTTGGGAAGGACAGGGGGGAGGCTACTGAGCTGTCCTGGGAAATGAGGGTGAAAAACCAGGTGGAAGTGGATGGATTTTAGAGGGTGCCATGTTTTCAGGACTTAGTGATGAGTTGGGTGTGACAGGAAGGAGAGGGAGGTGGCAGTGGTGGCCACTCTGGAGCACTCATGGTGCAGAGCAGGTGTCAGTACCTGTGCAGTGGCTCTGCGGGGCCAGGTCAGGGCATGGCCGGTGAGGGTGGTCCACGCCGAGGCCATTCTCCTTCCCCTTCTCCTCCCTGTACCAGAGTCTTGCCCAGAGAGCACGTTGGCTCTTCTATCTTTGACCTGTGGCCTTGCTCCTCAGGTGTTCCTTCTTACCATCTCCATCTTCCTGGGGCTGGGCCAGCCCAGGAACCCCAAAGGCAAGAGGAAGGGGCCCTGGCGGCCTGGGCCTCAGCAGGTGCCGCAGGACCTGGTGTCGCGGGCAAAGCCATTCGCCCGTATGGAGGAGTACGAGAGGAACCTTGGGGAGATGGTGGCCCAGCTGCGAAACAGCTCTGAGCCGGCCAAGAGGAAGTGTGAGGTCAACCTGCAGCTGTGGCTGTCCAACAAGAGGAGTCTATCTCCCTGGGGCTACAGGTAGGCTGTGCTGGGTAGCATGGGCAGGCTGCCTGCCCCAGTCATTGTAATGGGGAAGACCTTGGATTCAGAGGGCTTGAGTGCCTGGGTTTGAATCCCCACAGTGTGGCTTTGGGCATGTGGGTTAGCCTTGCTGAGCTTCTGTGTCCTCAGCTGTCAGGCCGGTCAGTCCTCTGTATCTGCAGATTCAATCAACCTGAGTCCAAAAATATTTGGGAGGGGTCGGCGCTGTGGCATAGCAGGTTGGGTGGCCAACGCCCATGATGCCAGCATCCCATGTGGGTGCCGGTTTGTGTCTTGGCCACTCCACTTCCCATCTAGCTCCCTGCTAATGCACTTGGGAAAGCAGCAGAAGATGACTCAAGCGTGAGGGCCCCTGCATCCACATGGGAGACGTGGAAGAGGCCCTGGGCTCCTGGCTTCAGCTTGGCACAGCACTGGCTGTCACAGCCATTTGGGGAGTAAACCAGCGGATGGAAGATCTTTTTATCTGTAAGTCTGCCTTTCAAATAATAATAATAATAATAAAATAGTATTTGGGAAAAAAATCACATCTGTGATGTAAGTGTGCAGACTTTTTTCCTCCTCATCTCTAAGCAATACAGGATAACAACTATCTACATAGCACTTACATTGCATTAAGGATTGTAAGTCATCTGGACATGACTTCAAGTATACAGGAGGATGTGCACATGTTGTATGCAAAAATAATGATTTTTAAAAAAGATGTATTGGTTTATTTGAAAGAGGTACAAGATAGAGAGAGAGAGAGAGACAGAGATCCTCCATCCACTGGTTCACTCCCCAGATGGATACAATGGCCAGGATTGAGCCGAGCTAAAGCTAGGAGCTTCATCTGGGTCTCCCACATGGGTGCAGGGGGCCCAAGAACTTAGGCCATCTTCTACTGCTTTCCCAGGCCATTATCAGGGAGTTGGATTAGAAGTAGAACAGCTGGAACACCAACTTTTCCCATATGAGATGCCAGTGACACAGATGGTGACTTTACTTGCTACACTACAATGCCAATAATGCCGTTTTATAGGAGGGACTTGAGCATCTTGGATTTTGGTATCCACAGTGGAGTTCCAGAACCAATCCTTCGTGGATACCAAGGGAAGACTTAGGAGCTGCTTCAGAGCCTGTTGTTGAGCGAGTTGTCCATGCAGAGCGCTGCCCTGTTGTTGGCAGGTCCTGGCTGAAGGGCCTGCAGGCCTTGCCGGGTTGTCACTTCCTTGGAAGTCAGGCTGGCTGTGTCTGTACACATCTGTCACGCTAGCCAGGCACCTTCCTAAGGCCTGCATCAGAATTGCCTAAGGGCGCTGTGGCCCCAGCTCCAGAAAGCAAGCGTTGGAGAGCTCAGGAAAGATCTCCAGAGCTGGGCCTCCCTCACCTTGCTGGGGACCTCGTACAGATGCAAGGGCTGTTTCCCAGGCGTCTGCCTTGCTCACGAGCTCCCAGGCATGAGAAGGCCTTGCTGATGCCATGTGTCCCTAGGTCCAGCTCATCTACCCTTACTTAGCAGATAAGGAAACTGAGGCACAGAGAAGGAAAGTCACAAAGGCAGGCCCTGCCTGCCTGGCTCCAGGAGAGCTCCAGGAGAGCACTGGTCTGTTTTGTTCCTCCGTGAGCCCCCAGAGTCAGGGACAGGATGGCTCCCATGTGAGTGCATGAGGAAGACTTGTTGAATGAATGGAGATGGGAGTCAGAATAGAACCAGGACTCCCGATGCCCCTTCCTGTGGAATTTAGGCATCGGTGTGCTCCCATTTTATTTCCCTGATCAGGTTTCCCACCAATATAAGGGACGAGAAGGGCAGGGAAGGCAGGAGGAGGTCTCGGGCACAATCCAGAGTGGAGGTGGCATCCTGCTGTGTGACAGGGGGAAGCAGGCAGTTTGGGGGCCCTGAGCGTGGATAACTGTGCCTGCCGTGAGCTTGGCTCCTCACCCTGCCCAGGGAGCTGATTTACTGCCCTTCCTCCAGTGCAGCAGTCTTGCTCTGGGAATCCAGACTCTGCAGGAAGGGGAGTGGGTGCCAACTTGCCTTTTCCTGACCTTCTTCTACCTTGGCCTCTCTCCTGGTGCCCCCAGCATCAACCACGACCCCAGTCGCATTCCCGCAGACCTGCCGGAGGCCCAGTGCCTGTGTCTGGGCTGCGTGAACCCCTTCACCATGCAGGAGGACCGCAGCATGGTGAGTGTGCCCGTGTTCAGCCAGGTTCCCGTGCGTCGCCGCCTCTGCCCACCGCCGCCACGCACCGGGCCCTGCCGCCAGCGCGCCGTCATGGAGACCATCGCCGTGGGCTGCACCTGCATCTTCTGAACCACCTGGGCCTGGCACCTGGCCCGCAGCCCTATACCCCCCCTGCCAAGGAAGGCTGGTAAAAAGTAAACACTGTCTTTTATAAAGCAAGACTTTGGGACTGCTACTTGTGGCTCCCAAGCCAGCACCTGCACGGGGGTGGGAGGTCCCTGGATGGGGGTGGGATGTCCCTGAAGGGGACTGGATGTTCCATCACTCTGAGTTCTCCAGCACAGAGACAGGCTGCGTTCATTTCTACCATTTAGGCCAGGCACATATTTCCTTTACTCTGGGTTTACAAGCCTATGCTTCGTCCATGTCATCATAACTTGCTTGGTATCAGTCAACACAGGCATTAACAAGAGCTGGGTCTACCCAGTCAGGTCCCAAGCCTTCGGAAACGAGCACTTTGAAAGTGGTGAGCTCTCAGTTTCCATGTCGAGTTGAAGTTGAGTCTCTCGAGGATATCATAGAGCAGATCTCTGCCGTGGCTGCAGGAGATGATCCTCCCAGTCTCTGTCAGCCCTGGGATTCTCTGTAGTTGGACTTCGACCCAAAGAAAGGCCTTCAGGTTGCCAAAGGGCAGGTGGTTTCAGCAGGGGCCAGCTGGCCCCTGGAATTTTCATGAGTATTTCTTTTTTTTTTTTTTTCCTGGGCTGAGGATTCCTGGCTTGCATTTGAGAAGCATCAGTGTAGGTGGTTCTTTCATCCTGCTCTGTCCATACCATACCTAGTTAGGTGGTCTGTTGATATCAGTGGTTCTCAAAACTGTAACACGCATAGGAACAACCTGGCGTTTATTAAAACACAGGGGACGGCCGCCGCCGCGGCTCACTAGGCTGATCCTCTGCCTTGTGGCACTGGCACACCGGGTTCTAGTCCCGGTCAGGGCTCCGGATTCTGCCCTGGTTGCCCCTCTTCCAGGCCAGCTCTCTGCTGTGGCCGGGGAGTGCAGTGGAGGATGGCCCAGGTCCTTGGGCCCTGCACCCCATGGGAGACCAGGAGAAGCACCTGGATCCTGCCATCAGATCAGCGTGGTGCACCGGCCGCGGCAGCCATTGGAGGGTGAACCAACGGCAAAGGAAGACCTTTCTCTCTATCTCTCTCTCTCACTGTCCACTCTGCCTGTCAAAAAATAAAAAAATAAAAATAAAAAAAATAAAACACAGGGGACTGGGCCCCCACCTCGAGGTTGTGGCTTCAGGTAGAAGCTGATCTTTTGCATTTTTTGGGCAATGGTTTCTTTGCATTTCTGATAGGTTCCCAGGTGATGCTGATGCTGTGGGCTGGGGAACCACACTTCAAGACCATTGGCTTCTACCAAGACCTTCTGCTGATTACAGAAGGCAGTGTGGACCCATTTGTGCTAGAGCCCCTGCCGGCCCTTGCCCCCTGGATGCTACCCCTGCTTGTCCTGTTAGCCCCCAGCAATTCGATCCTCCCCCCCGCCCCGGGCCCTCCAACCCCTGCCGCAAATCAGCTGTTCTAGGGCCTAAAAATACCTTCGCTCCCCAAGACAGCTGGGGGCTCAGGCTGCTTTCTGAGGGTAAGAATAGCTAGCGCCCGGGAGTGGCTGTCAGCCAAAGGCCCGACATCCAGTGCAGGAAGACTGGTCTCTGCTTGGCTGCCCTAACTCAGTGCTCGCAGCAGCTTTAGCTCTGAATGTTTCCAGGGACTAACGCACGCAAGGCCAGTGGGTAGGTATGCGCCTGTCTGCGATGATAAGTCACTTACCTTTTTTGGTATTGTCCTGCAGTGGATACTGGTTAAAATTACCCCAGGAAGCTTCGGCCTGGTTCCAGACACTTGGAAAACAGACGTCCCGTGCCAGCCTACGCTGATTTCAGCAGTTGTGTCTCCTCCCTGGGGCTCGCTGGTCTCTGAGGGCCCCACAGACCTGCTCTCTTGGCCCCAAGACTTCAAGGGCCCACGGCTTCCAAGGCCTTTCCGTGCGGCAAGAGTGTGGGAAGAACTGAGCTGCAGGTGTGTTGCTCTCGGTGCTGGGAGACCACAGGTGTCCTGGGACATGAGGACTGGGGCAGGGCGGGGTGGGAGTGGGGAATGTGTGAAGCCCACAGCCCACTCCTGCCAGAGCGCTGGGAATGCTCACCAAGTGCTAGCCAGTGTTGAATGGTGGTACCTTTTCTTGTCTCTGGGGTGCAGGTTCCTGGTGTATACAGTGCACAAGACAGGGTTTAGGGAGCTCCAGGGCATTGTCTGGCTTCATTGCAGGGTGGAAGCTGGGCCTTCTCGGTCTCCTGGCTTAAAGGCAGGAGCAAGGAGAGTAGGACCTTGGCAGAGCGGGGGTCCACCTGGCACCCTGGCACCTCCCTTGGTTGGAATCTAGATGCACTTCTTCTTGTCCACACTCCAGAGAGAAGCTGCTTTTTTGTTTTAATTTTTCACTTTAGCTTAAGCAATTTTAATTTTTAAAAGGTTTATTTGAAAGGCAACATATTAGAGGAAGATACTGGTTCACTCCTCTAATGGCTGCAACAATCAGGTCTGGGCCAGGCCAAAGCCAGGAGCCAGGAACTCCATCCTGGTCTCCCACATGGATGGCAAAGGCCCAAGCACTTGGGCCATTAGTAGGGAGCTGGCTTAGAAGTGGAGCAGCCCATATGGGATGCTGGCATCACCACAGGCAGCTTAACCCACTGCACCACAATGCCAGCCCCACAAGAAGCAGCTCCAGCACCTAGCATGGTACCCGGGGATAGACTGGGAGTGCAGTGCTCGGTGAGGGAATGCACAGTCTGAGACCTGCTGCATGCCTCCCCTACTCCTTCCTCAGTGAGGCCCCCATTCTCCTCTCCGCAGAGCACTGATGGGTCGCCTGCTGTAGGAGGTGCCATTCCTGGGAGGGCTGCAAATGCCTGTTCTCTGCACTGAGGTCAAACGTGGCCCAGGTCCGTTTGGCAGATGGTGGTGCTCTTCTCCCAGGGGCCTGTGGGCCCCTGGGGCTTCTGTCCTGCTGGGTCTTACTTCTTTCTGGAATCTCTGTCCTTTCCTTCCGCCCACAAGGACCAAGTGAGAGCCAACCCTCAAGTCTGGGCTTGGGGACCAGGGCAGCGTGGGCAGCTTGGCTGGCCGGGTTCTGAGACCCTCAGGCCTGTCTACCCAGGTACAGGTTTCTGAAGGACACAGCCAGCTGCAGTCAGGTGTGGGCCTGGAGCCAAGGCCCCAGCCATGCACGTGTCACTGTCCCAGTTTGCATGTCTGTGTGCCTCTTCTGACAGACGCCAGAGAGGGGTGGTTGTCAGGGGAGCCTTGTGCTGTCCTTGGCCCTCTGGCACAATTCCAGTCATTTGTCAATCACACCACAACAGCTCATGCCACCTTCGTCCCAAACACAGGCTGTCATACAATGCCCCTGCACACTTGGCATGGATGTGAGGGGGACGCAACACGGGGCTCCCTCTCCACTGCCCTTTTCCAGCTCTCCGACCTTGCAGTGCAGGTGCACTTTTGATCCAGGGATACGCCCCGACTACTCTAAGCCAGTCAGCTTCATCTCATCCCTTGTGCCACCATTACTGGCTTGGTATCTATGTTCCAAGCCAATCAGCATGTAGCATGGCTTTGGTGACAGGCACAGGGTGAGGGGGGGGGGGTCTCACTGGCCCGGAGCCCGGGGTGGCTACGAGAGAGCTTTTCACCTTGGGAGCTGTTGGCAGCCATGTTTGAGCATGAGAACAAGGATGGAAGAGGCGACTGCAGTGCTCTATGCCGTGGCTTTGGAAGCGTGACAACCAATGAAAACCTTTTACTGCTTATGTCCATTTGGGTTGGGTTGGGTTGTCTCAACGTGTTAGGTTCATAACTTCCATCACAGCCAACAAGTACATTAAAGACCTCATCTCTTTTGCTGCCTTTAACATCACCATGACAACCAGTCTGGGTCCCCTCCAACTAAAGAGGTTTGTCCCAGTTTTTTTTTTTTTTTTTTTTTTTTTTTTTCTTAAAGGGAAACCCTTCTTTAAATGTTTGGAAAATTTTATTTGGGGCCGGTGCTGTGGTGTAGCAGGTAAAGCCGCCACCTGCAGTGCCAGCATCCCATATGGGTGCAGGTTCAAGTCCTGGCTGCTCCACTTCCAATCCAGGTCTCTGCTGTGGCCTGGGAAAGCAGTAGAAGATGGCCCAAGTCCTTGGGCCCCTGCACCTGCATGGGAGACCCAGAAGAAGCTCCTGGCTCCTGGCCTCAGATCGGCACAGCTCCTGCCATTGTGGTCAACTGGGGAGTGAACAGCGAATGGAAGACCTCTCTCTCCCTCTCTGCCTCTCCTCTCTCTGTGTAACTTTCAAATAAAATAAATCCTTTTTTTTAAAAAAGACAAGGACAGGGAGAGGGGGAAAGAGAGAGAGCAAGCGAGCGAACGAGAGTGAGCTCACATCTGCTTGTTCATTCCCCTAATGCTCCCAACAGCTGGGGCTGGGCCAGGCTGAAGCAGGAGTTGGGAACTCCACCCAGGTCTCTCATGTGGTACAGGGACTTGAGTCATCACCTGCTGCCTCCCAGGGTGTGCATTAGCAGGAAGCTGGAATCAGGAGTGAAGCCGGGACTTGGACCCAGGCACCTCGGTATGGGATGAGGGTATGACCACCCCTGAACCCACTCAGTGTTAAGGAGAAGCTGCCAACTGATGCGAGCTGTACCATGAATTTACCAGGATCCACTGTTTCCTTACTTTGGGCTTTATCTCCACCTCTGGGGCCTATTTGTGTTAGGAAAGCCATGAGGATTAGCATTGTCTGGCAGGACTGTTTCTTCCAGGCCCTTGGAGCCCGACTTAGCAAGTCTGGATGGGACTCGGGCACCTGCACCTTTATCAAGGCCCCCTCCCTTCCCAGGGGCTTCAGATGTGGTGGTGCATGGATCAGACTTGCTGGTGCCTAAAGCTCAATTCATTCTCCCCTTTTACACAAAGGAACAGGCATTAAAGAAATGGAAGGGACTTGAACTTCATTTTCTAAAATTATTTATTTCTAAAGATTTATAGAAAAAAAACAAAGCAAAGCATAATCTGCCTCTCTTTCCAAGTGCGCGTCAGAAGAGTGGGTACCAGGTTGACCTTTGAGGAATTCCACTCCAGCACCTGGTCTTCTGTTCTTCTGTGGGGGCTGGGGGGTGACTGCTGTCCATCATTTGGGGACTTGTCTTCCTCGCAAGGCAGGTCCATCCTCAACCCGTGCATGAAGAACAGAATGGTCAGTTCCTCCAGGCACCAAGCAAAACTTCCCTCTTCCCACTGGCTTCCAGGAAGCTCAGAGCACATCGAGGGCTCCACTGGGGTAAACATGTCTTCCTTAGGTCCTCCCAGTCGTGTCCCCTGATACACAGTGTTGTTGAGAGGCTTGGAGATGGCGTTAAGTAAGTTCTGAACTAGGTTCTTACAGCTCGTGGCCTGCAGTAAGTGAGGGCTGTTATCACTTCTTAGGTTTTCTCATCTTCCCTGTATTTGTAGCCATCTAGTTTGTTTTAGATGCCTCAAACAACTGTCCACTTTGGGAGCAGGAAGTGGGAAACAGACTCAGTCCTCCCTGCCTTATAGTCCCTCCTATCACCATCCTAGTTCCTAGTCAGAAACCAAGTCACAGGCAGCTTGAGAAGGTGGACTTTTTACTTCCTCTTAAAAAAAAAAATAAATATACTGGCTTGAGTTTTCTTTCCATTTCTGATTCTCCTCCTTAAAAAAGAAAGAAGCATCTGGTGTGAGAATCCACAAGACAGACAGACAGCTGGCCACCTGGACCCACACCGTATGGAAGAGGGCAAGCATGGCTTGGTGGCCCCAGACTGATGTGGGGCGTGAGCCATGTCCATTAGGGGACGAAGTTCTCAGGCTCTGCTTGGAGCCCTCACAGTTCAGTCTTGACCTTGTGCATCAAATCCCTTTGGTCAATCTTATCCAGGTCCCGGTACCAGCGGTTGTAAGCCAGCAAGGCCACGTTCTTGGCGGCTACAGCCATCGCCTCCACGGAGCTGGCTGCCCACTCCAGGGCATTGAGGTAGAAGAGTTGGTCATGGAGTGTGAACCTTGGGAGGGTGGTGCGGGAGCCGTACAGCGGGTGGGCCTGCCACTCCGCTGTCTGCACTGAGTAATAGGAACGGAAGAGGGTCTTCAGTTGGGTCCGAAAGAGGGGCTTGGGGGACTGGACTCGCCAAACAGCTGCTTCCTGAGGCTGCTTCCGCCGGAAGCTGGCAGAGATGTTGACGGGACAGATGTTGTCCAGAGTGCAGAAGAAGTTGGGGAAATCTGTGGTGAGGATGTTGGCGAAGGGGAAAAGCTTAGGGTCAGGGAAGCCAAAGTAGGAAGAGTTGAGGTAGCCATGCACCAAAGAAACAACAGTGGGCTGGAAAGACCCCTGCACGTCAGCGATGGGTGGGTTGAAGCCTTCAAAGGTGAAGTTGCTACTGCTGCTGTCCAGGTGCAGGGGGGTAGCGATGACGACAATGTCGTAGAAGTCAGAGCCACTGCCCATCTCATTCTCATACCCCACCTGATACAGGGCTCTTCCTTCTGGAAGGAGAAAAAGCACAAAAAAGGCAACTTATTCCTTGGCTTCTATCTGATCTTCCATCTGGGGCCTGGTATTGGAGATACAAAACGACCCAGGAGCCTAGAGTGCTGGTGGGCTGTCCAGAGGACAGGTCATGGTCTCTCCACGCTGGTGTGGCCAGAGGGTGAGCACTGGACTGGACACGTTCTTACTCTCATTCTGCCACTGGGGGAGCCTGAGAAAGGCTGTAGCTCCAAGTCCTCATTGGTCATTGGATCAGAGAGGCTTGATGAAGAGTAAGCTTTCTGGGACTGATATTTGCTCAGGACAATAGCGCCCTCTAGTGTCACTACAAAAGGCTGGGGCTTCCCATTTCTGTATAGGAAAGGAGGGCCTAGCTAAGAATAGCCATGCCTTGGGCTCTGTCCACTCACCTGTACTGTGCAGGGTCACAGAAGTCACTGTGGCATGGATCACGTTGGCCTTGGTGAGCTTCAGCAAACCAGAACAAACCAGCTTGTTGCCTCCTTCTACAGACCACAGGCTGCCTTGGGCCCCTGCTAGCGCCATGGCTCCTGGGCAAAGCAGGAAGGGTGGCCGTGAGCTCTCAGAACCACTGGGCAGGGGCTGGAGGGTACAGCACTATTCTACCTGGGCCTCTCAACCACGGGCACCGGGAGACAACGTGCAAACAAGCACGACTGAACGTTCATGACACTGTGAGGTGAGCGCATCGTGCCCAGTGGGAGGGCCAGCTTCCAAGGAGAACACGCTGTAGGATGCTGTTTGTGTAGGGTAGGCAAATCCCCGGAGGCAGAAAGTAGATCTGTGTTTGTCTAGGGCTGCAAGGCTGGAGGCACTGGGGAGGTGACTGCTAAAAGCTGTGGGGTTTCTTTTTGGGGTGATGGAAATGTTATAAAATTGTGATGACAGCTGCACAACTCTGTGCAGACAAATACACTGAAAACCACTGAATCGAATACTTTAAAGGGGTGAACTACAGGGTGTGGAAATGACATCTTAATGCAAAAATGCCAAGAAGGATACACATGAGGTACTGTAGGACTGAGCAGGGAAGTCACATGAGGGGATACTGAGGCAGGCCCTGAAGGCTGGGAAGGAGCCCACTGTGTCAAGAGCCAGAGGAAGAGTAACCTGGGCACGCTGAAGGCATTCACAAATACAAACCTTTTCATTTATTCAACAAACATGTGCTGAGTGTTTGGTGTGGCCCGGGCGCTGTTCTGAGTGTTGGGAATCCCGCCCTTGGGAAGCCTATATTCTCCACTCTCATGGCCAGTGCTGGAGGATGGTGGACCAGGCACAAACCACTCATGGTGGGGAGCCGGGAAGATGAGGTGCTCCAACAGAGGAGTACCTAGGGGTCAGGGACCCCCACACGGCTGTTCTCAACTCCAATGCTGACACACATGTAAGGGACTGTTAGACAGCCAGCAGTGGTAGAGACACACTGGCCCTTTGAGCCAAGCTTGGCTTCCACCATCTGTGAAGTGGGCGGAATACCATCTCCTGCCAGCTTGCAGGACCAACACCAGCATTAAATGAGAATGGAGCATCAAGGTACCCGGGAACTGTAACAAGGTGGCTCAACCTGCGATTACGGCAGGGACCCTGGCCGTTCTGGGCAGCGTGGCAGGGGAAGGGCAGTGGACAGGCTGAGGGCTAAACACTCACCTGCAAAAGCTGGCATCGCTGCCGACTGGCCATAGCTGGCCCGCAGGACGGCGGAGACGACATCGTCGATAAAGCGCTGCGTGACACCCACCTGAAGCAGGGACTCGGCCACGGAGCGCTGGGTCATGTTGACGAAGGCAGACTCCCCGAGCGAGTAGAGCAGCTCCTCCACGCCTGAGAAGGCATAGCCGTGCGCCTGGTACTTATAGATCCTAGGAGGCACACAGAGTGGAGTCCTTGTGCGGGGCGGCTTTGGGCCCGACAGCCAGGTACCGCATCCCTGTACCCAGGAGGCCTGCCTGGACCCGCCACCTCCTCTACCTACCGAGGGGTGGCAAGGAGGCCAGTTACGCTCTGCTTGGTCTAGTCTCTGGATAGCAAAGGGGTAAGGGCAAGTCTGCTAGAAACCCAGTGCACCGGCTTCACAGCACAGCTCTGCTCAGGGACAGCTGCACCACCTTTCTGAGCTTCTCCCTGCCTGAGCCTGTGGTCCACAGCCCCTTTTCACCCAGCTCAGACTGCCAGGCAGTGTGCCAGGGCCCACGCTTGCTGACACATCTCCTTCTCCAGCAGCTCTGGCTCTGCTGTAGCTCCTAGGACCACGCTGAAGCTGATGACAGCCGTCTAATGCCAGCACTGTCACCGGCTCTGCTGGCCCAGCCTGTCCTCTTGACCTCTCAGGACTCCTGTTTATTCCCGACCTCTCATCTTGTCCCTCCACTGCTGAGCCAACCTTAGGGACTAGCAGGGACTAGAACCCCTGCTGACTGATTGTGCACTGGCTGCATCCTGGGGCTGCTCTGCAAACATTGTGTTTGCTTTGTGGTGGGACACTGGATGGTGGTGTCTAGGAAGCCAAGCATTTGAGTCCCAGTCCCCACAGGGCTGCAGCAGGGTGCTGGATGCCTCCTTTAAAAGGGTCCTTGCTCTTCAGGTCACCCCACTCCCCAGTGCACCCTGTTTTCTTCCACCTGCACTTATCCATATCCCATTGCAGCCCTTGTAGGTGACTGAGATGCCAACCCATGCATTTATCAACTTGGCAGAGGGAGGGAGGGAGGATGCATGCTAGTGTGCTAACATCAGAGAGACCATTTCTTCCCCAGGCAAGGCCATTCCTCATGCAGGGGGCTCGCTCTGAGCCTGCCCTGAATTATGTCCAGCAAGGACCTTCCCCTTTGTCACAACTTCCAGCCAAGCGGGTTCCTCCCCCTCCAAACCCCACCCCTGCAGCTCTGCCAGCCCTACCTCATGAACTTCTCCATGACCTCCTCCACCCACATCTGCAGTCTCAGGAAGCTGATGCCATAGCGCCACCAGAGGCGGAGCAGGTTCAGCAGGTACCAGTCGGTCTCCTCCAGCACGAAATGCTCCCCGCCGAAGATGGCGCTCCTGCCCACCACCTCGCGCCGGTGCCTCAGCCCTGTGGACATGGGAGTCCCTCAGGTCTTCTTCACAGGGTCCCCGGGAGACCTGACAGTGCCTCAGGCTTAGAGTCAGGGCTTTCCAAATGCAAACAGAATGTCTCCATGAAGGGTTCGCTCCGTTGTGCTGCTTTTTTATAAAGAGCAATCCACGTGCTGGGGAAATATTTGGCTTTCCTAGGCAATGGCATTCTACATGTTTCCCCACAGGAATCCACTTGCCACGTAAGAGGGAAATTCACGTGCTGGCCCAGAACGTCCAGGGGCTGACAGCCACAGGGCTGGCTCTCAGGGAACTGGTCACAGCTGCTTCCGGCCACCCGCGTGCTCCAGCTTACAAACACTCAGAGTGCCCTGATCGGCCCCTCACCCCCCTGCAGCCTAACTGCAGTCTGGGTCTTGAGACCGCTCTGCTGCTAGGCATCAAGTACTTCCTGAGTACGTGCACAGTGACTGACTGAAGCCCAGCTCCAGCTGGGTGGGCAGGGGGGTACTCTGAAGCTTTTGTGACAACAAGCAGTACTGTCAGGAAGAACCTGCACGCGCCCCTTTGTACATCTGCAAGACCACCTGGGAGGGCCCCTTCTGATTTCTGCATCAAATACTGTGTGTACGCGTGGTTTCGACAGGGGCTGCCAGGTTTGAGGTCCCACCTCCCTCGCTGCATGGTGTTAGCTGAGAAAATGTTCAGTTTTCAGAGCCTCAGTGTCCTTAGGAGGAGGCCCAACTCCCAGCTCGCAGGCAATGCCTGCTCCCTGAAGCTTGTGGACGTTTATAGGATCGCAGTTATTAAGAGGCAGCACATGGAAGGGGGAAGAGACTGGCCTGGGAGTCAAACCTGAGTTCTAATCCCGGCTCTGTAACTAACTCACTGTGTAACCTCAGGCAAGTTCCTTCCCCTCTCTGGTCTCAGCTGCTCCATCTGTAAAATGAGGAGATGAGGCTTCATGACCTTCCAGCCTCAACGATCCAATCCGGGCAGTCTGGGAAGGGCCTGATGGCTACTGCCGGTGGCCCCGGGGCCCCAGGACTGTGCACTCACCCAGGAGCTTGACGAAGTCCTGCATGTGCAGGCTCAGGGAGTGGAAGGAGGCGGCTCCGCTCTCGTAGTGCTGCTTGTTGACTGAGATGGTGGCCAGGCGGCCGCCCACGGTTCCCTTCTCATACACGTCGATCTGCACCCGGGGTCCGAAGTGCTGCTGGAGGAAATGGGCCACGGCAGAGCCCCCGATCCCGGCCCCAACCACCGCTGTCGACAGGTGCGGGAGGAGAGAGACAGAGCACGGGACTGAGTGAGATGCAGGCTACCCCTTCATGTCCTCCTGCCCCAGGGTTCCCCAGGCATTGGTTTCACAGGCATGTGCAGGAAATGTGCAGACGGAATTTTCTATGGAGCTATCAGGAATAAGCAAGGCCAACTCGAGAACTGCCATATCCATAACCTTCATTTCATAAAGGACACATGCACACCAAAAGAGCAGGAAAGAAATGCATAATTCAGGATGACCATTTAAAGACAGCAAATTTAGTTTTATACAACACTCACTACCTTATCCTTATTTTTCTAATTTCACTATGAATTGGTGAAAAATGGCTACTGACCGTTTCTGTTTGGTGGGTCAGTGTTTGGAAACCACTGCTTAACCCAGGGGTCAGCAAGCCACAGCCTCACAGGCCAAACCCAGGTAGATGCCTGTTCTTGCCAACACTATTTTCCTGGAACTGTCCTGCCCTTTCTTTTCTTTATTGTCTGTGGCTGCTTTCGTGCGAGGCAGAGCTGGTCAGTTGCAACAGGGGCTGCCTAAAATCTCTACTCTCTGGCCACTTACAGAAAACCTCGGTCGATCACTGGTCTAAGTCTAGCCTACCACCGGCCACTTAAATCACCACTGTCTGTGCTTGCCAAGACTGGAATGCACGCTTTGACATGCTGCCCGTCACCTGGTGAGGCATCTGACTCCAGTTTGCACTCCTGTGACCAAGTTCCAGATGGCCAAGATCTTTTTGGGTCTTATCAGCCCCTGTCTTTACTACACCTCCTGCCTTCCTGGTATTTGCCAACTTGGCTTCCACACCGTCAGTCTTTTCCCAGGCACTGATAAGAAGGGGTCACGGGTGAGGGCATGGAAGTGTTTCCAGGAACCACTGTCTAGACAGAGACTAACCATTAAATTTCACTGTAGCTACTGACCTGGCACCAACCTACACACAGTGTCTGCCTACCCTGTCCCCGAAACGCCACTTTCCTCTCCTCTGACAGTGCAGTAACCCTATCCAACAAGAAAGTGAGATAAATCTGGTGCCACCTGTCCTCCTGGACCCAAACTGCACCCTCAGACCAACAGCTCTGTGAAGAAGCATCAGGCAAATCCTGAAGACTCCACATGGTCCTTGATGATCCGGCTTCCCCTCCACCTTCTGGCCTTGTGGAGCACATGCCCGTGTTCCCTCTCCTGTGGGGCCACCGCGGGGCTGCTGGGTCGGACACACTATTGCTGTGCCTCGCTGACTTCACCCTGTAGGTCACTTTCAGCTTGGCTTGAGTGACCCACCTGAGATGAGTCAGGCGTCCCTCCTGCCTGTTCCCATAAGCATATCCTTGCTTACCTGCGGCCGAGCCCTTGCCACAGTGTATTAAAGTGGCTTGTCTCAGGACAGAGAGAGAGCAAGGCCATTTGGTCCCCAGGTCCCAGCAAGTACCAGAGTACACGAAGTATGTGTTGAATCCTGGACAGATAAACCACTTCCTCTTCCTCAAGATTTACAAAGTTACTTCCCAAAGTGCCCTTAACCTTTTTCTGAAAACCTCTGCAGTCTCCTGGCTTTCATTTGCGGAGTCCCCCATGACCCGTTTTCCAAGAGAAGCAAAAGGCCAAGAAGCTGACCAAGGGCTACAGGGAAGCAGAAGACATCACTTCACTGCCAAACAGCTCATGCAACACAGCCGCCGACCATTCTTGGTGTATGAGAAGATGGCCTGGGCACACAGATGAATCAGACAGGCCTCTGTGGACAGAGCGACACACGCACCTGCGGCAAAACACAGCAGGATTCCAGGGGGTCCCAAGGCAAAAAGCAGTGAGTTCTGCCTCACGCAGGGTGGGAACACAGGCGTCACAGGACCCTGGCAGGCTAGGGGCTTTCCAGCCCGAGGCAATGTCTACTTGGCAGGGAGAAGAGCAAGGGTAGGGCAGTGATGTGGTGGGCCTAAAAGATCCACGTTTGATCCGAGAATCTGGCCATCCTAGCAGGAAGCCCCTTGTTCTCGTGGTGGGTAGAGTCCAAACCACCGAGGGCTGCACAGGTTTCTGTCCGAGTGCACAGTGAGGAGAGCTGAAGGGCAATGTGGCCGTGCTCTGGAAGGACTGGGGTGAGGCAGGCCAGCAAGCTCCACATGGCCAGAACAGATCTGCTGGGAGGCCCCGCCCTTCCCTACTCACCAGTGGGAAACGCCTGACCCTTCCCTCTCCTTCAGAGCCAGCTCAAACCCTTCCCCTCCAGCCCTTGAGATTCTTCTTCCTCCAGCCCCCCCAGACCCAAGCCGATTTCTGGCTTGCTTTAGTCTGTCTTGACCCTTGATGGCTTGGGCTGTGGTTTTCAAATCCAAGAAGCTTTTGGCACAGCTCTGGCATTCCTGCAAGATGGGCCAAAGCACTTCCACTAACTGGGATGCAGGAGGGCAGCCTAATGGGGCAGAGACTCTGTGTCCTTCCACACATTCCTGCCTGTGAGAATTCTATATGCAAGGGACCTGAAAATCCTGATGAGTCACAGAGAGTTAAGATGATCATAATTGTTAAGAAGGGTGGGGGGGAAAGGAGGGTGGTGGTCATTTGGCACAATGGCTTAAGTTGCCGCTGAAGTCGCCTGGTTTGCATCCCAGCTACTTGACTTCCCATTCATCTTCCTGCTAATGTCAACCCTGGGAGGTAGCAAATGGGACCCAGGCACTTGGGTGGTCCCTGCCGCCCATGTGGGCGACCCAGATGGAGTTCTGAGTCCCCTTCTCCCACCTGGCCCAGGCCTGGCTCTTGTGTTTCTCGGGGAGTGAACCAATGGAAGGTCTTGCTCTGTCTTTCAAATACAATGGTAAGTAAATAAACAAAAGCAAGTGTAAACAAAGATGAAACCCTGTCAATGATTGGCATGATGGATTCCATGAAGCATCCTGGTTTGTCTGGTTTATTTTTAAATGCATCAAAACGGACGACGATGCCAGGGATGGGCAGCAGGACATGTGGTGGGGACAGGACAAAGTAGGGAGAGTAGGGGTGAATGGCAGTCTAGAAGGTGGGTGCACAAATGATCACTGTAACATTCTCCCAGCTTTTCTGTACCTTAGAAAACGTTCAAAATCAAACATTGAAAAGCCACACAAGTAATACAAGTCATTCAGCAAGTCTGTCTGCAGCTGACCCACTGGTCTTTCTCCTTGAAGGCGTCCTATGTTCCCAGGGGTTCTGGCTTAGATGTGACTCCCAGGAAGCCCTGCCCCAGAGGCTGCCTGCATGCAGACTGCCTGGGACCGGGAGGTGGCTGCTCCACGCCTATCCCATACACGGCCCTCCACACACCTCTATGAACGCCAAGCCCAGCCCTGTCTGCCGTCATGAGGGCGCCCTGCAAGGAGCCAGGTCCACAGGCAGATGCTCGGTGACACTGGACCTTCTGGAGAGATCGGAGACCAGTCCCGCGCAGTGCTTTTTCCATCTCAGGTGGCCCACTCCACACGCCCATGCCACCCTCCGCATCGGCTCCTTACCTGTGCGGGCCCGGCCCTCGCCCAGTCCCCAGTCCCGCGCCTCGCCCTCGCCCCCGCCCCATTCCTCTCCCGAGCACCGCTCACTCGCCCAGCAGCTCTTCTCTGCCCCCAGCCAGCGGAGTCCCTTTTCCCGCCCAGCCCTCAGGGCTCAGGCCCCCACCCCTCGCGTCCTTCCGCACCGATTTTGCCGGGCGGGGCGTCTCCGCCTGCAGCGGTCGCGGCGAGCAGCGCGGCCAGCGCGGAGAGGAGCGGCCCAGCTTGGGCCATGGCGGGTGGCGTCCGGGACAGCGCGCGGGGGCTCGGCCGCTTGCGGGTTGGCGCTCGGCTCACCGCCCGCCCAGGCGCCCCACTGGCCGTTCCGCCTTCCAGCCTCTCTGGTCCCAGGCTTTTATTGGCTCAACGGCCGTCCTTCTCCAGGACGAGGCCCTCATTAGCTACATCTCTCTCGGGGCAGGCTCTCTCATTGGCAGCTTCCCCGGCCCGCCTCCTGAATACGGCTTCCTCATTGGCGGGCCGATCCTTGCTCGGGCGCAGGTGTGCGCGCCTCGGCGGCGCCTCAGCATCAGGACCAGGGCCCCAATGCAGTTAATGGTTGCATGGGAAGGAACAGAAGGCCAACTTCGGAGAGTTAGGAGCTCTGTAATATGCCTTCTCCGGGTTTCTCCGCTTCCGTTTTCGTAAAACAGGCAGAACAATGCCTGCTGAGCTTCCGAGTGGTTGTGACGGTCACGTGAGATAGGGGATGGGAGGCCGTTTTGCAGCGTCTGCACAAACTGGAAATTGCTGACCAAGCTTGCGGTCAGGGCGGCTACACGGCTGCCCTCTGCGTGTGCTGAAGCGAGCCCGCACGGTCTGGATACTGCTGCTATTTATATAGTTTACGTATCTGCCTTCCACTTCTTAAAAAACAAAAGGAGGAGGTCCCACCTGCTCTCTTGTCAGAAAGGAGAAAAGGCAAGGAGATAGGAGTTTCCATTTTCATTCTCTGAGAACAAGGGCAGCTCTGGTCTGTTTTACAACGCTGTACAACCCAGATTTCCTCTGGCAGAGGAACAGGTAGGGGCGAGTTTCAGGATAAATAAAGGAAGTCTTATTTATTCAATGAGATATGGATAAGAGAAGAAACGGAAGGGAAGGGTTTATAGCTGGGGCTCTAAGTTAGCTCTGTGAGTCTTCATAGGGCCAACATGGATGACTGCTAGAAAGGCGATAGATGACTAAGCTTCACAATCTTCAAAAAATATTTTGGGCAATATTTGTGTCAGGATGAAAAATCTTTTCAGTTCATTAGCAAAGACTCAATATTCCCCTATTGTCCTTTGTCAATGACTGTTCACTGATCACTTAATACCAAGGTCTCTTGTGTGTGACGTAATCTGATTCTTGTCATTTTCTGGTGGGACAGATCATATTTAAGATTCCTCTTTTTAAACTCTTGAATCTAGACTTGTTTTTTTCTTCTGTTAGGAAGTCCTTCCAACCCTAGCAGCCCAGAGACCATGTGTAAGCTCTCAAGGTTGTAAGGCAGATTCAAAAGAGCCCGTAAGTGGTGAGGCACACTTACGGTGGCACAGAGGTGCAAAGCAACTGGCAAGACTGGGAATGAGGTTGGGACACTGTATCAATTGTCTGTTGCTGTGTCACAAGCCATCTGACATAGGGCCTTTAAGTAACAATCTATTTATTTAGGCCATAGGCCCGGGTGCAATGAGATCAGCTCATGTGTTCCCTGTAGTTCATTTGGAACTGCTCCACTGAGGGTGGGAGAATCCTTTCAAGATGCCTCACTGGCAGGCAGAGGGTGCTGACCCAGCTGAAACCTCAAACCAGGGCTCTCAGCTCTATGACAGGCCACTTCAGCTTGCTCTTGAGGTGATGGTTAGGGCTCAAGACAGGAAGTGGGCCTGCCAGTTTTAACAGTTCTGAGTCCAGAAACTGTAGTGTCACTTCCACTGTATCCTATTAGACAAGAAATGCAAAAAAGCTCCAAGGACAGGCAAGAAAAACGGACATATGTCCTAACCCCCTATTTAAGTGTCAAGGAATTCTGAAACAGTTTTAAAATCTCTGCAAAGCATCAGACATGGACATTTGAATGGACAGGAATAAGAATATACTAACAAACATCAGGAATACGTGAAACAATGGATTATGGAGCCAGGTTGTGTAGACAAGACTTGAGCAATGATGAAAACGCAAGGCCAAATCTCAGAAAAGGCCAGCTCCAAAGGGCAATTCGGCCAGGAGGCTGAGTATAGGGAAGCCATCTGAGAAGCAGAGGTAAAAACAAAGCCCATCAAAACTTGGGAAGGACATGTGGAAGCTGAAGGTCAGATCAGGGCCACATTCAACAACATGGTTAGGAGATGGTCAAGAGCAGAACAGTGCAAGTATAGTAGTCAACACAGATAAAACAACTAGAATGAAAAGGCAAACACGAGAAAATAAGGCAATGCCAGAGAGGAAGGCAGAAACAAGACTCCAGATCTAAGAAATGCATAGGAATCAGAGAGAGAGAGAGAGGAGTCCAGGAGGTAGAAAAACAGCCAAGACTTCAATACTGAGGCAGAATATGGGACGCCTATACTGCAGCCACTTTGCTGCGCTGCTGTGAGATCTCAGGGTGCCTCCCCGAGCATCCACAGCATTCAGTGAGTGACCATAACATACCAATAATCAACATGAATGAGGAAGACAAAAGACTCAACACCCAGACTGCAGTTATTCCAATTTCAGTTTTATTAAAGTTGTTTCTGGATATTACATTTCATCCTTACATCACCAAATAACTTGTATCAACTTCAAACTGACTGATTCCTTTATGGCAATAAGGAAAGTCAGTAAAAGGTCTGTAGAATCCAAGTACTAAAACACCAACATCCCTCCTAGGTGAGCCACAGCTTCCTTATATACCACCTGCTAGACACTGTCTTCTTGTTTTGTCACCTCAAAATAATTAAGAGCACTAACACAATTTTCTTGTTCAATCTAAAAATGTATGTTCCTTGTGGTGGTTAATTAAAAACAAAACAACCATCCAACCAACCAGAAACCGGAAGGAAAAAAATTCACTGTGAATGATTAGCTTATATGTTTTTTAATAATCATCATTTAACTAGTCTTCCCCTTTCCTTAGACTTTAGGCAGCTACAAAAACACAGTACAATGTACATAACAAAAAAAGGATAAAAATAAATATGAGGGCCTACTGTAGTAGGCAAATGACATATTTCACTTAACCCTCACAGTATCATGAGAGAATTAAAAGCACTCTACAAATAAGGAAACAGGCTCAGAAGACTGAATGACTGGTGCCAGTCACACAGGTAAGTGAGCTGGGATCAGGTTCAAGTGTATGCTGACCACGCCTATGCTCTACTATGCTGCTCTGGCTCCCCCACAGCCCTTCCAGTTGACATTCTGTTGTAGCTTCACCCTCCAATTCTAAACTTAGACTTTTAACTCTGCAAAAGTACTGAATAATAAAAGAACCTAAAATGATTCTTAATCTACTTGCAAAAATAGAAGGTGGAATGGAGTAACAGAAAACACTTTAGGTAATCAGAACATTCCATATCTAAAATTATGGTTAATTCTAATTCACTGGTAATGATTGCTACTGTTCCAAAAACACACATGGGTAATTATAAAGGGCTTTTCCCCCCTGTTGTCACCATCTGTCAATCTCAAGGAATAAAGGCAAAACAAACAAACAAAAAAAATACAAGACAAATTCTTATTGTGAAATTTGATTGCTCATTCAAATTACAGTATGTACTTTGTGGAATGAAAAAAAAGATTCTGGTTTTATAATCTTACTACCAGTCTTTTGATTGCCTTTTAAGAGTATCTAAATGTGAAGATGGAGATGGTAGGGCTCACAAGGGCACGGCTTTATTATATAGGGCTAATGTGGTATCTTCGAATGGGGATATTGGGGCTCAGGACACACTATCCCAAATACTCTTAAAAAAAAAACCAGAATGTGGCACCCCAAAATATCCGTCTTTGGTATATTTAAAGCTGATAATTTTGACAAAAACTGGACACAGGTATCCAAAAAAGGAGGAAATTTATACCTATAAGGGAAACCTAAATTAGCATAAATAATAAATAGGAAGAGGATGGCTCCAGATAATCTGTATTAGACTTTAACTGGGTGATTTCCTCCATTCATTTCCTCCTCTCACCACCCTGCTCAGCCCCTGTTCCTGTCTGTAGTTCAGGATGCTGCAAGCTTCAACTGTGTGACCCTTCCTCAAGACTAATTCTCTGGAACTCTTGGGTATATATAATTAAACATGGAGTTTTCCTCTGTTAATCAGCCTTATGTCAATTTAATTAACATCTTAGCCAAAGAACCTAAAGTGTGGAAGGGTGCCATTTTTCACTTCACAGTGGAAGTTGATTTATATTATAGGTAACTAACTGAAGCCTAAACCTTTGCAATCTTAGCATCTAACAATTATCTACTGGGGACATATTTGGAAGTTCCTTAATATTAAATGATTGACATTAACATAGTTTCTTATTCAAATTCTCACTGAAATTTCATCACTAGTTTTTTTTTTTTTTTTTTTTTTACTTCAGGTCCAGTCCTAAAGACTATCATACGTTAGAAGCAGAAAGTATGAAATTAGATTAAGGCCTCTTTTAACATAAATACCCATGATTTCTAAAGTCTGACGTAGCATTCTTTCACTCATTTATTGGACAAATCCTTTACAGAATATGACTATAAGCAGGGTTGAAAAACAAACAAAAAATAAACACACAGGTCCATTAACTCTAGTATGTTAATACATAAAAAGGGAGCTAGGTGCTTACATAAATGTGACCTAAGATACGAAAGCTAGGAGTAAAGCTTGTCAGTGGAACAGAGGTAGTGATGTGTGAGTATCAAATCAAAAAATTCAGCATCACTAAATGAAATGAGAGGTTGTGGGAGCCCAACATTTTGGTCCTGCTCGCTTGCCCAATAATCTCATAAAGAATCAGAAGGCAAATCTGACAAAGGGGCAAATGAGTCATGGCTGGCAGAGCAACAAGCTGTAGGTAAACTGCCTATGTAGATCCATTTAGGTAATGACTTGTTGGTGCTACCTTAGTTTTCCTGGATTATATAGCTCAGGAGGCTGAAAATAATTTGAAGATAACTTGGAACAAATAAAGCACAAGGTTTCCTGGCCATCCTTGCTTGAAAGGGTCCTGGGTATCAGATTTCTTCCATGATCCCTGCCTCCCATGTCTGCCTGTGCCTTTAGCTCCTGCAAGTGGGAGTCAGAAAGGAGTGGGCTGGGACAATGATGTGAGCGTGAAAACATACCTGGCAGGGACTACAAGGATGAAGGATGACTGACAGGAAAATAATACAACAAAAAAGGGCAGGAAATCAAAAATCTGTATGTATGAGAATCAACCCAAATGATAAACTTACAATTATGAAGCTTTATCATCTAAGCACCCGCGTGTTCAACCAATCCCTAGTTTCCCTTTTCAAAAAAACACCAGCTGCTATACAATTTCCGTTACAGGGAACATTAGGAAAGAATGTTTAGTTGAAACTACAGTTATAAGGATTTTGGATTCAAAGTCATCAGAGTACCAATTTAAAAATAATTTTCGTAAACATATTCTGACAAAGGTTGTAGGAACACTTGTCACATTGTTCAAATGCCCAACGGCAAGACTTCTGATGAGACCGAACAGGTCGCATTAAATCAAAAGACTATCTGAGAAATAAAGCCAATATGACTAAATCCAAAACAGATCACATGAAGTACCTCATGTACAATACAAACCTAGTTTAATAAATAAGGAAACAAAGGTGGCTGCGCTCTGGGAGAACATGCAGTTCCTTGATGGCCCATTTATAGTCTTCTCTGAGACTCCACTGCCACTTCTACCTGGGCAAGTCTAATGGTGCGACCATGAAGTTTGTAGCCATCTTGTCTTACTAATGCCACCGTGCCAGGCTGCACCCCAACACCAGCTGGCACGTGACAGATGAGTTCATGCTCATGAGGGTCGTATTTATCACCGATGGGTGCCATCTTCTCCAGGCCATGCTTGGCAAACACACTTTTCAGCTTTGCTTCTAGGAGTGACAGCCCCCGAAAGACCTTCTCCAGAATGAGTGTCTGGTCCCCAGACTCTGTTTCTTCAGAAATGCACTCAGTAGTCTTCTCCAAAATGTCCGCCACCTCCACCAAGTCCTTACAGAAACTCTGGATTCCTACAGAGAAACCAGTTACTTTCATTGTTTGGGAGGAAAGCACTCTGCCCTTGGCAGTGGAGTTTAGGGAACACCTAGAGATTAAAGTGGTACATGTATATGAGGTACCACAGAAAGTGGGAAAGGGCCATACTTACTGGAGTTCATAATCAAGTACCACCAATCCACTTGACAAGTCTGTGTGGTTAGAACCCAATACTATATAATGCTATATACAAAAGGCTCAAAAATTTGCCCTTTTAAAATAACTATTTTTATTGCTTTCACCTTTAGCTTTGTGTACATGGTTAATCTTCCTGCCTATCTCATTGTGGTAAGGCATACATTTTCAACAGGGACAAGATAATAGTTTTTCATGGCGTATGGGGTGGGGGTGGGGGAGTATACTCTGCTATGGGATGTCCAGAGTGGCTTATTCTTGTGGACTGGCTAAATGGGAATAACAAAGTTAACACATATCCACAGACGAGGTAAGTTTCAACTGCCTACTATGAGGTTGCAGGAGATGGGCCACAAAACGGGTCTCATCTTTTACAGTCCCAAGAAGTATCACAAAAGCAAAGTAAACTTGGTTGCTGAGAATCCTGTTACTTCCAATTCTGCAACTTGATCTTCTTTTAAAGAAATCAGGATAAGGAATGTCATCATCAGAGATGTCTACAACATGATACGCAAAGTTTTGGATAGGGTGGTAAAGGGCAAGCAAGGGCTTGTTAATGTGGTGTTAATCCAGAAAGGGGGCGAAATGAGCATTTACAGTTTGCGAAACTGAAAGGCATTTTTATTGTGAATAGATCTCTTACCAAATATCTTGGCATCTTCCACACATCTCTGGGTCCGCCTCCTTATGTTTTCACAGTCAGCCACAGCTCTCTGGTATCTTATCTGAAGATCAAAAGCAAAGTCAAAAGGATGAGAAAACAAATACTTACTGATTTGCTTACTATACACATGTCACTCTTGTAGGTTTCTATAAAACAGAGGAGCTGGCTTTCTTTTTCCTATTCAGGCAACCTTGTCAACATTCTTTTATTGAACTGAACTCTAGGACAACCGAGCAATTTCAAAGCATGTCATCTATTTGGAGGTAGTTATTTTACCTCCTTTAGTCCTTTTCTTTTTCATTTCTGCAATTCCTGGTTCCTTCAACGCTCTTTTTTTTTAATATTTATTTATTTGAAAAGCAGAATTACAGAGAAGTAAAAGCAAAGAGAGAGAGTGGTCTTCCATCCGCTGGTTCACTCCTCAGATGACTGCAAAGGCCAGAGCTGCACCGATCCGAAGCCAGGAGCTTCTTCTGGGTCTCCCACGTGGGTTCAGGGGCCCAAGGACTTGGGCCATCTTCTACTGCTTTCCCATGCCACAGCAAAGAGACAGATCGGAAGTGGAGCAGCCGGGACTCAAACCTGCGCCCATATGGGTGCTGGCACTGCAGGTGGCAGCTTTACCTGCTATGCCACAGTGCCAGCCCCTCAACTGCTCTTATATGTTTTCCACCTTCCTTCCTACTCTGGGAGGACTTGCTTTGGCAAGGACTCCGGTTTCTCTAATTCCTCAGAGTGTATCTGTCAACCAAGGACTGGGTCCAATATGCTAGATGAAGTTTGAGTGGCAGAGTGCAACGTTCAGTGACCTCACTCACTCAACTACTATTTCTTTATGCCTACTACATGTCGAGCACTGTGTGTCCTTAGCCAGTGGTGTTTTTGAACTACTATTTTTTTTTTTTTGGCCTACCGTACCTAGCAAGAGAATGGAGGATGAAGAGTAAAGAACCAATTAGAGGAAATTTCATTTTAAAAATTGACCTGGGGCCAATTCTTTGGTGTAGTGGGTAAAGCTGCCACCTGCAGTGCCAGCATTCCATATGGTCGCCGGTTCGAGTCCTGGCTGCTCCACACCTATGATCCAGCTCTCCGCTATGGCCTGAGAAAGCCGTGGAAGATGGCCCAAGTCCTTGGGCCCCTGCATCCGCATGGGAGACCTGAAGGAAGCTCCTGGTTCCTGACTTCGGAACGGTGTTGCGGCCAATTGGGGAGTGAACCAGCGGATGGAAGACCTCTCTCTCTGTGTAACTCTTTCAAATAAAAAAAAAAAAAAAAAAAAAAAAAGAAATTGTATATAAGAAATACATGAAATTTAAAAAAAAATTGACCTAAGGAATGTTTGGCTATTTAAATCAGAGAGAGATGTGAAGAACAGTTAATATAAAATCTACTCACTGTTAAATCCTGGACTTCCTTTTCCAGTTTCACAGCTTTTAGCCTTAGGGCTCGTTCAGTAAGAGATGGCCCAAGCTCATCTGGAGGGTCCTCGGAACTGCAGTCCTCACCAGCAGTTCTCTGGGTGGCAGTGCTGAATGGGGGCAGCCATCCTCTGAGGGAGGAGAGAGGTGGCACGGCATGAAAAACTGCCTTCATCAACAACCGAAAAGTCCACCCAGTTTACAGACTGCAAAGTTTTCCAGGTTGAATCTGCTAACAAAGTGTTTTCAGACACAGTAACCACTGAACACTTAGGAACTTCTTATCAAATAACAGAATTCGTTTTACCCAGATTCGTTTCACAACAAGCACTACTGTCACCTCTATTTTACAGCTGAGAAGAGGGACACTGAGAGATGGTTTGCTCAAAATCACACAGCTGGTACTGTATAGAGCCAGGATACTGAGCACCAGGCACTGCAAACACTCAGAAATGGGTCCACTTAAGTCAGCAAAGAGGAAATCGAGTGCCAATACCCAGACCCACAAAGGCTTATCAGAGGCAGGAATTCAAATACACAAAGTCAGAGAGTTCTGGTTTCACTTTTCACCTCATACACTGGAAAATGTTCAGTCCAATAAAGGGACCTTATCAAACTGGAGTGTGGCTCAGAACGCTAAGCCTTCATTCACATAAGCTGTAAGGCTTTTGGGAGAGAAGCTGTAATTCCGAGTTGAGAACTCACCTATAAGGAAATATGTAAAATAAATCACTGAAATACTTAGAAACATCCTATCGTGGTTTGTGGTCCATCAACAGGTGACTAAAATAGGTCCTTGAACTCAGTTATTATGATCTGATGTCTTATTATATACTGGTTCCAAATTCTTAGTTCAGAAAATAGGGCCTTCCTAAATCTAGGGCAAATTATACTGGGTGAAATCTCTCCTCCCTAAAAATCCACACTTACACTATTTAAATCTGGTCAAATAACTTCTTCTCAGGACCAACTTCAAGGGTTTGAAAATGGTCAGAGTTCAGAGGGTGAAGGAGGAGAGAACTGGGACAGATCCCGATTGCTGCTGCCTCACAACTGGAGTGGGGGGAAATCTTCATCAGAACCAACAGTTTTCTGTCTGGTCACTTCCTCGCTTCACCAACAAACTGCCAAAAAAGGCTTGGAAGCCCAAACAAGCAAAAACCCTGAAACCTTGAATCAACCTCTACCCAGGTGCCAGGGCGTGGTACTGGGTCAGGCGACAAATAGTTACACACATTTCCAGGACTCCTCCACAGCGTAATTGACAGCTCAGAGGGCCAACCCTACCCGTATTCCGCCATACATTTTCTTTCCCAGGAATGGTCTCCCGGAAAACAGCAATTAACATCGTCGCAGAAATTCCAGAGCCCTGATAGGTTTCCAGCCCGGGTTCTAGCACTTGCCGATTAAGTTTAGAAAAGTAACTCATTTCTCCCCCCTCTAAATGACAGTTTCCTCAATTACTAAACGGCGATCACTAAAAAGAACCACCCATAGTTGTGGATGCTGATGGAAAAAGGCAGCTAGTGGAACTTCCGTCTCCCGAAGGAGGTATCAGGTCCAGCGCCCACCTTCTACCGACAGGTAGTGATGCCAGGAGACAGGGGAAGGGACTGGCCTAAGGTCACCCGGAGTCGGGACAGACCCGTATTCACTGCAGATGTTCCACACGGAGAGGAGGAGCAGCTAGAGGGGTGCACCCCGACTGATTCGATGGCTTTGCGTCTTCTCATTCTCCTCAGCCCGGGAACGAGGCGCACCTGTGGCCTCAGTTCCCCTCTCTGTCAAACCGGGCGTGAACACCCAGTCTTAGAGGCCGAGCGGCTTGGCGGGCTCTCTCGCCTGGGCTGCGATAACCCTCGCCTTCCAGCCCTCACCCATCCGCCACCTCGCTCATCCGGATAGCCCTCACATCCGCAACCCCCTCCCCACAAACTTACCTGTTCTCCCACGCGGCACTCGAGGTCAGGAGGCGCTGCACCCGCCGCCGGACCGCCCACAGCGACCGCGCGGCCATGTTCGCAATCCAGGAGGACCCGGGCAGCGCATGCGCGTTCGCTCCAAGTGAGGAGTAGCGCACCCTTGAAAACCACGCTTCCCGGCAGCCTTTGGGGGCTAGGACTTCCGGACAGGAACGCCACACTTCCGGTTGGCTATGCCCTTCGCTGTTCCCTAGCCTGTGTTCCTGACTGAACGCAACAGTTCCGGTTCTCAGTAAGTTGGGCGAGACCGGTCTTTGACTTCACTGCGGCTGGGTCCGAAGCACGGGATTCGCGGCAAAGAAAGCGGAAGCGTCTGTGCCCTCATGGAGTTCACATGCAGTTATGTCATAAAAACGCGATAGAAAGTAAAAGTAGGACCCGTGCTCAAAACTGAGGGGTACCGTGCAGCCGAAGTCTAGAATAGAAATACGGCCGAGTGTGCCAGGAGTTTCCAAAGGAAGTGAAATTGAGTGGAGAACTGAAGAACGGATAGTGGTTCAGGAAGGGGGAGACGTCATCTGCAAAGGTCCTAGGAAGGAAATACAGGGAAGGGGGCGTAGTGACTGAAGACCAGTGGTCAGGCAGCCCTAGGTCACGTGAGCCATTGAGACGTTGCACCCTGAAACCCTGTGCCCGCGCAACTCCTGCCTCTTCTCCAATGCCTTTATTCCCGACGGAACTTTTCAAATGATGCGTATTGTCTGACTTCCCCGGTCTGAGACACAAGCTCCGTTATGACAGGAATATTTTCCTTCCTTCCCTAGTGTGAGTGTTCAAAATTTGTTTTGCTGGATGACTTTATAGTCTTACTCTGATGGCAGTGTAAACATGTGACAACGCCTTTACACATTTAAGAGGCCCCCTTTTTTTTTCTTTACAGGCAGAGTGGACAGTGAGAGAGAGAGACAGAGAGAAAGGTCTTCCTTTTGCCGTTGGTTCACCCTCCAATGGCCGCCGCAGCCGGAGCACCGCGCTGATCCAAAGGCAGGAGCCAGGTGCTTCTCCTGGTCTCCCATGCGGGTGCAGGGCCCAAGCACTTGGACCATCCTCCACTGCACTCCTGGGCCACAGCAGAGAGCTGGCCTGGAAAAGGGGCAACCGGGACAGAATCCGGCGCCCCGACCGGGACTAGAACCTGGTGTGCCGGCGCCGCTAGGTGGAGGATTAGCCGCTAGGTGGAGGATTAGCCTAGTGAGCCGCGGCGCTGGCCTTAAGAGGCCCTTTGGTGTATGTAAAATGCAGGGTAAAGAAAACAGGTAAAACAGGCTATTGTAAATAGTCCAGGCAAGAGAGGCTGTGTTCTGTCCTGGGATCACCTCGACAGAATCCTTTGTAAGCACCCTCTGTGTAGAGTAGCTGTGTCCAGCACTCTTAATTTCTTAGAATTTTATTTTGTTTCTGTAACTGCAGTGTGAACTTGGCGAGGAATCTGCCTTGTTCACAGCTGATTTCTGACATCTAGGATAGCAGGTGCTCAATAAATACTTATTGAGTGAATTAAGTTGAATGTGTGAAGACAGGAAGATGTGGAAGAATTTTGGAAATCTAGAATATAAAGTTGAGATGATTTTGAGGACTGGTAAATTGAGGACTGGGGCTTTTGGAGTTGCTGGTTTAACCACTGGGTAGCCCCTAAAGGTTAATTTTTTTTTCTAAAATAAAGAATGGAGGGCCGGCGCCGCGGCTCACTAGGCTAATCCTCCGCCTTGCAGCGCCGGCACACCGCGTTCTAGTCCCGGTTGGGGCGCCTGATTCTTTCCCGGTTGCCCCTCTTCCAGGCCAGCTCTCTGCTGTGGCCAGGGAGTGCAGTGGAGGATGGCCCAGGTGCTTGGGCCCTGCACCCCATGGGAGACCAGGAAAAGCACCTGGCTCCTGGCTCCTGCCATCGGATCAGTGCGGTGCGCCAGCCGCAGCGCGCCGGCCGCGGCGGCCATTGGAGGGTGAACCAACGGCAAAGGAAGACCTTTCTCTCTGTCTCTCTCTCACTGTCCACTCTGCCTGTCAAAAAAAAAAAAAAAAAGAATGGAAAGTATTCCTTAAGCATCTCAATTTTTAACATAACATGACTTACTTGTAGTCTAGAAATTTGGGTTAGATTTTGTCTCTCATAGCGAGTTCCATGATGGCAGAGCTGCAGTCTCTTGTATCTTTATGTCCCCACTTAAGGCCCAAATCAAATATGTCATAACTAATACTCTTTGGTTTTTTTGGCTTCATGAGAAGAGTAGCATGGTTTTAGGAGATCTCCTTTTACATATAACAAAACAGAGCTGAGGATCCAGTGACAGGAAAATTCTGATCCAACAGTTGGCAGTGTTGGGAAAGATGGAGCTAAAATTCTACATCAGATCCATGGCATGTATTTAAAAAACAAACAAACAAGGCATTTCAATAGGCAGGAACAAGAACTGGTATCTGTGCCTTAACCATTTTGCTTACAATTCTCTTAGCTGCTCAACTTACACCAAGAGTGCTGCATATATGCATCCATTTATTAAATGCTAATATGCTTCTGAATGCCATAGTGTAAGGGGAGGGCAATGTATGGATGAAATAGAGCTTTTGAATTAAGAGTAAGGGTTTGTGCTAGCTATACCACTTCCTGACTGTGTGAGTTTGGACAAGTTACTTATCCGCTCTGCACTTCCTTTTCCTGAACTGTGAAAACTGGGTTAATGTTACCTATTTCACAGGGTTTTGGTGACGACTAAAGGAATAATGCCTGGAAAAGTGATTAGTTAGCACTGGCACTGGAATTTAAAGGCAAAAGGAGAAATGCAGAACTCCAAGAAGTAAACAGCAGAGCATTAAACCAAGTACAGGGTCATTAGTGTGAGGTCATGTGTGACTGCACGGGCCGCAAGCCTGTGAAGCCTGCCCTAGCTATCACAGTGCTTGATAACAGTGAGTGTGCAATAAATATTAATAGTTACTAAGGGTCCATTCTCACAGAGTCCAAGAAACACTTAATCCCGAAATAACCACATGAGAAAGACAGACACCGGGGACATGGTTGGAGTGTTGGGTGCCATTCCAAGGTCACATATTTAAAAAAAAAGAATACTGACAATTCAGAGTATGTGAGCTCCTCTGACACTGGAGACACTGAGGTGGAACTGGGATGAGACCTATCAGTTATAACTGGGTCGCCTTCAGCTGTTGGTGGCTGTACTTACTACGTGTCAGTCATTTCATCCTTGATGGGAAGAACTCAGGCTTTTGAGTCAGACATTCTCATCCAGCTGATAATGAGAACCACCGTGACTGAGCATTTCCCATTTCTCAGCTGCTTCGCAGGCATTATCTCATTAAATCTCCCGACATTCTTGGTAAGAAAGTACAGTTGTTAACCCCATCTTCACATATAAGGAAAGTAGGGATCAGGGAGGTTAAGTCTTTGACATTCTCAAGCTCACCTAGCTGATCAGTGGCCAGGCTGGCATGACTCAAATCTAGTCCTATCTGGATCTGGGTCATAAACCCTACATTTCGTGCTCTTACTGATCTTTTGAGTGAGTTTGATCAGGTTAATTTTCCTGTGCTGGTCTCCAGTTACACAGATGGTGGTAAAGTTTGGATGAGGCTAAGGTATGTAAAACCTTAGGTGGGGTAAGATCTGTAAAGCCTCTAGCAAAGTATCCAGGGATTATTCTGGAATTTCCTTTCTCCTCCTTCAAATAACCCCTGAGCTCCTAAATAGTCATACCTTTATTGGTGGAAAATGTGTTAAAGTTAGACCTATAAAGTTCCGACAGAGTTGAGACAGTAGTGAGAGGCAAATTAAGGACACTGTCCAGGGCTCAAGGTCCTTGCTTCCCCCTTTGGAAATATCAAGTTCATAAAGGATTAGCACCCTTGAGGCAGAAATAAGCCATCATCCTCTTGATTTTCCTGGTAGTTTTACTTTACAGTAGATATGGAAGGGTAGACTAGTGGGCCTCCAGGTTCTAAGATGAGGACTTCGTGAGTATAAAAACACTGTCTTCTGGATTTTTAACCATAGCACCAGGAGCCTCCGTGTGATTTAAAATAGGTAAAGTCCTTGATAGACTGCAAATGACCCCACCTTACAATGCCTGCAAAGTCCTGTGAACGTTAGAACTCCACATTCCTGTCTCTGAGTGTCGCTGTGAGCTTAAAGTATGTTAGCTTCTCAGCTTCTCTTTGCATTCTGCATACTCTGATCTCTGATTTTCAAACTCAGTTCTGGAAAAGATTCCAGTAGCTGCACTTAGCTTTAAGCAGATGAGGAATGACTGTAGAATTTGCATGTCCTCTGTGGCTTTTGTTCACTGCTTTGCAGACAGGGATAATGTTATTGACCTTTCAGCCCCTTTGCCTTGCCTGGAGGTTGTAAGCGAAGCCCAACACACATGCAGTTGGCACAGTGCTGTCAGAAGATCAAGTCTCTTCCTCTTTGCAGTGCATCACTGATGCTTCAGCATTGCCTTCCTTTGCCGTAAGGACTGGGAACTGGATACTGAGAGGGGATGCATTGGTTTATTCACAGGTGCTTTCATTTCTTCTTCAGAAGGGAAGGTAAAGGCATCTAAAAACTCTTTACAACTGTGTAGACTTCTGTCTCCTACCCCCCACCGAGTTCCATTCTCTGTAAAGTCATAAGGGTGCCCTCTATTTTCTTCTTCCCTTCTGGTTCTTCCCTCCCCATAATCCCATGAAATCATGCAAACAATGAAGGCTGGTCTTTTAGGGAGCCTGAAGAATAGGTCCCATTTCCAGTCTTCTCAGGGTGTCTCCTTGTGAAAAAGCATTTCTCCCATAGAAGGAAAAGCTGGTAATTCCTTTGGAATGAAATCTGCATCCTCTTTCTAGGTCTTCTTCATTTCCCATTCCTGAAGTAAAAGAGGACAAGATAAATCAGTCTGTTAGATATTCACTGTAACCTGTAGGATAAAAACGTGTCACTGTCTTAAATATATTGTGTTATATCTCCACTGGCCATGCTAGACAGCCTTGGATCCCAGTCCCATTCTCTCTATGTGGTCCTAAGTCACTTTTCCGTGCTGGTCTCTCTTGTCCCTTCATCTATTCTCAACATAGTAGCCAGAGTGGTCTTCTAAAAATGTAGTTCATACCCCAAAACCCCTTGCTCAAAAGTTTCCAACTACTTCCTATTATGTTAGAACAAAATCCACAGTTCCTGCAGTGGCCTGCAAGGCTTCAGAAAAAGGGTTGGCAAACTATGGCCTATTGGCCAAATCTGGCCTATCAACTGTTTTTTTTCTAACTCATCATAGAAGAATGTTTTTCCTATTTTTAAATGTTGGGAAAATATCAAAAGAATAGTATTTCATGACAAGTGAAAATTACATGAAATTCCAATATTTGTGTCTGTAAATAAAGTTTTATTGGGACACAGCCACGTCTAATTAGTTTATGTAGTGTCTGTGGCCACTTTTGTGCTACAGTGACAGAGTTCAGTGGACGTGAAACAGATCATATAGTCCACAAAGCCTAAACCATTTGCTGTCTAATTGTTTATAGAAAAAACTGGGTGACTCCTGGTCTGGATGATCTGGCTTCTAGTTGGTTGCCTCTTTGATTCTCCTGCTACACACCCTTTGTTCTCTTCACTGGAATCACCTATCTTCTTGATGTTACTCTAACCCTCAAACATGTTAAGGGAACCCACTCAGGGACTTGCTACTTGCTCTTTTCTCTGCCTGGATCGTCCTTTTCTTGGATTCCCACGTGGCTCACTTCCTGATACTCCCTCCATTCAGGTCTCTGCTTACTGTGTCACATCCTCAAAGTGGTCTTTGCTGTCACTTAGATAACAACAGTTACCACCACCCCCATCACCCATTCTTCCCTTGCCCTGCTTTGCATGTCTTGTCTTTCCTTTCCCTTTCTTCCTTTCTATTCCTTTTCCTTCCTTCCTTCCTCCCTCCCTTCCTGCCTGCCTGCCTTCCTTCCTTCCTTCCTCTTCTCTCTCTTTCATTTATTTATTTATTTCAAAGAGAGAGAGAGAGAGAGAGAGAGAGAGAGAGATCTTCCATCTGCTGTTTCACTCCCTGAATGGCTGCAACAGGTAGGGCTGGGCCAGGCTGAAGCTGGGAGCCAGGAGCTTCTTCCAGATCTCCCACATGGGTGGCCGAGGCCCAAGCACTTGGGGGCACGTTCACTGCTTTTCCAAGGCCATTAGCAGGGGAGTTGGATCAGAAGCAGAACAGCCAGGACACAAACCAGCATCCATATGGGATGTCAGTGTTGCAGATGGCAACTTTACCCACCAAGCCACAATACCAGCCCCTGCTTTATCTTTCTTCAAAGTACTCATTACCACCTGGCATCATCTTCTGTATTTATGCATGTATTTCAAGTCTTGTCTTCCCAACTTCATGAAGGCAGAGACTTTGTTTTGGTTCCCTGTTATGTAACCAGAATCTAGAATAAGACTGGTATATAGTAGGTCCTCAATAAATACTTGTTGAATGACTGGCCAACTGTAGGA